>NC_134787.1:16120082-16132582 GCF_046742065.1 Oratosquilla oratoria
AGGAGCTTGAGGTGGTGGTGGTGGTAGTGATGGTGGTAGTAATGGTGGTGAAAGTGGTGGTGGTGATGGTGGTAGTAGTAGTGGTGGTGAAGGTGGTGGTAGTGATAGTGGTTGGTTTTGTGGTGGTGGTAGTGGTGGTGATGATGGTAGTAGTGGTGGTGGTAGTGGTGGTAGTGATGTTGGTGTTGATGATGGTGGTGGTAGTGGTGGTGATGGTAATAGTAGTTGTGGTGGTAATGTTGGTGAAAGTGGTGGTAGTGATAGTGGCTGCTGTTGTGGTGATGGTGGTAGTGGTGGTGATGATGGTGGTGGTGGTGATGGTGATAGTAATGGTGGTGGTAATGTTGGTGAAAGTGGTGGTAGTGATAGTGGTTGCTGTTGTGGTGATGGTAGTAGTGGTGGTGGTAGTGGAAGTATTAAATTTTGTCGGAAATATCCAGCGGTTCTATCTTTAGGAACAATATGGCGACGAATGTAAGGTGGAGAAAGGAAAAGAAGTCACATTAGTAGAAGTTAAAAGTGATCAGAGTTCCTTAGTGAGTGGAGACTAGTCTCCAATCATAAAAAGAATGCTGAGTGACTCTGGGCCGAAGGGGTGGCACGAAAGTCACTAAAATATTGAATGCATAAAGCGTACAGTCAATACATCCATACGGGATGATAGTGGTGGTGATTTTAGGGGTGGTGGAAGTGGTCATTTTTATTGGTGGTGGTGGCAGTGGTGATTTTAGTGGTGGTAGTGACGATTTTAGTGGTGGTGACTTTACTGGTGGTGATAGTGATTCTAGTGGTAATGGTGGTAAATATTTTATTGGTGGTGATTTTAGTGGTGGTAATGTGATGGTGGTGGTGATTTTAGCGGTGGTGATAGTGATGTTAGTGGTGGTGGTAGTGATTTTAGTGGTGGTGGTAGGAATGTTAGTGGTGGTAGTGGTAGTGATTTTAGTGGTGGTGGTAGTGATTTTAGTGGTGGTGGTAGGAATGTTAGTGGTGGTGGTAGTGATTTTAGTGGTGGTGGTAGTAATGTTAGTGGTGGTGATAGTAATGGTAGTGGTGGTGGTGGTAGTAATATTAGTGGTAGTAGTGATTTTAGTGGTGGTGGTAGTAATGTTAGTGGTGGTGGTGGTAGTGATTTTAGTGGTGGTGGTAGTAATATTAGTGATGGTGATAGTAATGTTAGTGGTGGTGGTAGTAATATTAGTGGTGGTAGTGATTTTAGTGGTGGTGGTAGTAATATTAGTGGTGGTGATAGTAATGTTAGTGGTGGGAGTAGTAAAGTTAGTGGTGGTGGTAGTGATTTTAGTGGTGGTGGTGGTAGTAAAGTTAGTGGTGGTGGTAGTAATGTAAGTGGTGGGAGTAGTAATGTGGTGGTGGTGATAGTGATTTTAGTGGTGGTGGTGGTGATAGTGATTTTAGTGGTGGTGGTGGTGGTGGTGGTGGTGGTGGAGATCGTCATTTGTGAGCCGGGGAGGTCTTACACATGTAAAGGAAGAAAGGGCTCCTGTGCGCAGAGGTGAAGTAATCATCTTTATGGTCTCTCTTATGGACAGCGGCGGGTGAGAGGAGACAGACAGGGAGACAGAGAAAGAGACAGACTGAGGAGAAAGACAGACAGACAGACAGAGAAAGGCACGCCAAGGCATACAAAAGCGGAGGGGG
Source organism: Oratosquilla oratoria (assembly GCF_046742065.1). Lineage (NCBI taxonomy): Eukaryota > Metazoa > Arthropoda > Malacostraca > Stomatopoda > Squillidae > Oratosquilla > Oratosquilla oratoria. Next base: position 16,121,742 of record NC_134787.1, read on the forward strand.
GGGGACGGAGAGAGACGGACCGAGGAGAGAGACAGACAGATACAGACAGAAGTAGAAAGAGAAACGGGAAGTTAGACAGAGAAAGGCACACAAAAGCATGCGAAGGCAGAGTCAGATAGGGAGAGGGAGGGATGGGAGTGTGTGAGAAAGAGAAAAAGAGAGAGAAAGAGAGAAAGGACAGGAGATGGGGAAGTGGAGAGGAGGAGGGGGAATGAGTGGGGGGGAGGAGGGTAACTGGAGCAAAATGAAAATTGGTCGGGGTGAGGACAAAAGGCAAATCACTTTTGAAATTGGAGGGTTACTATATTGTTGGTGTCCCCGAGATTAATAAACGGTGTGTGTGTGTGTGTGTGTGTGTGTGTGTGTGTGTGTGTGTGTGTGTGTGTGTGTGTGTGTGTGTGTGTGTGCGTGTGTGTGTGTGAGTGAGAGAGAGAGAGAGAGAGAGAGAGAGAGAGAGGACAAACTTCAACCCTAAAAAAAAGAATGAGATGGGTTTCCTTAGCTGAATAAAATCACTTGGTGAAGCACAAAGGGATTATTCTACATCCATGCCGCACACACAAAGCATACTTGGCAGTCTACGGGTACGTCCACAGACGTCGCCTACATGTGATGACCTGAACGCAGCGATGGAACCTGAGAGCCCCAACGTTGCCGACACTTCAGAGCAAGAGGCAGCCCGCAGGGGACCAATCACCTTCCATGTGAATCACATGTTGGCAGTTTAGTGTAATTCAGTGGTTCTCAACCTTTGATTCGTGGACCGTTAGTGGGTCACTGAGGTTCACAATTTGGGACGAAAGTCAAAAAATAGTGGGAGTTGGTGGGTGTTTAGTGATTCAATTTAGTGTTGAATTGGTCTCTGAAAGATTAGAGAACAGCGATACATAAGTGTAGGGGTACTTGAGGAATTAGGTTGAGATCCCCTCTGTGGATGCACCCTTAGGGCCGCGTTCTAGGTCGTTGAATGAGTGCCCTAAGGTCGCCCAGAGTGCCTCGAGAGTTTGAGAAAAAAAAATCGTATTGTCAGTTTTCTTCATGAAATTAATGATAATCACTGATTTTTTTTTTGAGTAAAAGACGTTTTAGTAAATGACGTAATTGATTAATGACAAGTAAACGAGGTTACTGACTTATTGGTAAATGACAAGTTATCGAACTCTTAAGGCGCCAGGGTGACCTTAGGTTCTCAACAAACGAGTTTGGACAAGTCCCCTAAACACTTTACGAGTCCTGGTCCTTCCCCCAATTGAACAAAACCGTCGTGACAAAGAACAAAGGTCCCTCGACTTCGAAAGAGCTTTTTCGAAGGATCTCGTGGGCCCTCAAACACCCAAAGAACCCTCGACTTCGAGAGAATTCTTCGACTTCGATAGAGCCTCGAAGGATCTCGTGGACCCTCAGAAACCCAAAGAACCTTCGACTTCGAGAGAATTCTTCGACTTCGAAAGAACCCTCGAAGGATCTCGTAAACCCTCAGAAACCCAAAGAACCCTCGACTTTGAAAGAAGTCTTCGACTTCGAAAGAGCTTTTTCGAAGGATCTCGTGGGCCTTCAAACACCCAAAGAACCCTCGATTTCGAGAGAATTCTTCGACTTCGAAAGAACCCTCGAAGGATCTCGTGGACCCTCAGAAACCCAAAGAACCCTCGACTTCGAAAGAGCCCTGGAAGGATCTAGTGGACCCTCAGAGACCCAAAGAACCCTTCCCATTACGAAAGACCCAACGCCCGAGGGCTCCATTCATCTGGATAAAGGACCGCAGGACCCTGGAGGCCTTAACGAAGTGGGCTGAATGACGTCATGTCGTGCCTACCACCTTTGACGGCTGTGAAGGCGAGGATGGAGATGCCGCACATGAAGACGGAAGCTTGGCACAGGTATTGACGACCGATGCGACACTCGGTGTTCTTCTGCAGGATCATAAACCCGAAGGCACAACACCCAAGGGTCCACCCGAGGCCCAAATACGTCTGCAGGAGGAGGAGGGAACCGTCCTCTAGGCCCTCTTGCTGTGCCTGATGTGCCTGTAGAAACAAAGGGGGAGGGGAAAGGTTCCGATGAGATAAGGCTGGGCTATCTGTGGTTTAAAGGCGATAAGATTTAGGGCAGTGCCCTAGGGATCCAATTTGGACCTTGATGCGCCTCAGGAAGGACGGGACTATCCTCTAGGTCCTCCTGGAGAGGGCAGAGGAAAAAAGTTCCGATGAATATACTCGATGAACAGTCATCTCCTAAAGTTCTGCCGCCCGTTCTGAACATTAACTATGCCAATTCATTCTCAAGGTTCTAGGTTTTGTTGTAGTAATGGAATCTAATTGGCAAAGATATAATTTTCTATATATCTATCTATATACTAAATGGTTTCCTCTCCCTTACAAGGGAGGTATTCAAGGCATACATTCATCCAAATATATTAATTAACTTGCCACAAACTATATGAAATATGTTTCATAGTAATGTAATCAGTGTATTGGGAAATACATGATAGCAAACGAGGGTGGTTTGAATTGGATAGTTGAAGACTTCGGGGGACAGTACTTTAAGGGGTGACTGTACAAAACAAAATATTTTGTTGTTTCCATGAAGTTCTGAATACAAGGTCAGCATCACTCGACCAAATACTTTTTTCTGAAAATATGTAAAAATGATAGATAGATAAATTAATATACAAGTAAATAGATAAATAAACGAATAGAAATTAATAAGTAGAAGATTATTAAATTCATAAAAATATAAATAAATAAATATATGAATAGATGAATAATATATATTAATAAATAAGTGAAGATTAAAGATGTGGATTGCTTCATATGGGTAAATTCTTAAACTAAAAATTCGCATTGACTGTTACTGTTATCATTGTTAGTCAAATTCCCATTCTATTGGGTGGTAAAATAATATTGCGTAAGGAACTTTATAAAATCTTCGTTATTGTATAAAAATCTCAAAAATTCTTCTCTCTCACACACGCGCACATACACACACATGCATGTACACACACACGCTCAGACGCGCGCGCGCGCGTCAAATTACAATTTTAAGCAAAATTTTTAAAGAATATCGATAATTTTATTCTGAAAAGTTGTTTTGTAGATCATCGGAGGTGTCGGGCCTCAAATTATTTTAGTATTTTGTTCCCAATAACCAGCGTTTCTATCCAAGGGGGACAGTATTGCACAGAAGTTGAAGTCATAGAGACAGTCAAGGAGAAACTCGAGGAAGACAGCAGCAGAACCACGGAGGGAGATTATGAGCTGGGTGACTCTGGTCCATAGGGATGTCCCTGAAGAACTGGATGCACACTTGCGCAGTCTGGATGGGGATCTTCCCAACGAATGACGCCATATTCCCACCGAGATGTTTCAATATTGATCTGCCGTGAATTTGCTCTTCTTGTGGTGATACAGATTTGGTTCTCAGAATTCTGATTAATGTTTACATTTACTTCCATCGTTTCTATCTCTTTATATATTTATTTATCTATCTATTTATTTATTCATTTATTTATTTATTTATTTATTTCTCTATCTATTGTCTTTTTGGCATTTCTTCTCCCATTTTGTAATAATAATGCTCTTCGTCTCACACTTCTTCTGTAACACAGCATATGTGGGTCATGAATACCATTGGACATTTCAGGTTTGAAGATTCAATCGTTAAGCTTGATTGATTCTTCCTGTAATGGTTCACAGGATGGCTCGTTTCCCTTTGACGGCGTGGACCACTCAGAGATGTGAGTTTCTGATGCCGTGAACTTAGTTCACAAAGGAGTTTGCCAAAGGAATTACTACTGTAATCTAAATTGAAGTTAAAATTTTTATACCATCTGAGTTAACTTCATCATGAAGTTCCAAACTTGTCCATATGGTCAGTAAATATGCCTTGGTTTGATTTTTTCTTTGAATAGTTTGTGAATATGCTTATATTGCCTCTCTGCCTTCTGCCAAATCATTTACATATGAGAGGAACATGACTGGTGCTAACAGGGATCCCTGTGGTACTCCACTTGTGTGTGTGTGCGTGTGTCTGTGTGTCCTTTTTGATTTACATAAACATAAGTTTATAGGGGGAAGTTTATGTCAAGATCTTCTACGAAGTTAGAATCAATTTCATTGGCCTGGTTGCGATGGAGTTTACGAAAAGTTAAGAAAAAAAAAGGCTTGACTAATAAGGGTCATCGGGTGCCAAAGTTATGTAGACAGCGATGGAAGTTCAATGTGATACAGAAGGAGGAGGACAAGGAGGAGGACAAGGAGGAGGACCAGGAGGAGGAGGAGGAAGAAGAGGACCACGAGGAGGACAAGGACGAGGAGAACGAGTTTTTGCTCAAACCTGGTCACTTGAGCCCCTGCAGGGAAATGAGATTCGTCTTCGGGGGGGGGGGGGGTGTGGATGGGGGGAAGGGGGAGGAACAGGGGCATGGGGGTCATCTCGTGGACTTTTGGTCACGTTCCAAACCCGACCACCTTCTGCACCCGTCGACCAGAATGCCTATTGTCGTAGAATCGAACATAATCCTCCCTCACTCACTCCCTCACTCCTCTTCTTCCTCTTCCCCTTTCCTCCTTCCCTTCCTTCCTCCCTTCTCCTTCTTCCTGTTCTTGATCTTCCTCCTCCCTTCCTCACTCCTTTCTCTTTCCTCCTCCCCTTCCTTCCTCCCTTCTCCTTCTTCCTATTCTTGATCTTCCTCCTCCCTTCCTCACTCCTCTTCTTCCCCTTTCCTCTTCCCCTTCCTTCCTCCATTCTCCTTCCTCCTGTTCTTGATTTTCTTCCTTCCTGTTTCCCCTCCTCCTCTTCCTCTTCCTCTTCCATGCTCCTCTTTCCTCCTTCCCTTTCTTTCTTCTGTTCTTGATCTTCTTCCTCCCTATTTCTCCTCCTCCTATTCCTCCTTCCTCTCCCATGCTCTTCTTTCCTCTTCCCCCTCCTTTCTCTTGTTCTGCTTCTTTCTCCTCCCTCTCTCTCTTCTCCTCCTCTTCCTCCTTCCCCTCCATCCCCCTTCCCCCTCCCCCTGTTCTTGCTCTTTCTCCTCCTCCTCTTCCTCCTTCCTCTTCCTTGCTCATCTTTCGTCCTCCCCTTTCTTCCTCCTATTCAAGCTCCTCCTCCTCCCTCTTGTGCCTCTTCTCCTTACTCCTCCTCCTCCTCCGTGCTCTTCCTTCACACTCTTCCTCCTCTCCCTTCCTCCACTTTCCTCTTACTCTCGTTCTTCCTCTCCCCTTTCTTTTCCTTCTTCCACCTCTTCCTCCTACTCCTCTTCCCCCCTTCCTATTCGTACTCTCACTACCTCCTCCTCCCCCTACCACCTCCTCCTCTTCCTCCTCCTCCTCTCCTTCCTCTTCTTCCTCCTACAGGTTTCCCTTTTCCTCCACCACTTGATTGGTTCTCCTCCTCGTACTCCTCCTTCTCTTCCTCCTCCATTTCTTCCTTCTCTTCTTCCTATTCCTCTTCCCCTTCACCCGCCATCTTCCTTCTTCCTCTTCTTCCTCCTCCATCTTCCTCATTCCTTTAATTCCTCCTCTTCCTCCTCCATCTTCCTCATTCCTCTAATCCCTCCTCTTCCTCCTCCATTGTCCTTCTTCCTCCCTCTTACTCCTCCCCTTCCTCAGCCATCTTCCTCTTTCCTCTTCTTCCTCCCCTTCCTCCTCCATCTTCTTCCTTCCTCTAATTCCTCCTCTTCCTCCTCCATTTTTCTCCTTTCTCTCTTCCTCCTCCCCTTCCTCCGCTATCTTCCTCCTTCCTCTTCTTCCTCCCCTTCCTCTTCCATCTTCCTCCTTCCTCTAATTCCTTCACCTTCTTCATCCCTCTTCCTCTTCCTCCTCCTCTTCTTCCTCCTCCTCCGCATCCCCATTCCTGGTTCCCATCATGCCTCTCTTCCAGGAATCCTTCTGTGGTCGTCGTTGTCTTCGTCGTCTGTCTTCTTGCGACGAGTGACGCAAACAAAATCGGGTGATTTCCATATCCTCAGATTACTTATGAGAAAATGGCTCAGCGTCGGCGTCGTCGTCGTCGTCGTCGTCGTCGTCGTCGTCAGGCAGTCGAAGAAATTAATTGTCGCCAAAACCGGCTTGCAATGAAATTCGCAACATTTGCATGAAAATACTGTGTGTGAAAAATGTGCATCTGACTAATAATTATTTCAATATTGGATGTATGTATATACATATATATGTAAATATATGTATATACATACATACATATACATATGTGTGTGTGTATTTGTGTATATATAATATATCTATGTATATGTATGTACATAAATATGTGTGTATATATATATATATATATATGTATATATATATATATGTGTGTGTGTGTGTGTGTGTGTGTGTGTGTGTGTGTGTGCATACAGAAGATCCGTATATTTCGACCACTATATGTAGCCCTCTTCAACAGGTAGATACATAAAATAAAGTTGAGTACAAGAATAAATCTAGCTCAGAGGGGTACAGTTAGGGGACAGGGAAAAGGGGGACTCAGGTTATATGTCCTTGATGAGGTCGCTATCTGTCAACCTTCACCCCGACCTCATCAAGGACATTTAACATGAGTTCCCACCTTTTTCTCGCCCCTAACTGTACCCTTCTGAGCTATATCTATTCGTGTACTCAAATCTATGTATCTACCTGTTGAAGAGGACCACAGATAGTGGTCGAAATATACGGATCTTCTGTTTCTCTTATATTCTCCGATAGTGGGTTAATAAGTCTCATACATATATACAGTATATATATATGTTTATATATATATATATATATATATATATATATACATATATATATACATATATGTGTGTGCGTGTGCATGTGTATGTGTATGTGTGCACGAACGCACACACGTGTACACACACACACACATACACACACACACACACACACACACACACACATACACACACACACACACACACACACACACACACACACACACACACACACACACACACACACACACACATACTGTATACGCTCGGTGTTGCAGTATTGCTGTTCTCGACCGCTAATTCAGCGATCCGGGCTCGAATCCCGACCAGAGCTGAAAATTTCAGCATCGCTGCACTGCGAGCCGGCACTCCTTCAACTCTGGTGGGCAAAGAGCTGTGGGCGCGCGCGTGCGTGTGTGTATCTGTTTAAGTTCACAGTATTACCCATAGTTCGGGCCATATATGAGCTCTGAGCTCTCCTCCGGGTGAGTAACAGCTGTTGATCACAAGCACTATTCAAGATCATGGCGAATTACATACGTGTGTGTGTGCGTCGGATTCTGTTAATTATTTCAATCTATTTGATCTATTTTTATTTTCTTATTTTTTTAGGTCATTATGGCTACGACTATGGGGATAGGGGGAAAAGGTAGCGACCGTTTTAGCGATTAACGGCTCTTTGGTAGAGGCAATAGGGTCGAGTTTTGATTGGCTCTCCATGATAATGAGCTAATGGACGGCAATAACGGTTCAATAGTTCAGTTATGTGATGAAAAATTGATGAAACGTGAAGATATGGTTATTAGGGGGGACCTTTGCCAAACAAACAAACGAACTGAATACAAACAAAATGAATTGAAATAGAATTCAATAAAACATATAGAAAAAATAAAGCACACATGAAATAGGACAAAAATAAAACACAAATGAAATAAGACAAAAAAGAAAACACAAATGAAATAAGACAAAAATAAAGTAAAAATGAATAAATAAATAAAATAGAGAATAAGATCAAATAAACTAAAACAAACTAAAATGGAATATAATTGGGAGACATTTCGTAAAAAAGGCCAAACGTTTTTAACCAGATTATAAACCATCCCCTCGGCGGAGGTTGAGGTGATGGTGGTTCGAACCCTGCCACCGGCGAGTTGAACCACGGGTATGGCTCATTAAATTCCACGCTACAAAGTCCTCTATCTATATATACATCATATCTCTCTCTCTCTCTCTCTCTCTCTCTCTCTCTCTATATATATATATATATATATATATGTATATAGATATATATTTATATATATACATATATATATATATATTTATATATATTTATACATATACATATATATATATATATATATATATATATATATATATATAATTGTGTGTTGGGGCTTGAGCGTACATTATGTGTGTGTGTGTATGTGTGTGTGTGTGTGTGTGTGTGTGTGTGTGTGTGTGTGTGTGTGTGTGTGTGTGTGTGTGTGTGTGTGTGTGTGTGTGTGAGAGTGTGTGTGTGCATTTTTGTCATCCAGTGGCCAGTTAGCAAGTCAATATCTGGTCAGTTTGGAAAAGCCTCAATTTGCATTGTGTCCGAGCGACGGTCGGGCCTACGACAGTTTCGAGTTTCGATGACGTCAGTTTCGCCCACAGCAGAACTGTCCGGCTGGTCACGACAGTTTTGTTTGTTTATATATCTATTCATTTATTTATCTGTTTTTGTATTATTTTTTATCTTTTTATTATTTATCTATCTATATATATGTATGTATATATACATATATATATATATATATATATATATATATATATATATATATATGTGTGTGTGTGTGTGTGTGTGTGTGTGTGTGTGTGTGTGTGTGTGTGTGTGTGTGTGTGTGTGTGTGTGTGTGTGTGTGTGTGTGCGTGTGTGATTGATTCACCTTGGTCTTGGGTCACGTGTTGGACTTGTGATATATATGAGCTTAGAGCTCATATATGACCGATCTATGGGTAATACTGTGACCTTACACGCACGCACCCTCCAAACTCCCCGCTCACGAGAGTTGGAGTAACGACCCGCTGCGCAGCGATACTGAAATTATTTCCGGACTGATCCGGGTTCGAATCCCGCCAGCGTGTGTGTGTGTGTTTACCTAGTTCTATTTACCTAGTTGTATTTTACGGGAAAGGGAGCTATGCTCGTGGGGTCCCGTCTTCATATCTCATTTTATCTAAACTATTTTTAAATTCATGTATTGTTTTTGCACACACCACTTTCTCATCTAACTTGTTCCAACTGTCTATTACTCTGTGAGGAAAGCTGTTCTTTTTCAGATCTCTTCTATAGCTGTCTTTTTTTATTTTCTTTCCGTGTCCTCTTGTATTTCTATCATCCCATTTTATCAGATTCTCTCTATCAGTAATTTCTATGCCTTTCATGATTCTGTAAATAGCTATCAAATCTCCTCTCTCTCTTCTTTGCTCTAGTGTCTGTAGTTCAAGTTTTGCCAGTCTCTCTTCATATGATAGTTTTGAGAGTGTTGGTGCCAATTTTGTAATTGCTCTTTGTATTCTTTCAAGTTTTTTTATACATTTTTTTTTGTACTTGGTGACCATATCGTTGCTGCATATTCCAATCTTGGTCTTATCAGGGTGATTAGAATTTTCTTCACCATTTCTTCATCCAGGTATGTAAATGCAACTTTGATTGTTCTTATTAAATTATAAGTTACTCCAAAAATCTTATTTATATGTTTCTCAGGTGACATATTATTCATAACAATGACTCCCAGGTCCTTCTCATTTTCTACTTTTTTTATTCCTTCTTCTCCCAATTTATATGATCCTGTTATTCTGTTTTTGCTTTTTCCAAATTCCATTATACTACACTTTTTTGTATTGAACTCCATCTCCCACTTCCTACTCCATTCCTGTACTTTATCTAGATCACTCTGTAGTGATTCACAATCTTCTTCCGTGTTCACTCTTTTCAGTAGTTTTGCATCATCTGCAAAGAAGCTCATATAGCTTTCAATTCCTTCATCCATATCATTAATATATATAGCAAACATTATTGGGGCCACAACTGTTCCTTGCGGAACACCGCTTATTACTTCATCCCATTTTGAGTGTTTGTCTCTTATCACTTCTCTCATTTTCCTTTCTTGCAAAAAATCTTCCATCCAATTAAGCAGTTTGCCCTGTATTCCTCCTTCAGTTTCTAATTTCTTAAGCAACTTCTTATGTGATACTTTGTCAAAAGCTTTTTTTAGGTCTAGAAATGCACAATCAGCCCATCCATCTCTTTCTTGTATTATATCTATTAGCCTTGAATAGAAACATATTAAATTGGTGACGCATGATCGTCCTTGTCTGAATCCAAATTGCCTTGGATTTAACACGTTTTTTTTCTAAATATTTTACCCATCTACTTTTGATAATTCTTTCACAAATTTTTGCTATTGTACTTGTTAGGGAGACTGGTCTATAGTTGTTAGGGTCTTCTTTATTTCCTCCTTTATATATGGGTACTATATTTGCTTTTTTCCAATCTTCTGGAACTTTTCCTTCTTTCAAGGAACTGTTTATTATGCTATGTATTTTATCTGCCAGTTCATTCCTGCATTCTTTCAAAATCCAGTTTGCTATTTCATCTGGTCCATGCGATTTTCTGACATCAAGATTACTCAAGTGTTTCAATATTTCGTTCTTTGTTACTTCTATTTCTTTCATGGGAGGGACTTTCTCTTTCCATTCGATCTCTTCAGGTTGTATGTTCTCCCTTGTAAACACTGATTTAAAATGTTTGTTCATAATTTCCGCCATTTCAATTTCCTTTGTGTATTCAACTCCTCCTTGTCTTAATTTCTCCAAGTCTTGTTTGTTTTTCAATTTGTTGTTTACAAATCTGTAAAATATTTTTGGTTGATCTTTACACTTTTCTATGACATCTTTTTCATATTTTCTCTTTTCCTCTCTGCATGCTTGTACATATTCATTTCTATAACAAGTATATATTTTCCATTTTTCAGGCCTTCTGTCTTTTTTCCATCTGGTCCAAGCTTTGTCTCTTTTGTCTTTTAACTCCCTACAACTTCTATTGTACCAGCATTTTACATATTCTTTTTCTTGTTTTTGTCTTGGGACATACTTTTCC
>NC_134787.1:16145082-16147582 GCF_046742065.1 Oratosquilla oratoria
ATTATCATCGTTGTCATTTTATCATCGTTGTCATTTATCATCGTTGTCATTTTATCATCGTTGTCATTTTATTATCATCGTTGTCATTTATCATTATCGTTATTATTTATCATTATCGTTGTCATTTATCATTGTCATTATTATCGTTGTCATTATTATCGTTGTCATTATTATCGTTGTCATTATTTATCGTTGTCATTATTATCGTTGTCCCATTATCATCGTTGTCATTTATTATCATTGTCATTATTATCGTTGTCATTATTATCGTTTGTCATTATTATCGTTGTCATTATTATCGTTTGTCATTATTATCGTTGTCATTATTATCGTTGTCATTATTATCGTTGTCATTATTAATCGTTGTCATTAATATCGTTGTCATTATTATCGTTGTCATTATTATCGTTGTCATTATTATCGTTGTCATTATTATCGGTATGTCATTAGTATCGTTGTCATTAGTATCGTTGTCATTAGTATCGTTGTCATTAGTATCGTTGTCATTAGTATCGTTGTCATTAGTATCGTTGTCATTAGTATCGTTGTCATTAGTATCGTTGTCATTATTATATCGTTGTCATTATTATCGTTGTCATTATTATCGTTGTCATTATTATCGTGTCATTATTATCGTTGTCATTAGTATCGTTGTCATTAGTATCGTTGTCATTAGTATCGTTGTCATTAGTATCGTTGTCATTATCATCGTTGTCATTATAATCGTTGTCATAATGATCGTTGTCATGATGATCGTTGTCATCATTATCGTTGTCATAATTATCGTTGTCATATTATCGTTGTCATTATTATCGTTGTCATTATTATCGTTGTCTTTTGTATCTTTGTCATTATTATCGTTGTCATTAGTATCGTTGTCATTATTATCGTTGTCATTATTATCGTTGTCATTATTATCGTTGTCATTATTATCGTTGTCATTATTATCGTTGTCATTAGTATCGTTGTCATTATTATCGTTGTCATTATTATCGTTGTCATTATTATCGTTGTCATCATTATCGTTGTCATCATTATCGTTGTCATCATTATCGTTGTCATCATTATCGTTGTCATCATTATCGTTGTCATCATTATCGTTGTCATCATTATCGTTGTCATCATTATCGTTGTCATCATTATCGTTGTCATCATCATCGTTGTCATCATCATCGTTGTCATCATCATCGTTGTCATTATTATCGTTGTCATTATTATCGTTGTCATTATTATCGTTGTCATCATTATCGTTGTCATTATTATTATTATTATTATTATTATTATTATTATTATTATTATTATCATTATTTCTATTTCTATTTCTATTACGGGGGTGGAAAGGGAGTTGGGAGATAGGGTTGATGAAAGAGTATTAGGATGGTTTGGACACATGGAAAGAATGAGTGAAGAAAGACATGTAAAAGAGGTATGGAAGGCAGATGTGGAGGAGTGAACATGAGGGGACGTCCTAGGATGAGGTGGATGGATGGGGTGAAGGGGGCTTTGGGGAAGAGGGGAATGTCTGTTGAGGAAGGACGGGAGAGGACAGAAGACAGGGATGAATGGAGAATGGTTGTATATGGATGATGTTGTGATGCATGAGGTGGAATGGGTGGGGGGTGAGGTAGTATGTGTGAGCAAAATTTGACGCAGCCCGAAGGGATTTCTCCCCGTCTTCTCCTTTTATGCATGGGGGGACGGAGAGGAGGGTCGCCAATTTAATGAAGCGGCCTTGTTGTGGATGTGCTGTGTCTTGCGACACTGCTTCTGACTCAGGGCAGTGGACAAGGTGCAGGGATGACCCGTCATCCAGGAGGTGCTAAGATAAGAGGGAGGGTGGAGGGGTGTGGAGTGTATTCAGGGATGAAATGGGTGGGAATGATTTTATGCCTTTTCCTTTTTGGCTACCCCCCTTGTAAGGGGGAAAAAGCCTTGGTATATGTATGTATGTATTATTATTATTATTATTATTATTATTATTATTATTATTACTATTATTATAGTCGTTATCATTATTACCAATATTATTATTTCATGATTACTAATAATTGCTATCATTATTATTATTGTTACTGTTATCATCATTATTACTATTATCATTTTTTCATATAATAATAATAATAATAATAATAATAATAATAATAATAATAATAATAATAATAATAATAATAATAATAATAATAATAATATTATTATTATTATTATTATTATTATTAATATTATTATTATTATTATTATTATTATTATTAATAATAATAATAATAATAATAATAATAATAATAATAATATTATTATTATTATTATTATTATTATCATTATCATTATTATCATCATCATTACCATTATTGTTATATTCTTTGCTATTATATTATCATTATTATTATTAGATGAAAAAAAATCTCGACTTCTGGTCGACTTGGTCGCCGGGATTGGGTCGGGAGGTCGACCTCGTCCATGTCCTTCGGTCCATTTCCGTCGACAAGTCGACTGCAGGCGCCTC
>NC_134787.1:16155082-16160082 GCF_046742065.1 Oratosquilla oratoria
CTTCGAAGCCGTACTTTAAATACTTTATTATTGTTGTCGCCAGACGATTTTATTTATTGATTTTTATTTTTTCTTTATTTAATTTAATTCTATTCATTTATTTATTTTTTTGTCTAGCGGGAAGGAGAGGGGTGTCCAACACCGCAACCGTTAACGGTTTTAACGGTCAAAACGGTTTAACCGAGGTAACGCGTCTGACATATACTAACTCAAACTCACCTCCCCATTCCCAAGCAGTGGGCAGTGAGAAACCTCTGTCAATTGCGGCAAGCCGCTGGGTTTCTTAGGACGATGTTGGGGTCGCCTCCCCGCCTGACCAAGGCTGTCGGGAACCGAGGCAGCAAGGCCGCAGTGGGTCCCGGGAGTCGAACTCACGACCACCTGGACATGAGTTCGACAAGGTATCCAGTCAGTTACTACATCTATCATGTACTTTATATCTTTTATTTTGTTTAATAGAGAACCATTTTATTTAGGTGAATGTGGACTTCGGACTTGTTCAAGGACTGAATAACAACTTACACCATCAATACTACTGACAATATATTGACTCAATATTACTACAACAATATTACTACTACAATATTACTACACACACACACACACACCTCCCACCCCCAGACATGGCTTCAACCATACCATCAATACATTATAAAGTGAAATTGTTCAATATGGAATATTGATTAATATTATTGATCACATAGGAGCAACTAAACATATAACGAAAAAGTGAAATGAAAGATGTAAAACAAGATGAGAGAGAGAGAGAGAGAGAGAGAGAGAGAGAGAGAGAGAGAGAGAGAGAGAGAGAGAGAGATACAGATAGATAGAGTAAGGCAGAGAGAGAGATAAGATAGAGATAGAGAGAGAAAGGGGGAGAAAGAGAGAGAGAGAGAGAGAGAGAGAGAGAGAGAGAGAGAGAGAGAGAGAGAGAGAGAGAGAGAGAGAGAGAGAAAGAGAGAGAGAGAGAGAGACCTTACAACAGATATTGCTTTTGCCTAATCACCGGCCAGTCACGGGACTAATCACTAGACACCGGTCTACCCGTCCTCCACTTCCTCCTCCTACTCCTCCTTCTCCTCGTCCTCCTCTTCTCCCTTCTCCTCTTCTTCTTCCTCCTCCATAAATCGGTAAATGAGAGTATTAGTAATACCATCAATAACAGAAAAAATAATAACGATAATGATTCTAATAATAATAACAAGATAATAATTATGATACTCATAACAATATAGGGAGGGTTTCTTGTTTCACCTTCTTCAACATTGCACCACATCGTTCCCGTTATCGACATATGTAAAGCGGAGCGTCAACATCTGTAGCCAAGTACAGCAGTGATTATCTTTAGATATCTGTAATTTACTATAGATATCTGTCTTAGAAATGTCCAGCAATAAATGGTATTAGACAGTAATAATGTAACTCTCTGAATATATGAATATATTAGTAGTCTACATTATATATATTATATATATATTTCTCTACAGTAGACGCATAACAGTATCTGTGAGGAAGATGAAAGTATAGTATATAAATACTGTAACTTATAAAGGGTGTCTGTCTTCGAGAAGGGGTATACAGTATAGTCTGTAGATTGGCTTGTATACTGGACCATAATAAATTTAAGGAAGTTATATAAAGTATTATGTTGTATTCCATAATTTGGTCAATAAACTAAACTAAGTAAACCAATACAGCCTTATCTACAGACCGACCTACAGCTGAATAGAATATTCTGATGTAAAGATAAAAAGACTTAATGTTACCAACATTCTGAGGCTAAAGAGGAAAGAGTGAAAAAAGAGAAAGGAGAAAATAAAGAAGGTTTATTGTCTAAATATTACGGTGCGGACATGTTGAGATAAAGAGAAAGAAAATGAGAGAAAAAGAGAAAGAGAGAGACAAACAAGAACTGGTTACTGACAAAATATTTCGAACTTGTTGAAGGTGGAGTGAAATGAGAAGAGAGTGAGAAAAAGAGATAAAGAGAGAAACAACTCAGAATCACTGTCAGAGATAATTCTGAGAGCTTGAGTTGGTCAAACAAACGTCTCCACCTGTGTAATTCGGAAAATCACAAAAATCCTCCAAAAATCCTTCGAAAAACCTTCGCAAATCCTTCGAAAATCCCTCGAAAATCCCTGGACAATGTCCCCTACATGTCCCGAAAGGGATCTCTGGCTCCATCCCCGGGAATCCCAGGATCGAGTGAGATCTAATGGAACAGCAGTGACCAATTGGTCCATGACTGAGTCGGAGTTAAACGAGCGGAAAACGAAAATCATAAACAAATTGAACAAATAATATTGTAACATGACCGGTAGATTTATGACAAATTATGAACAATAACATTGATCGAAAATGAATTTGCATTGCAGATGCGTTAGAGTTATAAGTATTACGAAAACATAAATACTACGCTTTTCAAAACTTTGAAACAACACACACACGCACACACACACACACACACACACACACACACACACACACACACACACACACACACATATATATATATATATATATATATATATATATATATATATCATCTCAGGTGGTTTGATGATTTAGTTAAGGTATATCGAAGATATTTTCTCAGCGTGGAATGATAGTTGGGGAGCTTTCGAGGTATTCTATGATAAGTTGAACCAACTGACCCCCAGTATTAGATTAAAAACGGCATGGGAGGTGGGTCAGCAGAAGGGTTGGCAGTAACTTATTTTTCATATTTTTCAGGAGGCCCATCCACTTAGGGAGTTACCTTCATTTTTTCAGTAACCACTCAAAGTCAAGAAAAGTGTTGCCTTCTGGTCTTCTTCTGAGGGCTTTCAGCATTTGTAGCCCCCAGTTCTTGGACCAGGAGATCGATTTCATCCAGTTCAGTACGATGACATCTACGTAGGCGTCATAAGACGCGAAGGGGTACACAAGGATCTCGGCGTCGGCGTCTTGATTATATATATGTATATATATATATATATGTATATATATATATATATATATATATATATATTATGTAGTTGTACATGAGTTATTCCCGGATTCTGTGAACTGGTTTGATCACATTTTCTATGTTTATTATTACTCAGAGTAAAAGAGAACAAGTAATACAGGAGTGATGCGAGTAGTGTGATGCATCGTTCATATGGCAGCCGATGCTGCGCGCGAGAATTTGACTCATACTGAAGTGGTTAAATGTCAATTATTGAAATTGGCTTACCCGGCCTGGTTCTTGGATCAAGCCCTCAGTGAGGCTAGGGTCAGTCATTTTAAATCTTCAGCTCTCACTATTCAACATCTCCCTCATTCATAGAGACCTGTTTAAAATCCCTTACAGCAACGCCATAAATTCTTTTATTCATTTAATTCCCAAGGATCGTCTCGCATTTGCTTACCACTATCCTGACACAGTGCATAAGCAAATTGTGAACGTTTATCAAAGGATTAGGGGGAACTGATTCTCCTGGAGTTTATAGCTTACCTTGTCGGTATTGTGATCTGGTGTACCTATGCTATACTGGTAGACACTTGAACACTAGATTGACCGAACATAAGAGATTCATTAAATATGCCTATGAAAGTTCGGCTGTATTCCATCATGTGAGTCACCACCGGATTGACTGAGATAAGGCCAAATTAGTGTTCAAGCTCAGCTGTGGCTTCAGGAGGAATATAGTTGAGTCTGCCTTAATTGAAGAATATCTCAGTTTTGACATCTCTAAAGGACAATTGTCCCCGGACATTATTTCACGGTTAGCGGTGAGTCTCTTGGTCAGTAATTAATAACTTCTGATCTCTGTACAGGTCCGATTCCGATACCTGAAATTATTATGATTCATGCTTATTTCCAGGCCCTGAAGTTGGTTTGTGAGAACAAATACTTAATAAGCAAAATACATTTATTAATCATTTATCGGAATCGGAAGTTAAGAGCAGTATCGCAACTCGTATCGGAATCGTTAAGAATGTTGGTATCGTCCCATCACTAGTAATTATCACCCAACAACACGCTTGACCCCGCGACCCTTACTTGAGCGAGGTCATCTGGCCCGTCATTGTAAGCTGTTCATATTCCTGTTTCATTCCCCTCCGTATGTCAAAAGAGTACATATGTCCTGCCACTTCTACTATCATGTACTTTCCTGAAAACGATTACAGCTGGTAGCAGATATATAGAAGTCAAACGTTCTCTCAAGTTTTCTTTTACTCTGACTGTGGGTTATCTGTGTGATTTACAAATGTGTTACTACATTTCGCTCTAGTGAATATGTGCATATATATAGACACACGCACACACACACACACACACACACACACACACACACACACACACACACACACACACACACACACACACACACACATATATATATATATATATATATATATGTGTGTGTGTGTGTGTGTGTATATGTATATATATATATACACACATATATATATATGTGTATATATATATACATACACACACACACACACACACACACACACACACACACACACACACAAACACACACATATATATATATATATATATATATAAACAAAAATATATATATTTATATATACACACACACACACACACACACACACACACACACACACACACACACACACACACACACACACACACACAAAGGATTACAAATGATTACAAAGGCGGAGCATGCCGACAGGAGACCTTTTGATCCATATCTAGGTCGGATGCGAAAAAAAAAATCATATTAATAAGAAAATAATAAATAAAAACTATGATAATGTAAATAACAAATAAAATACATAAATAAATGCATAGGTATAGTTAAATAATAAACAAACAGGTAAATAGTAAATAATAATAAATTGACATATAACTAATAATAAATGAAAATCAGACAGACAAATGATAACAAAACAAAAACAAATAATATAAGATAAATTATAATCATCTTACTTAGGTATTTATCTAAATGATTCTTAAAGCTTCGAACTGAACTACATTGCACTACCTGTGCAGGAAG
>NC_134787.1:16170082-16177582 GCF_046742065.1 Oratosquilla oratoria
TGTGAGTGTGTATGTGTATGTTTGTATGTGTGTGTGTGTGTGTGTATGTGTGTGATTCACTATGGTTTTTGGATCACATGTTGGACTCGTGATCGACAGATATTACCTCCCCGACCACGAGAGTTGGAGAAACGACCCACAGCGAAGCGATACTGAAATTATTTTAGCCTTGGGCGGGATTCGAACCCGGCCCGCCGTAGTGGCGTGTGTATGTTCGTGTGTGTGTGTGTGTGATTGTGTGTGTGTGTGTGTGTGTGTGTGTGTGTGTGTGTGTGTGTGTGTGTGTGTGTGTGTGTGTGTGTGTATGTGCATGTGTGTGTATGTGCGTATGTGTATGTGTGTATGCGTGTGTGCGCGCATGTATATTAAAAGGAGAGGAAAGTCATCTTGGAATGCAAACACAGAATGATGGATGGGGAGTGAGCGCTCAAGGCTTCCAATTGAAGAAAGGGAAAATATGGCCAAGGCGATTACCATTATTTTCCGAAGGGGAAAAGTGAGATTATTCCTCATAAGAAAAAAAAAAGTTTAAACCAACATGGCTTCTTTAGAGCACAATCCATCAGACATCTCTTATTTATAGAACAGATGCCTTGAATTCAAATCATATACTAAAATGGAACAGGCCGGTCCTGCACTGTCCCATAAAGCCTAAAAACCCGAAACACTTGTCTAGCAAACTTCAAAATAAGTGTCTATTAATTAATTTATTTATTTTTGTCTTATTTTTCTGAATCACAGGGAACGCCTTTCCTGGATGTTGTATCGCCATTTTTTATTTAATAAAATAAAATCGTTTAGCCGTAGACATGATAAACATTATATTATTTATCATTATTTTTTTTTTCGCATTCGACCTAGTTATGGACCAAAAGTTCTCCTGTCGGTATGCTCCACCTTTGTAATCCTTTGTATACAGGCCAACGCCACTTCTGAATGTGTAAATGTATGTATAGTATACTATATGTCTCAGACGACCCAAATAATTAAAAAATATGTATACACACACACACACACACACACACACACACACACACACACACATATATATATATATATATGTATATATATATATATATATATATATATATATATCTACACACACACACACACATATATATATATATATATTGGGCCAAGTACAAGTTTACACAGAAGCCCCGCCCCCATGACTAAGCCTCATCCTTATTGGACGGATAACTTTCAAACGTGACGTCACTTCTTTTCTGGATATCGACCAATCATGTGCGTCCTCAGGAGGAAATAGCGTTTGTGAAGAGCTACAAATGTGATGTTTCATCCGTAGTGGAGGTGTTGAGTTTTGGTTTACTAATATGTTGCAGTAGTATTAGGAAATTAACTGATTTTTATGTCTTTCCTACACACACACACACTCACACACACACACACACACACACACACACACACACACACACACACACACACACACACACACACACACACACACACACACACTATGTGGTGCAGTTGGTAGAGTTCCCGGCTGCCACTACGGCGGTCCGGGTTCGAATTCCGCCCAGGGCTGAAATAATTTCAGTATCGCTGCCCTGCAGGTTGTTACTCCAACTCTCGTGGGCGGGGAGTTAGGGGTGTGTGTGCGTGTAAGGTCACAGCATTACCCGTAGATCGGTCATATACGAGCGCTGAGCTCTCCTCCTGAAGGGAAATAGCTGTCGATCACGAGTCCAACACGTGATCCGAAGACCATGGTGAATCACACACACACACACACACACACACACACACACACACACACACACACAAAGACACACGTACACACATACGTACACAGATACACACTCATGAAATCACTGAAGCTGCAGTATGCAAAGTTGACTTTGCAATGCAATCGTTGCAAGAGGATGGATTATGAAGATATTCCAGAAATCTCTGCAACACAGTGGCATTCCTTACATATTTCATTCTGGCTTAGCGTCAGGTCCTGGGGAGAGCAGATTTAATCCGTATACATTTCAGAATATCCGAGGCCGGGGATCAAACTGGAGACACATAAGCATTACGAAAACACGAAGCCATTTCCCACGACAAACGAAATAATAGTATCGAAACTGTGGGCTTGAAAACGACAGAATTATTATGAATAATAAATTAGAAAAATCGAAGATAGAATAGAATGAAAATTAGTCTGAGCTACAGTATGTATTAATCAGCCATTTCGAGTCCATTGCTGAACAAAGGCCTCTCTCAGACCATTCCATGATTGAAAAGAGTGTGTTTATGTAATTTTTCATTTAATACTCTATAAGCATGTCCTCTGGAGAAATAGTAGAAAAACGGAAAAGAGTGAATTTAATATTAGTACAAAAGTTTGAGTTGATGACAAAGTTCGAAAGTGGTGCGAGGAAAAGATGTCGATGATGTTGCCAAAACTATCCGATTTGCTTTGCTGTATGGACATTGTGCTTTGTGGAACGCGCCCCGAATAAAGATATCAGTGCCCGTTACGGAAATATCAGAATTGTTCCAGAAGCTTTAACTAAAAACAATTTCAGAGTGGTAAGCAGTTGAAGTTAGATATCTTTTTTTTTTTCAAGCCTGCTCCGACTCCACGATCAACTGATGCACCGTCACCTGAAGTCACCTCTCCACACTCACCGTCACTTGACGAACTAATAGCCTCTACCTCTGTTGCATCAGCACCACCAGCATAATCTAGTACCAGTAGTAATACATAATTGGAGCTACAAATCTCGAGTGACTCAGAGTAAATCTCTTAGGCCCCGCTATACGATCACGGCAATACCACCAACATTTCTCCACCGTCCATAGTAAGTCGGAATCTTAAACTAAAAATGTAGATTCTACTGTATTATAGTGTATATCTACAGTGTACAGTTATTTTGCATTGTCAGATTGGATGGCGTGCTTAATCAGAAGTAGAGCATTGTATTATTCCTCTTTATTTCGTAATGTAATTGTTGATAATAGCCACTACAACCCTTAGTATAGGTAACTGCGGACAATCGGCATTAACGGAAGGATGTCCGTTAAACTGAGGGATAAATCTATATACATATATATATGTATATATATATATATATATATATATATATATATTTATATATACACATCATGTATATATATATAATATATATGTATATATATATATATATATATATACATCATGTATATATATAATATATATATATATATATATATATATATATATATATACATATATATATATATATACATACAGGAGGGTGATAAAAAAAGTCCCTGTGTAGCTGTTTTTATTATTATCTCCATTTTATTATTTTGCTGTTTAATCCTTAATAAAAACATTAATAATGACTACGTTTTATTCTATTTCAGGTCTTAACTAAGGTTTATGCTGCCACTCACGTGTCGTATCTTCCTAGTTGAAGAAACTTTAAAAAATTCGTGAGAATATTCTCACAACGTTCAACAAGCATTTATACACATATTTCCAAGCGTTTCTGTTCAGCATCGCAATAGTTAGGTGACTTATTGAAACGTTTAGAGAAACGGGTTCAGTAGCTGATGCTTCAAGATCCGGTCGGGAAAAGGTCCTAATTGACGAAAAAGCGAATGAAATTGCGGCGAGAATGGAAGGTAGCCCTAATAAGTCTATTCCAAGGTTGTCCCAACAAGCCGATGTGTCTTATGGAAGTGCACACAAAGCTGTTGAGAAATTGTTACATCTCAGACCTTATAAGTTTACGGTAATCCACGAATTAAAAGAGCCGGACAAATGCAAAAGAATGCGATATAGTCAGTAGCTCAGAGATTTCGTGGAAGAATATGGTGAAGACATCTTTGACCATACTTTCTTCACGAAACTGCATTGCATGATCAAAAGATTGGATTTCGGTGTGCAATCTCGCGTTCAAGAATTGTTGGCCCAAATTTTCACCGACACAATTACAAAGGATTACAAAGGCGGAGCATGCCGACAGGAGACCTTTTGGTCCATATATAGGTCGGATGCAAAAAAGAAAAAATAATAATAATAATAAGATAACAAATAAAAACTATAATAATGTAAATAACAAAGATAAATAATAAACAAACAGGTAAATAGTAAATAATAATAAATTGACATATAACTAATAATAAATGAAAATCAAACAGACAAATGATAACAAACAAAAACAAATAATATAAAATAAATTATAATCATTACAGCATCTTGCTTAGGTGTTTATCTAAATGATTCTTAAAGCTTCGAACTGAACTACATTGCACTACTTGTGCAGGAAGTTTATTCCATTCATTAACTACACGGTTGGCAAAGTTGTTTCTACCTACTTCCAAACTGAATCTATTTCCGGACGCTACATTAACGAAATTGCAAAACCATTTTTGACGGTACTTTCTGGGAACTGACAAAAGAATTGGTTACTTTCAGCAAGATGGTACTACCGCGCATACATCAAATGCTTCACTGAGATTTTTACAGACAATTTTCAGTAACCACGTTATCTCTGAGAATCTCTGGCCACCAAAATCTGATCTTTCGCCTCCAGTCTTTACCTATGGGACGGTATGAAAAACAAATTTTATTGCATTAATTCCCACACAAGAAATTAATTGAAAGAAGCCATTACAAATTATATCCAACAAGTTGATGAAACTGTGTTGAGAAACGTCTTCAGAAACATGCTGACACGCGCCAGAAGATGTATTGTGGCGGATGGTGGTCCTTTCCAGCATCTACTATAAAGTTCACCAAGTATATAATTTACAACATGCTATTTTGATAAGATATTGAATAAAACGCTATCTACATACATTGTAATAATTTTTTACAACCTGTATTCATAAAAAATTAGGGGCACAATGACTTTTTGATCACCCTGTATATAATATATATATATATATATATATATATATATGTATATATATATATACATATATGCATATATATATATATATATATATATATATATATATATATATATATATATATATATATATCCACACACCTGCATAAAACTTTTCATATCTATAATGCCATTCACGGCAACACAGACACAGGAAGACAACGTTGAGAGAGCGCGTTGGAACGGGTGATGGAAAGAGGAAACTGCCCTTATAAGGAATGACGGAGGAGGAAGAGGAGGAGGAGGAGGAGGAGGAGGAGGAGGAGGAGGAGGAGGAAGAGGAAGAAGAGAAGAGGGCGGCGCCAAAAAGGTCAAAAAACGACAGGATGTGGACCACAAAGAAGAAAGAGATCGACCCAAAATGCGAAGCGACAATGGCGACGGTTTTCGAAAAGGAGAGACGAAAGGAAAGAAAAAGAGAAAGAGAAATTGAAATCGAATATAGGACAATGATAAGGTAAAGGAGGCCTGGATGACAAAAGGCAGCGTGCTCCAGGACTTGTGTGTACACACATACACACACACACACACACACACACACACACACACACACACACACACACACACACACACACACATACACACACACACACACACAGGGCTGAAATAACTTCATTATCGCTGCGCTGCGGGTTGTTACTCCAACTCCCGTGGGCGGGCAGTTGGGTGTATGTGTGTGTGCATGTAAGGTCACAGCATTACCCATAGATCGGTCATATACGAGCTCTGAGCTCTCTTCCGGGAGGGAAATGGCTGTCGATCACGAGTCCAACTCATGATTCAAAGACCATGGTGAATTGTGAATCACACACACACACACACACACACACACACACACACACACACACACACACACACACACACACACATTTTAATTGCATACATATTGATTCATGTAAAAAAAATAATATCGGATTCCTTTTTCTAATCTTTCTTCGGCTTATTCGAATTCTGGAACAGATCCTGGAAGGAGATATCGAATGCAGTGGGGTTTCAGCAGTGATGGACGATGGGTTAGCGTGCTCGTCTCGAGTTTCAAGGGCCCTGGGCTTGTTTCCTGCTGCTACAGGAGGAGACAGAGACAGAGAGAGAAAGAGAGAGAGAGAGAGAGAGAGAGAGAGAGAGAGAGAGAGAGAGAGAGAGAGAGAGAGAGAGAGAGAGAGAGAGAGAGAAAGGGGGAGGCGAGAGTATTTTCGAAAGATTGGGAAAGCTGGTGGAGTATTGTGTTACATGTTATGTCTTTTAGTCTTGTTTTGTTTAGAAGAGAAGAAAATGGTCCCATTCTCCTCTTTACTTTGTTTTCGAAGGTTGATGGAAACCTGACAGGGTTTTTTTGGGGCTGTCGAACCTCTTCATGAAAAGAGACTCTTATGTGGGGGAAAAATGAAAGCATACACACACGCACACACACACACACACACACACACACACACACACACACACACACACACACACACACACACACATGCACATACACACACACATAAATTGGATGAGGAAAGAGTGTGTGCAAATACTATTCAAGAATTTAGGAACAAACTTGATGTTGAAAGATACAAAGACGGGTAACTACGAACATAGTTCCCTTCCCGTATAATACAACTAGGTAATTACAACTAGGTAAATGCACACACACACACACACACACACACACACACACACACACACACACACACACACACACACACACACACACACACACACACACACACACACACACACACACACACACACACACAATAACCCCTCCAAAAGAAACAAAGGAATATAAAAAGCAGAAAACAAGTCAATTGACCTCTGACCAGAGTGGGGATAGTGAAGGGAGAGGGTGAGGGTGTGGGGGGAGAGGGGGAGGAGGAGGGGGTAGGGAGAGGGGGGAAGGGGGTAAGTGAGAAGGACTCAACCCCATAAAGGTGATAACAGCAATGATAGAATTATATTGAATTCTAAAACCAGCGGGACGTTCTGTTGTAGGAACAGCCTTATATGGACAAAAGGATTACGCTATTCTCTTCCAGGTTTCAATATAACGTAAATATATATATAAATAAATATATATATATATATATATATATATATATACATATATGTATATATATAAATATACTGTATATATATATATATATGTATATATATAAATATACTGTATATATATATATTTTTTTTTGCATGTCCTAGTTTTTGAGTCAAAGAAATGTACACACGTGTACGCACATGCGCGAACGTGGACACAAACACATAAAAACTCACATAAAACAAGTATGTGTACATGTGTCCACATGTATGCCTACAGACACAAAGCCAGGCGCATGGACTATGTATACAAATACATATACTCTGTTCAAAATTGGGGCCGTCTCTCTTGGGAAGTGGGGGTAGCTTTTAAGAATGATTGGTTTTGTTATTCATGCAAGCACGCACGCACGCACGCACGCACACACACATTCGCATGCAAACACACACACACTTTCATGCACACACGTATACACGCACACATGCACGCACGTACATACGCACACATGCACGCACGTACATACGCGTGCGCACACACACACATACAGACACACATATACACACATGCAGACAGACAGACAGACAGACAGACACACAC
>NC_134787.1:16182582-16192582 GCF_046742065.1 Oratosquilla oratoria
TCTCTCCCTCTCTCCCTGTCCTTCCTCCGTTTCCACCACCATCTCTTCCTCTCCTCTCCTCTCCTCCTCTTGCTCTTCCTTCCTTCTTCTCTCTTCTTTCATCCTCTTCCTCTCGTTCCCCCTAACCCTCTTGTTCCTCCTCCTACACTTCGATCATCCACTCTTCCTCTCCTCTCTTCCTCCTCCTCCTCCTCTTCCCTCGGTCCTCTTCCTTGGACATTAATCCGACATCGTCGTAAGAATACGAGATTCTGTTTCCTCAGTCTTTTATGGAGTTCGATCTTGTACACTAAGGTGAATAGAAGATTTGATCCCTAATAAGACTATGGCCGTTGGCGAATAGAGAATTTGACCCGACATACAGGATCCAATCCCTTATTGGTAAATAGAGGATTTGCACTCGATTTGCTAGACATAGTTCTAGTTACTAGTGAGGATTCATATGACTAGGATAGGTTTCTAGTACAATTTTTTCTATATAAAGACATACAAACATAACATAAAGTCCCTGGTAGGTAAATACTAATAATATGAAATAATTAATAAGAAACGAAGAATAACATTAAGAATAACACAGAAGTTTGTATTTTTTGTATTCAAAGATCACTAGCGCTTCTATTCAGCTGAAAAAGAGACCATGAGAAGTTTAGATAGGCTCTGCCCTCTTTTCGTCCTTGACCAATCAGGATCGCTTCCGAGTGACGCGCACTGGACGACGGGGGCTGTGATTGGTCGGGTAACGAAAGGGGGAGTGGCCTATTTTGCCAAATTTCGCGGAGGTGATTTTTGGAGGGTATCTGCGTCGTCCATAGGTCGTAGAAACTCGAGTTCTACATTGTCCTCATCCTCCCACACCCTCACCCACCCCATCCTTCGTAACCTAGGAGCCTCGTAGCTTTCAAAAACTTTGCTTCCACTTAAATTGCTTCTGTCACAAGGATCTGATTTATTTAGATTGAGTCACTTGTAAGTACTACAGTGATCTTTGTCTTAATCGAATGTACCTTTATAAATGATATTGTGTCTGTAAGAAAAATAAATTGAATAAAATAGAAACTGTTAAATTCAGAACGTTTGCCATAATTTCACTGTACAGTTACATTCAAAAGTTCGTTGACATTAATGTCATGTAATTGTCACTACATCCGGGCGTTTTCCCCCTTATAAGGGGGGGTTAGCTATTAACACTATACTAAAATAATAATAATAGAAAAATAAAACTTATCTTCATTGGGAACATCCAGATGGGGACAAACACACATATACGTACATATACGTACACACATGCACACGTACACACATGGATATATGTGTACACATTCATATTGTCACGACTCGCTGGCCACCGGATGTGAGGGGAAGAGAGGAAACAGAAGGAAAAGAGAAAGTTTGAACATAATTATGAGGTCAGACATTTCCAGACCCCAAAAGAAAGAAAACGGAATAGATTAACGATTAAATTCACAGAAAAATAGACCGATGGACAAAGCAACAGTTACGAACATTTGAACGAAAAGAGGAACAAAATGAAAACTTTGAATTATTTCTATAAGAAAATGAATAAATAGATGAATAAACAAATAAATGAATGCAAATAAATTATGAATGAACAATCACGCAAATAAAAAATGAAAAATCAAGAATACTCGAAATGAGACGTGATGAAAGAAACAAGTAGATGGAAACAGCTTCAGCCGTGTAGAGAGGGGGGGAAAGGGTCTCCCATACCTTCCCCTTGCCCTCTCCCCCTTCCCCCCTCCCTCCCTCCCCCTCCAAGCCCCGCCAACAGGTGGCGGGGCTGAAAGGAATTGACCTGAGACCAAACGGACAAGTAAATACTACTGATGGAAGACATTGTCTAACATACAAATCTCAAACTTCCTCTCCTCTTCCTCCTCCTCCTCCTCCTGCTTCTCCCTTTCCTCTCCTCCCCCCCTCTCTCTCTCTGATCTCCTCTCTCCTCTCCTTCTGTCTCAGACAGACAAATCCTTCTGTCAATTTTCTTCACATGCTCTTCCTCCTCCTCCTCTTCTCGCTCCTCCTCCTCCTCATTCTCCTCCTCTCCCCACTCATCTTTTTCCATCAATTTCCCTCAAAATTATTACCCTTCCTTGCGATTTCTGTTTAATCTTTTTTGTATCTATTTTTACTCATCTATTTCCCTGTCTATTTATCTATTTGATTAATTCTGTTTATCTATTGTATTAATCAATTTCCTTTCAATCTAACTTTCTCCTTCCTCCTCAAAATCTTCCTTCTTCTCAAAATCCTATTTATTCTTCTCATTATTTGTATTTATTAATTTATTGTATACATTTATTTAATCCATTTATTTATTTATTTTTATTTATTTTGTTTACTTATTTTGCTGCATCCTCTACCTCTCTCCCTCCTTCTCCACCTCTTCTAATCCTTTAAACCATTATCTCATTTTCTCTTTTTCTCTTCTCTTTAAATTCGCAGTTCTAGAACACTATTTCTCTTTCACTTCTTAAATTTTATTACAGCCACTCTCTTCCCCCTCCTCCTCCTCACCTCCTCCTTCACCCCCTCTTTCCTCCTCTCTCTCCTCCTTTTCCTCTCCACCTCCTCTTTCTTCCCAACTGGTTTGTTCAAGACAACTTTGTCTTCTATTCTTCTAGTTTTTCTAGACACACAAACACAAAAAAATATATCTACTTATCTGTGTGTGTGTGTGTGTGTGTGTATGCATATTAAATGTATATATTGTATATATATATATATATATATATACATATATATATATGTATACATATATATATATATACATATATATATATACATATATATATATATATATATATATATACATATGTGTATGTATGTGCATAAAATGAAATTAAATAAAACAGAATTTATGTAAGTAAAAGTGTAAGAAAATAGACAAATAAAAGAAAAATTAAAAAATAATGAATAAATAGATAAATAAGAATAAAGTAAAATAAGATAATATATGAAATATGTAACATATATAAATGAATAGATAGAAATATACATAGACATAGAAAATAGTTCTAATTTACTTTATCTCCTTTCATAAATAAATTTTTCTCTCTTTAAAGAAACAGAATGATGATAAAGAAATAAGATAAGATAGAATAAGATAGAATAGAATAAAATAAAATAGAAAATAAAGCAAAATAAAAAATAAGATGAAATAAAACAAAATAAAATAAAAATGAAATAAACAAAATAAAACAAAAACAGAATTAAACAAAATAAAAATAGAATAAACAAAACAAAACAAAATTAAACAAAACAAAATTAAATAAATCAAATTAAAATAAAATAAGGCAAATTAAAACGAAATAGAAATAAGAAGGAACCTGTTTCAGAAACTCTTGGTTTCTTGGTGTCCTCTGCCTCGTTCGACTGCCGCATTTAATCCGTGAGCGACTTCGGCATCGCCTACACAGGAGAGGAACCGCCTCGCCTCTTTTCACTCGCGAGGCAATAAAACCTTTTGACGTATTTTTACATAAAGTCTCCGCATGTCCCTCGCGCATTCCATTTCCGACCGAGAGTTATATAAAGACCTCGGAGGGTCTTAAACAAGATCATTTTTAAGACCTCGGAGGCCTTCACGAAGACCATGTCGATACCTTCTTTCTGGGTCTTGAAGAAGACCTTATCAAGACTGTGGATCTTGAAGACATTTTTAAGACCTCGGAGGTCTTCACGAAGACCATGTTGATAACTTCTTTCTGGGTCTTGAAGAAGACCTTATCAAGATTTCTGTGGATCTTGAAGACCATTTTTAAGACCTCAGAGTTCTTCACGATGGCCATGTTGATACCTTCTTTCTGGGTCTTGAAGAAGACCTTATCAAGACTTCTGTGGGTCTTGAAGACCATTTTGACATTTCGAAGAGTCTTAGTTAAGGCTATTTTGAGACTTGGAAGGGTCTTTATTAAGACCTTTTTTGACTCGGTTTTGCACAAGACCATGTTGATACGTTTCTGGGCCAGAACGAAGACAAATTTTGAGACTTCGAAGGGTCTTGACGAAGACCCCTTTTAGACTTCTTCAGGTCTTCAAGACCACTTTAAGAATGCGGTTCTTGGAGGCCATTTCAAGATGACTTCTTCATCTTCGTTATCTTCTTCATCTACTTATTCATCTTTTTCTACTACTTCATCACCTTTTCCTTCTTCATTACCATCATCTACTTTTTCTCCTTCATCTACTACTACTACTACTACTACTACTACTTCGTCATCTCAATATTCCACTTGGGAGATACATCTCCCCCTCCCATCTTGTACCCATGAAAAATATCCCCCCGCCCATCTCCACCTTAAAGACAACCCCCAACTCTCCACTTTCGAGGGGAGAAAAAGATCTCCCCCCAACCACTCGGGAAACATGCCCCCCAATCGTATTTTTTATTTGCTCACCTCACCCCCCAAAAAAAGGGGGGTAAATGTTGGGGTCTCCTATCAAATCTTCATCAAGGGTCGTCGACCATCGTTAGCGGCTTTGCCTGTGCGCCCGTGTGTGTGTGTGTGTGTGTGTGTGTGTGTGTGTGTGTGTGTGTGTGTGTGTGTGTGTGTGTGTGTGTGTGTGTGTGTGTGTGTGTGTGTGTGTGTGTGTGTGTCTTAACTTGCCCAACGGAAGAGGAGGTGGAGGAGGAGGAAGAGGAGGGGGGAAGGGGAGAAAGGAGGGGAAAGAGGAGTAGGAGCGGGAGGAGGAAGAGGGAGTAGGAAGAGGAGGCAGAAGGGCAGCAGGAGGAGGAGTAAGGGAAAGAGGAGTAGGAAGAGAAGGAAGAAGAAGGAGGAGGAGGAGTAGGCGGAAGGGGAGTGAGAGGAGAAGGAAGTGAAAGAGGAGGAAGAGAGGGAGGAGGAAGAGGGAGGAGGAAGAGGAGGCGGAGGGGAGTGGGAGGAAGAGGAGGGGAAAGAGGAGTAGGAGGGAGAAGAGGAAGAGGGAGGAAGAAGAGGATGCAGAAGGGGAGTGGGGGGAAGAGATTGGGAAAGAGGAGTAGGAAGGGGAGGAGGAAGAGGGAAGAGGAAGAGGAGGCAGAAGGGGATTAGGAGGAAGAGGAAGGGAAATAGGGGGGAGGAAGGGGAAGGAGGAGGAGGAAGTGGAGGCGGAAGGGGAGTGGGAGGAAGATGAAGGGAAAGGGAAGGAGAATGAGGAGGAGGAGGAGGAGGAAGAAGAGGGAGAAGGAAGAGGAAGAGAAGGGGAGAGGGGGAATAGGAGTTGGGAGGAGGAAGAGGAAAAGAGGAAAAGAAAGAAGAGGAAGAGAAGAAAGAATAGGAAAAGGGAGAAGAAGAGGAAGAGGAGGAAGAGGAGGAGAAGAGGAAGAAGAGGAGGAGAAGGAGGAGGAGGAAAAAAAGGAGGAGGAGGAGGAGGAGAAAGAGAAGGAGGAGGAGGAGGAGGAGGAGGAGGAAGAGGAGGAGGCCCTTGTGATTGTTCCTGTAGAAGTTCTCTACGAAATCTAGCACCTCCGCTCGTGTTTACTTGTACCCGTGTTCGAGTTGCCGCCAGGCAATTTTATTCAGCTCAAGAGAGCCACCACTTCAGAGAAAGGGTTAACCTCACTGTCGCCAGACGATTTTATTCAGATGAAGGATATCCCCTACCCACCCCCAGCCCCAAAGATGGATTACCCTAAACCCCTTTTGAAGGTTAACTATAGTCTTAAACTCCTTCGTAGATGGATAAAATGGTGTGAGGAAGATTATAAAGAAGCGGAGAAGGTTAACTGTCAGATAGGAGGTTAAGACCGAAAATGGTTTAAATTAATCTCTTAGAGACTTAACTTAATCTCTTTAATAGAGACTTAACTTGGACAAAAGCCATAAGGAGGTAAAGAGGCTTAACCGTCAGGTAGGAGGTTAAGCCCAATAGGGGTTAACCTAACTTCCTACAGAAAGGCTTAACTTGATCTACGGAAAGATTTAAGTTAATCTTCAACTTTGTCGAGACCCATTAAGAAGCATAGAAGCTTAACCACCAAGTCTAAAAGAGTTTAGTTTAACCTCCTACAGAAAGGCTTAACCTGATATACGGAAAGGTTTAAGTTAATCTTCAACTTTGTCAAGTTCGTATAACGAGACCAGACGTCCGAAGACATAAAACAGGGTGTAAAAGAGCCACATTCGTACGAATTCGTCGTTATGTCTGTAGGATAGAATCGCTGGTTATGAGGAACAAAATATAGACCCCTCGTCTCGGATCCGCCATATTGCTTAGCCCTATCTGTCGCTGTCACTATATGTGTGTCCCATACAACCCGTATAGTTGTAGAGAGAAGATAGGGTACATATACACACATACAACATACATACGCACGCACACACACACACACACACGCACGCACACACACACACACACACACACACACACACACACACACATAAACACACACACACACACACACACACACACACACACACACACACACACACACATAAAGACACACGAGAAACATCTTTTCAACCACAATTCAATTTAAATTCCATGCCATCGCAGTCGAGACTGACGAGAAGCTCGAAGGAAGCATATATTTGGAAATTGAAAAATCATAAACACACAAAACAATTGAAAACAATAACAAACAATAAAAAAACAAGGACAATCGTGGGTGGCAGCGCTCAAAGGGGGGAGGGGAGGGGGGGAGAGGTGACGTAGACCCCTTTCCCGCGATCGATAGGGCCAGACGAAACCTGAGTCCATTTGATGGACATCCTCCTCCAGTCCGGAGACCATTTGATTTACCACCGACTGTCGCATCCAGATCTCCGGCGCCCACTTCCCCCCTCCCTCTCTCCTCTACCTCCCTCCCCTCCCCTCTCCTTCTCCTCCCATCCCCCCTTCTCCCTTCTCCTCCCCCTCTCCTTCCTCTTCCTCTACCTCTCCATCCACCCTCTCCTTCCCCCTCTCCTTCCTCTTTCTCTACCCCTCCTTCCACCTTCTCCTTCCTTTTCCTCTACCTCTCCT
Organism: Oratosquilla oratoria; assembly: GCF_046742065.1. Classification (NCBI taxonomy): domain Eukaryota; kingdom Metazoa; phylum Arthropoda; class Malacostraca; order Stomatopoda; family Squillidae; genus Oratosquilla; species Oratosquilla oratoria. The sequence goes on from NC_134787.1 coordinate 16,189,546, forward strand.
TCCACCTTCTCCTTCCCCCTCTCCTTCCTCTTCCTCTACCCCGCCTTCCACCTTCTCCTTCCTCTCCCTCTACCCCTCCATCCACCTTCTCCTTCCCCCTCTCCTTCCTCTCCCTCTACCACTCCATCCACCTTCTCCTTCCCCTCTCCTGCTTCCCCCGTTTCACCTCTTTTATCCTGTTGTCTCCTTTTCCCTCCTCTTCATTCTCTCCTTTCTTACTCTCTCCCTCCCTCCCTTCTCCCCCTCCTTTCCCCTTCCCTCTAACCCTCTCTCCCTCTCTCCACACCTTTTAATCACCTCTCCTTCTGTCTCCTCAGAGGAGACATCAAGGGACTTCTGGACAGGAGATACAGGATATGAGGAGATATATCCTCCCCCTCCCCACCCTCTACCTCCTGAGGATCCACAGGACCTTATCTCCTATGATGAGGAGACACAGGAGATCATCTCCTTTCTCTCTGGTCAGGAGACAGGGAGTAGGATTTCCGGAATCGGAGACAAAGTATCCCATCTCTGTTCTGGAGACATATGGCATGATCTCCTAGGACCAGGAGACATGCAATGTGATCTCCTCTTTTCAGGAGACACGGGTGATGATCTCCGGGATGCTAGTTTCCTCTGATCAGGAGGCGATTGGTGTAACCCTTGGCGACTGGAGCGGAACGCCACTCGAGCATCGATCAATAATCGCTTTTATAATTATGATTATCTCCAATTAAAAAAAAAAAAAATGAAAAATACAATTTTATATACTTTGATAAGGATGGATATTCACTGATAAAACACTTTTTTTTTTTTACAAGATATAAAGCCAAATGAGATAAATAAAAATACAAGTAAATAAAAAAAAAAAAAATCAATAAATGTAAATTATGCCACCATGATGGAAGCCAAGATATTTCACATCTCTCTCTCTCTCTCTCTCTCTCTCTCTTTCTCCTTACGCCATCCTTTTTCAATTCCCGTAATTTCTCCATCTCCAAATCTCACCTCCTTATCATCTCGTTTTATCACTGTCTTCTCTTGCCTGGATCTCTTCTAGTAAGTGTCACCCTCCTTGGGCAATAAGAAGCAAATCCAGCTTTATGGCCTCAGGGCAGCTTGATAGTGGTGCGCGCGCACACACATATTATATATACATACATACATACATATATATATATATATATATATATATATATATATATATATGTATATATATATATTATATATATATACATATATACATGTATATAAAAAGTAATATATATATATATATATATACATATATATATATGTGTGTGTGTGTGTGTGTGTGTGTGTATACACACACACATATACATATATATATACATATATATATATATATATATATATATATATACACACACACACACACACACACACAATTCCCCTCATATCGAAACATCGCTAGATGAAGCTTTGTGTATGTAATTTTTTATTATGCCTTTTTATCCTCTTTATATCTTTTTATCTATTCTATATATTTTTATCTCTTGAGCATTTTATCTCATATATTATTATCTCTCATATATTTCTATCTCTTATATATTTTCATCTTCTTATATCTTTTAATTTTACATAACCTTATATATTTTTGTCTTATATATTTCTATTCCTGTCTTTTACCTCTTAATGTCCTTGTATATCTCTTCTTTTCTTCAGATTTTTTTCTTTTTCATTAACTCGAGGTTCATCAGTCAAGAAGAGTTCAAACTAACTTTTACTTCTTCGTCTTCGAAAAGATCTTCTTCCAGGTCACGAGTCTTCATCTCGTTCCTGGTTTCTCTCTCGAACTTCAAAGGCAGAAGCCACTTAACCCATTAAACTCCGATGACAAGATGTCTTGTCATTCGGTCAAATAAAACAAAAAATCATAAAACACCAAAATGTTTGATCAAACACCAGAAAAATATGACGTCAATCCTCGCTTCGCTCGCAGCGAAGCGAGGACTGACGTCATATTTTTCTGGTGTTTGATCAAACATTTTGGTGTTTTATGATTTTTTGTTTTATTTGACCGAATGACAAGACATCTTGTCATCGGAGTTGAATGGGTTAAGGAAGAGTCTGTATGATAGTCAGTTCTTCAGCAAGTACATGAATTACACACACACACATACACGACTTGTGGCGCAGTTGGTAGAGTTCCCGGCTGCCACCACGGCGGTCTGGGTTCGAATCCTGCCCAGGGCTGAAATAATTTCAGTATCGCTGCGCTGTGGGTTGTTACTCCAACTCTCGTGGGCGGGGAGTTGGGTGTGTGTGTGCGTGTAAGGTCACAGCAGTACCCATAGATCGGACATATATGAACTCTGAACTCTCTCCCGGGAGGGAAATAGCTGTCGATCACGAGTCCAACACGTGATCCAAGACCATGGTGGTGAATCTCACACACACACACACACACACACACACACACACACACACACACACACACACACACACACACACACACACACACACACACACGGGTCGATGATGTGGTGGTACTACACTGGGCCACTAATTCAGTAACCCGAGTTCGAGTCGCCCAGGTGCTGGAAAATATTCAGCATCACAGTACTGCAAGCCGGCAACCCAACTCTGGTGGGAAAGGAGTTGGAGGTGTGTCTGAAGAAGGCACGTGTACACACACACACACACACACACACACACACACACACACACACACACACACACACACACACACACACACACACACACACACACACACACACACACACACACACACACACACATGATGTATGCCCGTGCATATGCATATCTTTGCCATTAAAAGTCATAAAAAAACCGGCCCCGGTCAGGCATATCAGGTCCCAGACGGTGCCATTGTTCCCCCACCCCCACCCCCGGACAGGAGACACCCCCCCTTCCCCCCTCTCACCCCCCTCCCCCACCCCCCGGGTCATGAAGGGGTAACGACACTCAGACACTCTCAGTCTTTGACTTTTCTTCTTCTTCTTCTTCTTCTTCTTCGGTGGCCCTCCTTGGCACTCTGGTGGCACTCTCGCCTCTTGCGGATGATAGATGGCGC
>NC_134787.1:16195082-16200082 GCF_046742065.1 Oratosquilla oratoria
TATATATATATATATATATGCATATTTCTATCTATATATACTAAGAAACTGTCACTGAATTTTACACTTAGCAAATAAACAAGAAAACACATAAATAAATGAAACAAAACCAGATAAAGTTAGAATAAAACGAACAATAAATAAATACAATTAACAACATAACCTCTTTGGTTAAAAAAACATCTTTCGGACCAGCCATTGTAAGGAAAGATTACAAAACCCCAAATACCAAAATGGGCTCTCCTTGGTGGCAAAGGCCCATGTTGGTCAGAAAGGCTTTTTCGTAATTGAGCTCTCCGCCCACAGACTGTCCCGTCTGTTACACTCTCTGCTCTATTTCCTGAGTCCATTACTCCATACACCCATACCTTCATTGCCAAATAATATATTTATACTATATAATGTCATGCTAGATATTATATCATGTATTTTCATCATACCATATATACATATATATATATATATATATATATATATATGTATATATATATATATATATATATATATATATATATATATATATATATATGCATATATAAGGTATATGTAAATATATCATCCGGAATAAAAAAAAAATAATCGACCATAAACACTTTAACTGCTTTTCGATGTTTCCCTTAATATTTCGTGATTTCGGACCTTTCAAAATAATTCGTTTTCCCCTTTTTGGAAAACTCCAATTTAATTAATTTCGTCTCATTACCTTTCCTGCGTAATATCAACGAACGAATTAATCTGAATAAAATAGGAATCTTCCTATAGGCGATGGTTCCTTGATTATATCCGCTTTTATTTATTTGTTTATTTATTTATTTGTTTATTTATTTACTACCTGTTTTGTTTATTTATTTATCAACTATTTTTGGTTAGTGATTAATTCTCTATTTCTTTATTTATATAATTCATTTAATTTCATTATCTATCTATTCATCCAATAATTCTGGTTTTGGTAGATAATTGCCCCTCCATGGTGTTTCATTTCATATTTATATAATTACCTGTAAAGGAGTGCGGGATTCGAACTCGCGACTAGGGCATTATGAGACCCGCACGCTTAGAGATGTTCAGAAAGAACAACAAAGAACAGAAAATATTTTGTCTTAGCACATGAGAGCAACAGTTTCAGCAATGTTAATATTATAAAGAAGATTTAGAGATCATACAATGTCAGGAAGCGTAGTTAAATTCATAAAGTAGAAAAACGAAAAGATAAATAATTTTTTTTAATAAAATAAAAATAAGATATGAAAACTATTAAAATTGGTACTGATATATACAATCATACTCACAATAGTGATTGTGATAATAGATAATACAATGATAAAAAAAGTTATACTACTTCAAATTACACTTCACAAAGCTGTATATTTTTATACCGAGCACACACGCACGCACACACACACACACACACACACACACACACACACACGCACACACATTTATATATACATATATATATATATATATATGTATATATATATGTATATATATATATTTATATATATAGATACATATACATATACATATATATATACATATATATGCATATATATATATATATATATATATACACACAGTATATGTATATATATACATATATATATATATATACATATTATATATATATATATTATATATGCGTATATATATACATATATGCGTATATACATATATATATATACATATACATATATGCATATATATATATATATATATATATATACATACATATATTTTTTGCATATGCGCATATATGTACGTATGCATATATATATATATATATATATATATATATATATACGTATATATATATATATATATATATATATATATAATATATATATATATATATCACAAATAAATCACAGTATTCAAAAAAGTTTGAAGGACAGAAACTGTTCAGAGAGGCGAACAAAGTGTTCTGGGCGTACGAACAAAGCAGCTAAAGGAATCTTCCTGAATTATATTTGAAAAATAAAATGAAATAAAGTAAAATAAAACAAAATGAAATAAAATAAATAAGACAATAAATAAAATCTAGTTGCTGCCATGCCACTCCGTTCAACCAATGAGAGAACCCCCGAATATCCAAAACTTAACATTAATATAACTTCCTCTATCTTGGCACAACGATGATTAATCCAATTTAATATTCTGTAAAGCAATGACTACCGTCCCCCTCAACTCGCGAACAATAGACTTTTGCTTAACTCGGCTTTTGCCGACTTAGGGAGCGGAAAATCCCGGCTTATCGAAACATCAGCAATACCTTCATAATGACCCAATGGAAGCGAGTTTTCCATTCGCGAAGAGCTTCATTTTCATAATGAATTCGCTTCTCCAGGGTGGCTGTGGTCATTGGAAGGGCCATTACACAGTCTCTTACTAAAGGTCGTTAGCCGTGAAGTACCACGAAATGACCTCGTTTAGGGATACATAATGTTTCCGGTCATTAAATGATGGTGACCGAAATCTTCCTACTTGACACTTTGGTGGCTTCTTGTCTTCTTTGGTAACAATAGGAAAGGTTTGGGGTGTAAAGGATGATATGGTTAGCGTGGGAAAGGACGGGAACGTCTCCTCGGCTGAGTAAAATTGTCTGGCAACTGTTGGAAGTGGGTATGAGGGACCAGAGTTCTTGTCGTGGTGAAAGTGGTTGGGGTGGGAGTGATGGAAGGCAGAGTCTCACGTTGGGACAGAATAAAAATCGTCTGACGGCAGCAAGAATGAAATCTGTAGATGTCGTTACAGGATTGAAAGGATTAATGTCTTTCGTCAAGAGTCTTTCATGTCATTTGATAAAAAAAAAAAAAAAAAAGTGGGGCTAGGTGATGTCCCATATCTAACAAAGGTTGACTTCCTTTACATGCTCTATTCTGGATATCTTAAAAAAAAAAAAAAAACTAACAGGACAGACACTCCATAAAACATAGTACTGACCGATAAAGTCTCACCCCTCTGGTTTACTAGGCAATAAAAAAAAATAAAAAATAGAAAATAAAAAAAATAAAAAAATCAGATATCTAAAGGAATGACATTAATTTCCTATTCTTCTTTATATGATTTCTGATAACAATAGTCACAACAGTGCAAACTGATACCAGAAAAATTATAATATTATTTTCCAAGTTTTCTGAGGGCAATGGACACAGCGCGCAAACTGTAAAAAAAAAAAAAAAAAAAAAAAAAAAAAAAAAAAAAAAAAAAAAAAAAAAAAAAAAAAAAAAAAAAAAAAAAAAAAAAAAAATACTTTACTCGTTTTCTCCTTCAGTAGATTTCAGCTCTGAACTTACCTGAAAGGAAAAAAAAACATCTTTTAGTAATAATGAAAAAATTTCTTCACCTATTACACAGTAAATATAAATGAAATAACAGAAAATGAGAAATTGAAAGATAAAAAATGAGAGCAATATATAATCAGAATGTATTTTATTTTTACCATAAATGATGGTCAACAGACCCGTAAAATTATGATAAAAAAACACTATAAAGTATAGTTGATTTATACAATACAGGTTGCAATTAAAGATTAGACACTTCGTAACAATCTAAAAAAAAAAAAAAAAATAGAAGAAAAAGAAATAAAGGAAAGAACGAAGAAAGAAAAAATAGAATATAGAGAATCATCAAATAAGAGGCATAGAATATAAAATATAAAATAACTTAAAAATAAGCTTTTGAAGTTATGAACATTAAAGTCACTTTTGCTGATCTTAACTTTACCGATCGTCTTCGCGTGTATCTACACAAGTACAGTCAAGCACATAAGTTATGTTCACAAACCACAGGGAGCGCACACTTATGGCCGGGAAGAACAGGGGCCGCTGCATTGTTATTCATGAACTTATTAATGAACACAGTAAGAACAAAGTCAGTTCACTCAGTTCTTAATGTTCTTTATTTTTTGTTATGTTAGTAACCCCATGTTCTTCTGTTGTATTAACAAAGTCATAGGACTTTATTCAGCAATGGAGCAAAAGAAAAACCAATATCCTCGCCACTCTGATGATACACGGAAATATATAATTCATTTACTTATTCAATTTATTTATCTATTTATTATTTCTGTAATGTATAAGCTCAAATAAGGGTGACGTGTTTAATGCGGTAACGCCAAACGATATTATTCAGTCTAAGACGTGTAACAGAATTGAATATATTTATCATAGCGTGACGTTGACCAAAAGCGTTCGAACATCGAGGTTTTGGAAGACATAGTGTTCGTATTTTTAAAACATGACTTCCTATGAAGTAACCCAGAAAATATTCGTAAATTTTCAGATGTTTTAAAAAGGGCATTCCTTCTATTTACATATAAACAAACTCTAGACTCACACACGTACACACACACACACACACATACATACATGTACACACACATACACACACACACACACACACACACACACACACACACACACACACACACACACACACACGCTGTGTGTACATGACCGAAGTATTCTGGTAAGGCCAAGCAACACTGCAAGGAAATATTAATAATTCATGATATTGATACATAGATATATCCATAATACATGATGTTTATTATGCTACTTCAAAATAACACTCTCCAAAGCTGTATAATTTTATACCAAACACGTTTAGTATATATATATATATATATATATATATATATATATATATATATATATGTATATATATATATCTATATATATATATATATATATATATATATTATACACACACACACACACACACACATATATATATATATATATATATATATATATATATATATATATATATATATATACTGTATATGCATACATGTACATGTATATATTTTGGAAAAATGTAAACACCAGACTCAATTTAAGGGTTTATTTGCAAATAAACCCTTAAATTGAGTCTGGTGTTTACTGTTTTCCAATATGGATCCCAGACTCTAATTTTTCACTTCCTTTGAATACATTTGTATATATGAATATTCATATATATGTACACACACACACACACACACACACACACACACACAC
>NC_134787.1:16225082-16227582 GCF_046742065.1 Oratosquilla oratoria
GGAGTGGAAGGGAAGAGAAAATATGCAAAAGAAAGAGAAATGAAGGAGAGGAAAAGAAAGGAAAGGAGAGGTAAGAGAAAAAGGGAAAATAGTGGAAGGTAAAAGGGAAGGTAAAATGGAAAGAAAATGAAAACAAAAATGAAAGGGAAAGGAAGGAAAATAAATGTGAAAGAAGGTAAAGGAAGGAAAGGGAAGGAGAGGGGAAGGAGGGAAAATTGAAAGAAGGGAGTGGAGGGGAGGGAGAGAGGGCAAGTAAACGAATAATAAGAAAAATTAAAATAAATAAAGAAAGAAAGAAAGAAAAATGGTGGACGAAATACGAGAGGTCAACGAAACGAAAACAAAAGAGAGAGAGAGAGAGAGGTGAGTGTGGGTGAGAGGGAGAGGGGAACACGATTTGGGAGAACGGAGGGTGAGGGAGGGAGGGAGGGAGGAGGGAAGGGTGACTACCTGGTGGTGGATGGGAGGAGGGGGAGGGTGGGAGTGGGTGTAGGTGCATTGGTGATAGGTGGCAATGGCTGCAGTTTTGACAGGTGTTGAGGTGTCGGTGAGGCATTGAGGCAGGTGTCCGGGATAGATGGGTGTAGGTTGAGGTGTTTGTCATATGCAAGGCTATGCGTGGAGGGTCTAGGTGTGACGTTGGGGGTGTTACGTGTCACATGGTATCGGGAAGAACGTGACGTGTGACGTATATACGCGAGAAATGTACCAATATGTATGAAAGGTCATATTAGGTCATCTAGTTTATGGGTTAACTAGTTTAGTTCATGAGAGGGTTAAATCACAATGGAAGTTAGTAATAAGTTCATTAGAAGAAATGATGTGGAAATTAAAGAAATTTAATATAAAGTAAGAAAAATCTAATACAAAAAATTTGTACGAGCCCCCTCCCCCCCTAAAAAAAAAAAACTAATTCTGGAAATAAATGAGATCATCTGTGTTTGTATACCCACTGTATATAAGCTGTTCTCCCTTTCCGTGTTATGTGTTATGAAGCGAACCAGTATCACCGTATCACACATAACGTGATGTTAACTTACGGTGTTTAGCACCTCATCGCCTTTTGGTGCACGCTTTGGTGTAATTTTGGTTCCTCTTTGCCTCCATGATGTAAAAAAAAAAAAAAAAAAAAGTCTTTTTATAGATATGATGTCAGGGCAACAAAATAAGGCGCACTACCCTAACCTAAGTTCAGAAGTCACACACATTCTGTGGGAAAAGAGTAGACACACACACACACACACACACACACACACACACACACACACACACACACACAGCCACGTGTGCACACAAAATAAACATATTCACATAAAAGTGCACATACACTCACATATATACGTTCACTTACAAGTGTAAATACACATACATAATTCATATGCACATAGACATAAATACATTCACACACATGCATATATACATACATACATATAAACATTACATATATATATGTATATATATATATATATAGATAGATAGATATACATAAATGCATGCATGCATACATACAAACATACATACATATACACATATATCACATACATACATACATACATATATGCATTACGTACTTACATTCATACATACATACATACATACATACATACATGCATACATACATATATATACATACACACATGCATACATGTATATATACATACATAGATACATTACATACATGCATATATTACATACGTACAAAAGTACATACATACATACATACATACATACACACACACATATATACGCACATACATGTATGCATACATACATACATACATACGTATACTCACATGCACATACATACATACGTATGTACCTATACGCACACACGCACACACGTGGTAGGGCCAGGCAATGTTTGGTTCCCCCGTGAGACAGCCCAGGTCCACGCGACCGAGCCCACAAGGTCACTTTCTCCACTCATGTTTGGGAGATTCTAAGCCTTACGGATATTTCCCCAACCCGTTCCTGCAACTCTCTTCCGGGGCACGAGGAGGAGGAGGAGGAGGAAGAGGAGGAGGAAGAGGAGGAGGGAGTGTAGACTGCCTCCACACTCCTCAAGTTCGACAGTATTCGCCTGCTTCGAGTATGACCTCCCCCGGCCTTGGAGGCACGTGTGGAGGCCCAGCAAGCGTGGAGGAATAGGTCAAGTGTGACCTTGGAGTCTGGAGATCTGCAAAGTTAGGCAGATGGTCAACAGATGGCTGGGAGGGGCATGGCTTTCGACCGCGCCAACGTTTGCAAGGCTTGTCGATGCCAGCTGACGATCAGCTGAGGACTGTGGCACCCTGATTTGTGGGTTGAGTACTTGTGAGACTTGTGGGTTGAGTACTTCGTCCACGCGACGAAAAATACATACGTTCAGTCAAACAAATAACGGAACCCTTAACACGTACACTAAGGCTCATAAACAATGATGACGCTGTGGCATGCAAACTCTCTCCTGCTTATTATGCACATAACCTAATGAACTGCATAGGCAATGTGTGTAGAAAGC
>NC_134787.1:16235082-16237582 GCF_046742065.1 Oratosquilla oratoria
CTCTTTCTTGCTCTCTCTCTGTCTCGCTCTCTCTATCTGTCTTTCCCTGTCTCTCTCTTTTCTTCTCTCTCTCTTTCTCTCTCTCTCTATCTCTTTCTCTCTCTCTCTCTCTATCTATCTCACACACACACACACACACACAGACACACATACATTTTCTCATGCGTTTTTTTTCTCAATTATGTTCAATTCGCTGGGCTTTACCTTGAATGTATCAATAATTCATATCTTTTCCCTATTTTCTCTTTCTTATTTCTTACTTTTGTTGACCCCCTTTTCCAGTTCCTCTCTTTCTCCATTATAATACCTCTCTCCTCTTATCTCCCTCATATGAATAATTCATTTTCTCTCTCTGTATACTCTCTTTCTTCCTTGCCTTCTATGTTCTCTGTCTTGCACCAATTTTCTCAAACTCTTTCTCACCCTCCCCTCACCCCCCTCTCCCCTTCCACTCCCCTCTCCCTTCCCCTCCCCTCCCTTCCTCACTCCTCTCCCCTCCCCACCTCTCCTGTTTTCCTTTTCCATCCACTCCCTTCCCCCTCGTCCTTCACTCCCTTCTCCTCCTCTCCCCTTCCCTCCCCTCCTCTCCTTTTCCATCTACTTCCTTCCTCTCCCCTCTTCTACTCTCCCCTCTCCTCCTCCTTTCCCCTTCCCTCCCCTCCTCTCCTATTTCCTCCCCTCTCCTCTTCTCCAAATTTCCTCCCCTCTCTTCTCTTCCTCTCGTATTCCTTCCCCTCACTCTGTAGTGTCCCCTCGCTGGTCTCCCCTCTCTTTTCTTCACCTTATCGCTTGTTCCTCTTTCCCCTCGAGCCAGACAACCGGCCAAACATACAGACATACAGACAGACAGACAGAGAAAGACGCACTATCTCACCAGCAGACAGTTGTCCTTCCAGGCGGAGTGACAGGCGGAGATGTGGGCAAGTAAACACACAAACATACACATACACACACACACACACACACACACACACACACACACACACACACACACACACATATATATATATATATATATATATATATATTATATATATATATATATATATATATATATATATATATATATATATATACGCGGATAGTCAGCCATCTGGGAAACTAGATAGTAGACATCTATCCACTTAGAAAGATAGACAAACCTACAAGGAGACAATTAGGGGAACGTCAACTAACCCTTCTAACTGTATTCCAAAGACGAAAAGACAAGAAGACGAGAGAGACAAGGCTGTTCTCTCAGACACTCAGGCTGACAGACAGTTTGGCTGACAGACACTCGCTGACAAATGATTGTCAGCGACAGCCCAGACAGTTGCGGACTGCTGACGTTTCCTCCTTCCGGGTGAGCTGACGTCTTGGGTTCGCGTGACTGACTACCCGGGGGTGAGTACTGGGTAATTACCGGGGGAGGATCAAATCCCCAGAGGGGCAAATCCCTCGATGTAGGGGATGTGTATCCCGGATACAACGCACCCCGGACATGTTCCCAGATACGGTCGACTATGGGCAAGCTATTTGCCAAGTCGATACAAGAACAGGTCGAATCACTTGCTTGAAGGAATGTCGCTCTTTCGTATCATGACTATATATGGACATCGGCCCGCTTATGACGTCATTGGGCGTATTTGTGTCTCTGTCACTCATGTCTCAAGGCCGGGGTCCACGAGTATAGAAACATCGATAAACTTCATTTAATAACAAATTAACATCAACCATCCACAGTCTTTAACATAAATCCAATGTCAACAACACATGATAAAACAAACAAACAAACAAACATATCACTTAATTGACGGGGTACAAAAATTAACTTTATATTTCAATTCAAACAATTTGACAATAAACCAGAATAAAATATCTGAAGCCTGCCTCCGCCTTGGAAGTGGTCAGCCACTCCAATTTCTCTTCGAGGGAAACGGCTCCCTACAACGCGAGGACGGTGTTTCCGAAGAAAACAAAAAAAACTTTTATAAACTCCCATTTTTCGACAAAGAGACCTTCAGATCCTGAAGACTCTCTTGGGGTCTCTGGAAGGAGACCCAAGAGAGGAAGACTTCCTTATTTTTTTTTTTTTTTTGACCGACGAAGAACTTGAGACTTCCGAGAAATACTTCGGGTAATCTATGGCTCATGAAGAACGTCATATAAGACTCATGCACACACGCATACGCATACACACACACGTACACACACACACACACACACACACACACACACACACACACACACACACACACACACACAAATATATATATATATATATATACATATATATATATATACATATATATGTATATATATATATATATGTATATATATATATATGTATATATATATATGTATATGTATATATATATATACATATATATATATATACATATATACATACGTGTGTGTGTATAAATATATGTATTTATGTATGTATATTGTAATAACTCAAAAGAAACTTTATGATAATAGCATAAGGAAACTATTGAAGTCTTGCCTCATCCGAATAACC
>NC_134787.1:16245082-16255082 GCF_046742065.1 Oratosquilla oratoria
GAAGGCCTAGTATAGTCTGAAGCCAGACAAAGATCTGGTGTAGTCTGAAGCCAGACAAAGGTCTGGTATAGTCTGAAGCCAGACAAAGGCCTAGTATAGTCTGAAGCCAGACAAAGGCCTAGTTTAGTCTGAAGCCAGACAAAGATCTGGAATAGTCTGAAGCCAGGCAAAGATCTGGAATAGTCTGAAGCCAGACAAAGGCCTAGTATAGTCTGGAGCCAGACAAAGGCCTAGTATAGTCTGAAGCCAGACAAAGATCCGGTGTAGTCTGAAGCCAGACAAAGGTCTGGTATAGTCTGAAGCCAGACAAAGGTCTAGTATAGTCTGGAGCTAGACAAAGGCTTCGTATAAACTAAAACAGACAAAGGTCTGGTACCAAAAGCCAAGCAAAACAAAGGCAGATAAAAATCCGGTATCAACCAAGGCAGACAAAGGTCTGATATGAGTCAAAAAAGACAGACAGACAGACCTACAGACAGACAGACAGACCTACGGATAGGCAGACAGACAGACAGAGAGGCAGACAGACATAAAAAGGTGTGACATAAGTCAAGAAATTTTGACAGACAGAAAGAAAGACAGATAGAAAGAGACAGACAGACAGGCAGATAGAGAGACAAAGGTCTGATATGAGTCAAGACATCCAGACAGATAAGCAGAAAGACAGATATCCAGACAGACATAGACAAAGGTCTGATATAAGTCAAAACAGACAGACAGATAGACAGACAGACAGAACGACAGACAAATATCTGGTAAGGGGAAAAGCAAAGGGAAAGGTATAATAAGGCCAAAATCAACAAAGGGCTGGTAAGGACAAGGCTGAACACAAAGGACTATTTACTACGAAGGATTAGGTGATGACAAAGGCAAATCGAAACAAAAAAGGATAAATAGGAACTATAATAAAAGCCAAATAAGAACGAAAGAAAAAAAAAAGTGAAAATGAAAAAAGATGATAAATAAGGTGGAGAACGAGGGAGACGAATAAAGAAGGAAGGAAACGACAATAAAGAATAAGGGAAGTCGGGACAAGCACCAACTAGGAAGGGCGAGGGAGGATGGAAGAAGGGGGAAGAAGGAGGGGGAGGGAGGGGGGAGGGCGAAGGAAGGGGAAGGACAGGTAAGGAGAGGTAGGAGGAGAAAGTAGATTAATAAAAGGGAAAGAAGAAGGAAGAAGAGGAAAAGGAGGTTGAAAGGAAGGGGGAAAAGAGAGAGGAAGGAGAGGGTAAGGAGAGAGGAAGAGAGAAGGACGGTGGAAGGCGACGGGAAGGAAAGGAGAAGAAGAGGGAAATGAGAGGGAGAAGAAGGGGGAAGGGGGAAGGGAAAAGAGAGGAAGGAAGGAGAGGGGAAAGGAAAGGAGAGAGGAAGGATAGGGGGAAGAAGGGGAAGAAGGGAGGAGGGGAAGGAGGGAGAGGGGAAAGGAAAGGAGAGAGGAAGGAGGGGGGAAGGAAGTCTGGGAGAATTACGAGAAGGGGAGTGGGGGGGAGTGGGGAGGCAACCTCTGGGAGGGTGGGGGTGAGGGTTGGAGTGGGGGGGGGGGTTCCAGGAATCTGAGTTAGAGAAAGAGATACGATCAGGGGGTCCTTGGACAGAGGGCCCCTCAAAGATACCCAGAAGAAGAAGACAAGGCTTTGGGGGGTCCTTAGATACACAGGGCACGCTAGTGGGATCGTAGGTCGTCCAACCCATTCCCAGCCCTATCAAGGGAGTCGTGTAGAAAAGTAGAAAATTTCGTTGAATTCAGACACTAGGAAGTTTGAAAAAAAAAGTCTGTAATTGGTTACAGACAGACAGACAGATAGATAGACAGAAAGACAGACAGATAGGCAGACAGACAGATAGGCAGACTGACCGATGAACAAGGACTTCTGCGCGCACGCGCGTGTATTTGTGTATGCATGTGTGTGTATATGTGCGTGTGTGATTTACCTTGGTCATGGATCACGTGTTGGACTCGTGATCGACAGCTATTTCCCTCCCAGAAGACAGCTCAGAGCGTGTGCGCGCGTGCGTGCGTGCGTGCGTGCATGCGTGCGTGCGTGTGTGTGTGTGTGTGTGTGTGCGTGTGTGTGTGTACGTGTGTGTGTGTGTGTGTGTGTGTGTGTGTGTGTGTGTGTGTGTGTGTGTGTGTGTGTGCGTGTGTGTGTGTGTGTTTGTGTGTGTGTGTGTGTGTTTATAATGACAGCATTACCTAAAGATTGGGCCATATATGAACTCTGCTATCATCCGGGTTGGGTATTAGCTGTCCATCAAGAATCCAGCACGTGATTTAAGATCATGGTGGATAATTCAAACTGATGAAAATAGATAAGCAGACACAAACTACAAATAAATAGGGAAATAAAGAAAATGGGAAGTTGGAATAGTCAATAGAAAATGGGTTGTAGACAATCACAGTCCCATAAAACAGAAAAGATAATTTAGAAACTGAAACTTGCTTTCCATCAAGTTTTCTAGTTAATATATGGCGGATACAAAGACATAAGCTTCTAGTAACTAACACAGGAAGTGTGGGTCAAGTTAGAGTAAATCCCTTAGCTAGTCTCCTAGTTACTGTGATGGACGGCTACAGCAGATCTCCCATCCTAGTTAACCTCCTAGTTTGTGTAATGGCGGATACTAGTTAATTTCATAGTTAGTTATAGGGCAGCTCCTGTAGACCCCTATGCTAGTTAACCTCCTAGTTAGTGTAATGGGAGATACTAGGTAATCTCATAGTTAGTTATGGGGCAGCTGCTAGAGATCCCTATCCTAGTTAACCTCTTAGTTAGTGTAATGGCGGATACTAGTTAATCTCATAGTTAGTTATGGGACAGCTCCTGGAGACCCATATGCTAGTTAACCTCCTAGTTAGTGTAATGGCGGATACTAGTGAATCTCATAGTTATGGGGCAGCTGCTGGAGATCCCTATGCTAGTTAACCTCCTAGTTAGTGTAATGGCGGATACTAGTTACTCTCATAGTTAGTTATGGGACAGCTGCTAGAGATCCCTATGCTAGTTAACCTCCTAGTTAGTGTAATGGCGGATACTAGTTAATCTCATAGTTATGGGGCACCTGCTGGAGGTCCTTATCCTAGTTAACCTCCTAGTTAGTGTAATGGCGGATATTAGTTAATCTCATAGTTAGTTATGGGACAGCTCCTGGAGACCCCTATGCTAGTTAACCTCCTAGTTAGTGTAATGGCGGATACTAGTTAATCTCATAGTGCTGGGACAGCTGCTGGAGATACCATCCTAGTTAAGAACTCTGACTGGAATCGACCACTATCCATCCCAAGAACTTTACCCTACTTCAGCTGATTGATGACTCGCTCTAGCTTATCGGTGTTGATTCATCGGCAGCTCTTTATATCTCTCTTTCTCTCTCTCTCTCTTTTTATCTATGGATAGTTAAGTCCCCAGCCTTTTTTTTTGTATCGAAGATTTATTATGCTAGGTGCCCCTCTAAACACCAAATGGTCGCTCCGACGAGGGACGCTCTCCCTACGATATAAGAACGAAAAGAGTACAAAAAGAGAACAGAAAGAGATCCTCAAAGACGTTTCTTACAGAAACTGTGCAAGACTCAAATCCTTTTCCCACTCATTCCCCTATCAGGGGTTCTTTCTCAAATCGTCTTAGATTATATTCATGAAGGACACAACTGGTACAATTATTCTTACCCTACCTGCTCTATAAACGAAGAAACTAATTTTTTATTTTTTCTTATTTATCTATTTTTATCATTCTTTTTTTAACAAAAGATACCACTTTAACCTTTCATTCCCGTGGTTACCAGACTACATATACTCGTGGGACACTCCCCTACCAAGGAGAGTGTAAAACGTTGAGCGAAGGATTCTGGTTAAACTCAACTTGAACGCAATGTTTTGACAAAAGAAGAGTTAATTTACCTCCGCCAGAAGGTTACTCTGTGTCAAGGGAGACAAATGTTATCCTCTATGAACACTACTTTGAACAGCATCTGTGTTCAAAAAAATTCGTTCAGGAGTAGCTATAGTAGGGTGCCGTGAACGAAATATTGTGAATTCAGAGGCTTCACTTATTACAACCGTATTTTTACCATTATTAGTATTATCATTATTATTAGGATTGTGGTTATTATTATTATCATCAGTGTTATTATCATTATCTTTATCATTATTGTTATCATTATTATTATCAATATTATAATTATTATTACTATCATTATCATAATCATTACTATCAAATTATTACTATATCATTATTACTATTATCATTATTATTATTATTATTATTATTATTATTATTATTATTATTATTATCATTATCATTACTATTGACATTATTATTACTATTATTGTTATTATCATTATTATTATTATTATTATTATTATTATTATTATCATTATTGTTATTATCATCATCATTATCATTATTTGTATTATAATTATTATTGTTATTGTTATTATTATAAATTTCGACATATGTAGTCCTTTCTCAACTACATGTAACTGAACAAATCCACACAAATGCTCAGTACAACTATCAAAAAGTTTCATTCAAATGCAATGGTTATTAGCTCTCATAAACGAACTATCTTGAAAACAGGGACAACATTAAACTTTTATTTCTTTTCGTCTCTTTATCATAAGCGTTTTAATCATCTTCATCTCTCTCTTTGTCTCCCTCCCTCCCTCACTTCCTTCTTTCCTTTCTCTCTCCCTCTCTCTCTCTCTCTCTCTCTCTCTCTCTCTCTATGTGTGCAAGTCCTTGCTACAGACAAACATATAATTAGACAAACATATCCCAGAAGGCCATTTCAGCTTCCGGGCCTTGAGTGTCTCACAGACTTCACAGACGTCTGCAAGCGAGACTTTAAACAGCGTCGCATAAGCCGAGGCCATCTGGGGACATTCTGCCTCAGATGGCACCGCGAGCCGAGAGGCGAGCGACGGAGACTAAACAAGAATTGAGGAAGGAAATCAAGGAAGATGGCGCCACAAAAAAGAGGACGAGAGGGAGACTGAGAAAAAGAGAAGGAGTTAGAGAGAGGGAGAATGAGGAGAGAGAAAAAGAGAATGAGTGCCTCTTTTTGAGGACTCCTAACCCTTATCTCCTCCTCCCTCCTCCTCCTCCCTCTTCCCTCTTCTTCTTCTTCTTAAAACGAGGAGAGTGCAACTATGGGGAAATTTATTCAGGGATCTCATCGACATCAAAACAAAACTATTTTAACCACGTGACACGTGGAAAACTATTTTTAACCTATTTTGACACTAAGTTGGCTCTCCCTGGCCAATAGTTCTTCTGGCGTTAGCTAAAATGAAAATAGAGATTCGAAAGGAATAAGAACCTTAAGTATGAGGAAAACAAAGAGAAATAGTGAGGTAGAAGATAAATAAGATGTGAGCATAACACGCAAAACAAACGTTACTCGTATATAAAGAAATGTGTTTAATTGGAATATCTAAGGCAACCTAAGCTGGTTATTTATGGGGTTCATGTTTGGAAAGAGCAAGCGAGCGCTCTCTCTCTCTCTCTCTCTCTCTCACACACACACACACACACACACACACACACACACACACACACACACACACACACACACACACACACACACACACACACACACACACACACACACACTCATACACATACACACACACACACACACATACACAGGCGCGCACACACACGCACACACAGTTCCGGGCGGTCCGGATTCGAATCCCGCCCAGGGCTGAAATAATTTCAGTATTACTGCGCTGCGAGTTGTTACTCCAACTCCTGTGGGCGGGGAGTTGGGGATGTTTGTGCGTGTAAGGTTACAGCATTACCTATAGATCGGTCATATATGAGCTCTGAGTTCTCTTCCGAGAAGGGGAAATAGCTGTAGACCACGAGTCCAACACGTGATCCAAGACCGTGGTGAATCACACATATATACAAACAGACTTTTAGCTCCCTTCTAACCTGGAACTTTTTCCTTCCTCTTCAGGAACATTACCCTTCCTCAGTTTTATCTCCCCCCAGAGTTCCGGGGAAAGGGGGGGAAGAGGAAGGGGGAAAGGGGGTAAGGGTGGAAGGGGGGAAGAGGAGAAGGGTAGAAGAGTGGAAGGGGGGATGGAGAAGGTTGGAAGAGAGAAGAGAGGTAAGGAGGAAAGGGGGAAAAGGGGAAGGGGAGAAGGGACAGGGTGATGAGGGGAAGGGGGAGAAGGGGGAAGGGTGGAAGGAGGAAGGGTGAAAGGGAGAAGAGGTAAGGGGGGAAGGGGGAAAGGGGAAAGGGGGGAAGGAGCAGGGTGATGAGGGGAAGGGGGAGAAGGGGGAAGGGTAAGGGTGGAAGGGAGAAGGGAAAGGGGAAGGGGGAAAAAGGGAAGGGGAGAAGGGGCAGGTTGATAAGGGCGAGGGGGGGAAGGGGGAAGGAGGAAGGGGAGAGGGGGCAGGGTGATGAGGGGAGGGTGGAAGGGTGGAAGGGAGAAGAGAGGTAAGGGGGGAAGGGGGAAAAGGAGAAAAGGGGAAAAGGAGCAGGGTGATGAGGGGGAGGGGGGAAGGGGAAGGGGAAGGGGAGAAGGGTCATTGTGATGAGGGGGAGGGGGGAGAAGGGGGGATTACCAAACCCGGATGTGGTTCGTGGCCCAGTAAACTGAAACCACTGTAATCATTGTCTGAATATAAATGAGGATTTCAGATGAAATTGAATGAAGACACTTGAGGCACTGAAGTGGATTTCAGAGATATTGTTGATCAGATTTCTTTCTTTGCCTTATTTTCGAAAATATGTGGGAATAATGTTGTTGTTTTCTTTCGTAGGTAAGATAGAGATGTAAATGGTTTGGTTTTGGTGGGTATGGGACTGTTTTTCAAAAAGAAAAACAAGACAAGCCAAGAAAAAAAAGCATATATACATACACACACACACACACACACACACACACACACACACACACACATATATATATATATATATATATATATATATATATATATATATGAGAGAAATTCGCTAATAACAGCGACATCAATCTGATATTTCTTAAGACAGTCGCATGCAGGATTTGAACCCACTGCTTTCGGCCATCCGTAAGATCACCTTCACAGAGCCTTAACTCACTACACCAACATAGTCTCTGTTGATGTAGTGTGTTAAGGCTCTGTGAAGTTTATCTTACTGGTGGCCGAAAGCAGTGGGTTCGAATCCTGCATGCGACTGTCATAAAAAATTATCAGATATATATATATATATATATATATATATATGTATGTATTGTAAGATGTTTTATCATATATAAGCCAAGGGACGATAAAAGAGATGATTAAATTAATTATTATCAGGGAGATTCTTTTCATAGGTAAGACGAGGAATAAGACAATTAATTATTACATAAATTAATTACGTATTTTTACATAGGTAACTATGCATGCATCTATGTTAGACAGAGCCAACAAAACAGTTTTCTTAAAAAAAAAAAAAAAAAAAAAAATGCCTAACACATTGGGCAAAGGTAGCAGTTACTGCTGCAGATAACCATCTCTAGGCCAAACGTAACATAAACCAATTAATCTCAATTAAATAATTATGTTTGGTCTTCGGGTGATTTTATTCATCTCCCTGAGAATCCTCGACCCATAAGCTCTCAACTGACTCCCCTCACGTTTCCTTTTCCTTCCTCTTGTCGTCAGGTGATTTTATTCGTCTCTGTGGCAGCCAAGATGTCAAGTCTTAATGAGAAAATATGGAAACTGTCGGCTAATGGACTTTTTTTTTCCCTAGGCAAGACAAAGACAAATGTCAGAATTTATGGGACCAGCAGTCCTGAGGGACATTTCATCCCAAAAAGTTGGAAAGACCAGGAGAAAGGTGCCACGCGAGGAAGAAAGATGCCAGGTGATGGGGGGAAAGGTGCAACATGGTGGGGAAAGGTGTTACGTGAATGGGGAAAGGTGTCACGTGAAGGGAAAAAGTGCCACGTGAAAGGGGAAAGATGCCACGTGAAGGGGGAAAGGTGTCACGTGAAGGGAAAAGGTACCATGTGATAAGAAAAGGTGTCACGTGAAGGGGAAAGGTGCCACGTGGTGAGAAAAAGGTGCCTCGTGAAGGGGAAAGGTACTATGTGATGGGGAAGGTGTCACGTGAAGGGAAAGGTGTCACGTGAAGGGGAAAGGTGCCACGTGAAGGGGGAAAGGTTCAACGTGAAGGGGGAAAGGTGCCACGTAAAAAGGGGAAAGATGCCAGGTGAAATGGGAAAAGTGTCACGTGAAGGGGGAAAGGTGCCGCGTGAAGGGGGAAAGGTACCGCGTGATAGGGAAAGGTGTCACGTAAAAGGGGAAAGGTGTCACGTGAAGGGGAAAGGTGCCACGTGAAGGGGGAAAGGTTCAACGTGAAGGGGGAAAGGTGCCGCGCAAAGGGGGAAAGGTGCCACGTAAAAAGGGGAAAGATGCCAGGTGAAATGGGAAAAGTGTCACGTGAAGGGGGAAAGGTGCCGCGTGAAGGGGGAAAGGTACCGCGTGATAGGGAAAGGTGTCACGTAAAAGGGGAAAGGTGTCACGTGAGGGGGAACAGGTGTCACGTGAAGGGGAAATGTGTCACGTGAAGGGGGAAAGGTGTCACATGAAAGGGAAAGGTGCCGCGTGAAGGGGGAAAGGTGTCACGTGAAGGAGAAAGGTGCCAGGTAAAAGGGGAAAGGTGCCGCGTGAAGGGGAAAGGTGCCGCGTGAAGGGGAAAGGTGCCACGTGAAGGGGAAAAGGCGCCGCGTGAAAGGTGAAAAGTGCTACATGAAGGGGAAAGGTGCCACGTGATGGGGAAAGATGCTACGTGAATGAAAGAAGGTGCCACGTAGAAAAGGGGAAAGGTGCCACGTGAAGGGGAAAGGTGTCATGTGAAGGGGAAAGGTGCCACGTAAAAGGAGGAATGTGTCACGTGAAGGGGAAAGGTGCCACGTGATGGGGAAAGGTGCCGCGTGAAGGGGAAAGGTGCCGCGTGAAGGGGAAAGGTAACACGTGAAGGGGGAAAAGCGCCGCATGAAAGGTGAAAAGTGCCACATGAAGGGGAAAGGTGCCACGCGATGGGGAAAGATGCTACGTGAATGAAAAAAGGTGCCACGTGAAAGGGGAAAGGTGTCACGTGAAGGGGAAAGGTACCACGTAAAAGGGGGAATGTGTCACGTGAAGGGGAAAGGTGCCACGTGATGGGGAAAGGTGTCATGTGAAGGGGAAAGGTGCCACGTGATGGGGAAAGGTGTCACGTGAAGGGGGAAAGGTACCACGTAAAAGGGGAAAGGTGCCACGTGAGTTCATCTTAGATTTAATAAAATCGTCTGGGATTAGCCTGGGTAATACCTGCAGATTAAATTGTCGAGTAATTAGAATTTAGAAAAGTAAAAATAAACACATTTTTAGAGAAAAATAAAAATTAATATATTTTTTAGAGTGAATAAATTACACTCTTTGTTACTCTTATTACTGTCATTGTTGTCATCAATATCATTATCATATTGGTCACCATCACCATCACCATCACGATCACCACCGTCATCACTACTGTTATTACATTATCTTTATAATGAAACTTGAATCTTATATAATTCTATAATGTAAAGTTTCCTTATTACAGATACCAGCGATTTATGGCCTCAGCATAACTGAAATTATGACCCAATTTCTAAAACTTAGTTCGATATTAGGTCGTCCTACACTATATTTTGGGGGCGTCCGACCCTATATTTTGGGGGTCCTGTAATGCAATGCTTTAATAATGACCAAAATGGGTGGTATATATGCCGGTTACATTTGCACAAAATTCGAACATATATATATATATATATATATATATATATATATATATATATACATACATATATATACGTACATATACATACATACATATGCATATGATGGGTTGGTATACATATGAAATTATGGGGCTAGGGCTTTCCCCCATACTTGCGTTCTAAATATTTGACTCTCAGTCCCTTTGGTGTACTTTGGAACATTTTTTATGTAGAGGCAAATTTGGGCGTTAAACCACACACACATGC
>NC_134787.1:16260082-16262582 GCF_046742065.1 Oratosquilla oratoria
TTA
This sequence comes from Oratosquilla oratoria, assembly GCF_046742065.1. Taxonomy (NCBI): domain Eukaryota; kingdom Metazoa; phylum Arthropoda; class Malacostraca; order Stomatopoda; family Squillidae; genus Oratosquilla; species Oratosquilla oratoria. The sequence continues at coordinate 16,260,086 of NC_134787.1, forward strand.
TTATTTTTTCGTAACCAGGATTTGGACTTTTTTTTTCTATTGTATTTTGTTTTAGATATTTCTTATTAGTGGTTTGTTGTCGCATTTGTCCGTCAAATTATCTATTAATTACTTCCTAAATTTTTCACTTTCACTTTATCAATAAATAAAAAGAAAATAAATAAAAAGTAAAAATAAAATGAAATAAATATGAAAATAAAAATAAATAGAGATTTTTTGATTGATTAATTACATCTACATTTTCATTTTTTTTTCTAAATAACAACACAATTCCACAGATTAATGTTTTTGTATAATTTGTACAAAACAATATTTCCGTCAAATAATATGAAATATTCTCTTAATTTTCAGCATTTTTTGTTGTTGTAAAATACAAAATTTAATCACATGAATATTTTGATGCTCACTTGTGGGGAACCTTTGCCAATTAAAAAGAAAACACCCGCTTTCCCGTTTTCTTTGATAGGCTGTTAGAAAATGGGATGCCTTTGTTATTCAACAAAGGTCAGACCTTTTTCCTTCACGTTTTTGTTCGTTGGCCTTTGAGGGGCCCCTCACGTTATCTATCGTCAATATTCTGGGAATTTTGTCAATATTTTCACAAATATTTTTGTCAAAAATTTTGGTGATATTTTTGACAATTTTTATTTTCTATTATGTATATATTCTTTATTAGTAAACGGTGCCACTCTCTTGAGGGGAATATTTGTGATAATTGAACACGTATCAATATTTAATTAGGTGGTCAATATTCTGTGAAATTTTTGTTAATACATACACACACACACAAGCACACACACACGCGTGCGCGCGCGCACACACAAACACAAACACACACACACACACGTACACACACACACACACACACACACACACACACACACACATATATATATAAATAAATATATATATATATTTATATATATATATATATATATATATATATATATACATACATATAAATGACTTTCCGCCACTTTTTGTAGACAATATTGATGATAATTATGCACGTGCCAATATTTATTTAGGCGGCGTGCAACTTGGTGTAGTTATTCAGGAATCCTCTAAAATAACTACGAAGGAATTCCATGTAGACACTCGCAACGACCGATGTTGTCTTTGGAAACAGAAACACATGTCATCCAACTATTTCGCCTCGGTCGACTCTGGGGTCCTACAGTGACACACTCACCACCACCACCACCATCATCACCATCACCATTCATCACCACCATTATCACCACTATCACCTTCACCACCACCACTACTATCACCAGCACCATTCATCACCACCACCACCATTATCACCACTATCACCTTCACCACCACCACCACTACTATCACCAACACCATTATCACCACCATCACCACCACCACTCACCACCATTATCAGCACTATCACCTTCACCACCACCACTACTATCACCACCACCATCACCACCACTGCCAATGTCACCGTCACCATAATAATGATAATAATAATAATGATAACAACAGTAATAATAATAATAATAATAATAATAATAATAATAATAATAATAATAATAATAATAATAATAATAATAATAATAATAATAATAATAATAATGGTGATGATGATGATGATAGTAATGATAATAATAATAATAATAATAATAATAATAATAATAATAATAATAATAGGAATAGTAACAATAATAACAATAATAATAATAATAATAATAATAATAATAATAATAATAATAATAATAACAATAATAATAATAATAATAATAATAATAATAATAATAATAATGATAATAATAATAATAATAATAATAATAATAGTAGTATTAAAAATAATAATGATAATGATAATAATAATAATAATAATAATAATAATAATAATAATAATAATAATAATAATAATAATAATAATAATAATAATAACAATAATAGTAATAATAACAACTATGACGATGATGATAATAACAATGATATTTACAGCACCATGCATATAAAAAACATATAATACCACATCGGCTGGTTTCAAATTTTCCTTGGAAAAAAAAAAAAAAAAAAAAACTCTTCTCAGCTTTAGGAATGCTTCCATAGCTTCCTTACTTCCTCCCCTTTCTCCCTCCCTCCCTCCACCACTCCTCCACCCAAAGGTTCCTTTTCTACTCGATTCCAACATCCATCCGGGTCTCTCCATCATTTGCTTCTTCCTTTGGGTCAACTTTTCATTCAATTTTCTATTCTACGTTCTTGATCTCATTTTCGCTTTGTGTGGCGGTGGTGATTGAGGCCGCCCACCACCACCACCACCAACGACCACCACCTCCACCACCAACCACAACCACTATCACCACCACCACTATCACCACCATCACCACCACCACTACCATCACCACCACCACCACCACTATCACCACCATCACCACCACCACTACCATTACCACCACCACTACCACCACTACCACCACCACCACCCATCTTCACCCCCTCCTACCACCCCTACCGCCACCTCCTTCCTCTC
>NC_134787.1:16267582-16277582 GCF_046742065.1 Oratosquilla oratoria
AACCTAACCAAACCTAAACTAATCAAAACGAAACTAACCTAATCTTAACTAGCTTTGCCTAACCGAACGTTAAGACGAAATGTACCATAAACTAACTTTACCTAATTTAACAAAATTTAATCAAACCTAAACTAACCTAACCATATGAAACCAAATTAAACCTTAACTCAACTAATCTAACTTAAACTAACCTAACCGAATCAATTTAATTCTAACCTAATGAACGAACTAAGAAAACTTGAAAAATAACTTACATAGCTAGTTTAACAACCCCAACCAAGAAATACATAACTACTACTAGTACTACTACTACTACTACTACTAAAAAAAAAAAAAAAAAGAAAAAAAAATTCCTTTCATTCTCCTCATTCATTTGAGAACCCGAACACGTCTTTACACCTAAACAAAATATATCAAGTTCATGGTTTACCCGAGGCAGCCCCCACTGTTCGTACGCCTCATCAGCTCCCCCTCCAATCTTTCAACTCGGTGCCCAATCCGAATCTAATAATGCCGGGTTCACACTGCGCAAAATTTCCGTCGATTCTCATAAAGACCAGTTCATACTGGGGGAAAAAATCATCGATTCCAATGAAGTAGAGTTCACATTGGGTAAAATTTGCGTCGATTCTAATAAAGCCAGGTTCATACTGGGGGTAAAATCTTCGATTCTGACGATTCTAACAAACTAGGTTCACACTGGGGATTTTTTTTTCGTCAATTCTAATTAAGCCGGGTTCACAGTGGACAAAGTTTCCGTTGATTCTAATGAATCAGGATTCACACTTGGGAATTTTTCGTCAATTCTAATAGAGCCAGGTTCACATTGGACAAAATTTCCGTCAATTCGTTTGACTTGGGAATAATTTTGCTTCTTCCGTTTTTCTGTTAATAGTTAATAGTAAAATAGTCTTAACAGCTCAAACATATTGTGGTTATTTTTACAATGATTAATTAACTTTTTTGTAATCATTCATTTAGTTACATTTTAGATAAACTATTCTGTCACCAATCGTATAACGGAAATCTAACTTTACGTTATTTCATTTTCTAATTAATTACATAAAGAAAATATCATCCCTTTTACGTCCATCAAAACCATATTTCGTTAACGATCGTATAACGGAAAAAAAAAAAAATAATAAATAAATAAATAAATATATAAATAAATAAATAAATAGAAATAAATCTGCCCTCATGCTAAGCGTCTCCTTGCGTGTATTCCTCTCCTCACATTATGTGATAAAGATTCACTATTTCCCTAAAAAGATAACTAAACAATATATATATATATATATAAATAAATTAGTAAATATAAACATAAATTAAAATATAATAAAATAAGGTTAAAAAAAAACCCGAATACACCAATATTGAAAAAAAAAACAAGCAAAAATGAACGAATACATGAATGGGATAAAATAAAGAAAGAAGAATAGATGAATGAATAATGATGAAAAGAGTAGGATTTGGATTCCTGCGCATCTTCTCACCAGCTGTTTGGTCTCGCCGAGTAGACAGAAGGATAGACTCCCCCCCCTCCACCGCACCCCCCCCCCACCCCCGGCCTACAAAGGAACTCCAAAGGATTACCAACAGTTAATATATGGAGGGCTGCAGGAGTGAGGAGGAGGAGGAGGAGGAGGTGGAGTGAGGAGTAGAAGGAAGAGGAGGAAGAGGAGGAGGAGGAGGAGGAGGAGGAGGAAGGGGAGGAGGAAGAGGAAGGGGGAAGGTGTGGCGCGAGGAGGACAAAGAGGAGGAGGATAAAAGAGAAGGAAGAAGAGGAGAAGATGGAAAATGAAGAGAAGGGGAGAAAGTGGGTCACGAGGAAAAGAAGGAGGGGGAGGAAGAGGAGGAAGAGGAGGTGGAGGAAAAGGAGGTGGAAGAAGAGGAGGAAGAGGAATGGAATGAGGGGAAGGTGGAAAATGAAGATAAGGAGGAGGTGGAGAGAAAGGAAAAGGAGGGGAGGGTGAGAAAGTGGGTTATAAGGAAGAGGAGGGGAAGAGAAAAGAGGAGGTGAAGGAGGTGGAGGAGGAGGTGGAGGAGGAGGAGGAGGAGGAGGAGGAGGTGGTGGAGGAAGAGGGGGAGGAGGAGGTGGAGGAGTAAACGGGGGGAGTAGGAGGAGGAGGAGGAGGAGGAGGAGGAGGAGGGGAGGGGACCAACAGCTGCTGCAGCTGTCAGGAACGAGGAGTAATTAAGACACTTGAATGTGCTGGCGATGCAGCTTATGCCGAATCCACCTTTGACTTAAGTGGAGGGGAAGGTGGATGCAGAAGTGGAGGCGGAGGCGGGGGTGGAGTGGGATGGGGATTTTTAAACAAGGAGCGAGTTTCAGTGATAATGATATCACCTTCATCACCATGATCATCATCATCATCATCATCACCATCACCACCACCACCACCACCATCATCATCATCATCATCATCATCATCATCATCATCACTACACTGTAATGATTATTACTGTTTCATCATTAACAATATTGATAACAATATAGATATTATTTTAATTTCTCATTATCATCATTATTCTAGGTGTTATCATATAACAGCACTAGTATCTAATTATCTATTTCGAATTGTCATCACTAATATTGTTTTATCACCATATTTAAAGTATTCCCGTTATGGGCTTTATCTGACCAGAGCTTCTAACTTTGTTGACAAATTCACTAGTCAAAGTGCCAATATAAACATGATTATCAACATTAATTCTTTACGTTGACCTGACTCCGTTACCACAATTACCGTTACCATTATTACTATTGTTACTGTATAACTGAAAAGTGTAGTAGATAATAACTGACTGCCAATAAAAGCATAAATATCAACATCAATTTTAAAAGGTTAGTATGAGTCCGTTAATACTATTACTATTACCATTATAACTATCGTTACCATATCACTAAAAGGTGCTTTAGATTATGACTGTGATCCATTAATACTATTACCGTTCCCATTATTACTATCGTTACTATATCACTAAAAAGGTGCTTTAGATATCGACTATGATCCATTACTACTATTACCGTTATCATTACTACTATTACCGTTACCATAATTACTATCGCTAACATGTTACTGAAAAGTCCTTGAGATAAGGAATCCATAGTCTGAATGCATAGTCTGGTATGGTGTGCGTATCGCAACATGGACTACTTTCCGAAATTCGTTTAGCTTTATCGTCCTTTCACGCTACATTTCCCGTTCGGAAGTGCGCAGTAACGCAAATAAGTGCGTTACTGCTCAGGGGAGTGCGTTACCGCGCAACTGCGCTTTTTGACGCCCGGCCTTCAATGTGCTACTACTTCAGCTCAGGCTTTGCCAAGCCTCGGGTCAATGGTCGTTGGAATAGATTGGATTGATCAGAGGTTGAGTGGAGATTGAGTATTTCTTTTTTTCACTTAAATTCTTTTCTTCTTCTTTTCCTCCATTCCTCCATCCCTCCATCTCTATTCCTCCATTTCTTTTTCATTTCCTTCCTCCCTCCTGTCCCCCTCCCTCCCCCTCCCCTCCTTATTCTCCCCTCACTCCCCCCTCCCCCTCTCTCATCCATCCTCCCCCTACTCCCCCAGTCTCACCTACTCTCCCTCCTTCCCCCTCACTCCCACCCACCCTCCCTCCATCTATCATCATTCTCCACCCACCTTGCCCCCTCTCCCCCTTTCCCTACTCCATCTCCCCCTCTCCCCCTTTTCCTAATCCATCTCCCCTCTCTCCTCCCTTTCCCTAATCCATCTCCCCTCTCCCCCCTTTTCCTACTCCATCTCCCCCTCTTCCCCTTTCCCTACTCCATATCCCCCTCTCCCCCTCTCCCTAATCCATCTCCCCCTATCCCCCCTTTCTTTACTCCATCTCCCCCTCTCCCCCTCTCCCCCGCGTCCCGGCCCTTCTCACCGCATCAACGCTTACCAGCCGGGGAGAGGGCGCAATGTCGAATGCGCCGCTTTCTATGGAAATCTGCGGCTAATGAGACGTGAGGGCTTCTGCCTTCCCCCCCCCGGGAAGGATGCACCGAAGCCCCCCCCTCCCCCCCGCGTCTTCCGAAGGACCCGGAAGTCCCCCAAAGGCCTCCAAAAGTCCCCATAAAACTCATGGGAAAGTCACGAAAGGAAGGTCCAGGAAGGTCCAGGAAGCCCTGGTAAGGTCTGGAAAAGCCCTGCACGCCATGGAAGGCTCATGAAGAAGAACCCTTAAAGAAGGCACACGAAGAAAGTCCCTGAGCCCGAATGAAGATCAGTAAAAGTCTGGAAAGGTCCAAGAAAGCCCGTACGGAAGGCCTGGTAAGTCTACGAAGGGGTGAAGGAGGAAGGGGGAAGGGGGAAGGGAAGAAGTCTGTGAAGAAGGCAGAAGAGATAGGCAGGGTATGGGGGGATTTTTTTTTGGGGGGGTTGAAGGAGGCCAAAATTTGGGGGGCTAGGGGAGAAAAAAGTTCAGGAGAATTAGTGGTTGGAAGAATGAGGGGGTGGGGGGTGAAGGGGGGAGGGATAATGACGTCCTAAAGAGATGAAGTGAGATGAGTGAGAGGGGGAGAAGGGGGAAGGGGAGGGGAGAGGGGAAGAGGGGAGAGGGGAAGGGGGGGAGATCAGCGGGGGAGAGTGAAGACATGAGGAAGTTATGGCCGAATCATTGAGGGAGGAGGGGAGAGGGGGGTGGGAAAGGTGAGAGTGAGTGAGAATGGTAGTGAGAGGGTGAGCGTGAGAGTGAGTGTTTGTGGGAGTGTGAAAGAGAGGGAGAGGGCGATAAAGAGAGAGGGTGTGAGGGAGAGGGAGTGTTGGAGAAATGTGTGAGGGATTTGAGAGGGAGAGAGAGAGAGAGAGAGAGAGAGAGAGAGAGAGAGAGAGAGAGAGAGAGAGAGAGAGAGAGAGAGAGAGAGAGAGAGAGAAGGATAGGCGGGAGGAAGTGGAGGAAGAAGGAGGAGGTGGAGGATGGAAATGTAGGGAAGTAGGGAGGAAGGAGGAGGGGAGGTGGTGAGGAGGGAGGAGGGGAGGATGAAGAGCAATTAGACATAAGTGTGAGGCAATTTAATGAGAAACAACAGCTGAAACGACATGTGACCGAAAAGATTTGAAAATAATGGTAAAAAAAAAAAAACGAAAAAAAGGTGACAAAGGAAATTTTTTTTAGAAATGAGCACTCAGAAGATATTTTCTTTCACTTAAGACATTTTATTCTGCCTCAAGCTCAGCGGTTATTTTGGGGAAAACCAAATTTAACTGAGGCAGAGCGGTAAACCTGAATCATATTTCAAATCTGAACACTTTTATTTTTCATTTTCTTAAGTAGTATTATACTTATCTTAAAAAAGACAAATTCTTTCATATTTTAGAGAAATCTCCTCAGTGAAGGAACAAGAACATTATCACAGTGTTCCAATACATATATACATACATATATACATACATACATACGTACATATATACATACATAAATGTATACATACATACACACATGTGATGACTATATTTCATGCAATATAGCTTTTGTGTTATGTAACACAATAGTGTATTTATAAGGTGTTAGAAACAGGTAAGGGGAAGAGGGGAGGAGGAGGAGAAGGAGGAAGAGAAAGAAGAGGAAGAGGAGGAAGAGGGAGAGGAAGAGGAGGGTGAAGATTAGGAAGAGGAAAAGGAAGAGGAAGAGGAGATGGAGGAGGAGGAGGTTGGGGTGGAGGTAGAGGAGGAGTAGGAGGGGGAAGGAAAATGAAGACGAAAATGGAGAGGAAGACCGATGGGGAAAAGGAGGAGGAGGAAAAGGAGGAGGAGGAAAAGGAGGAGAAAGAGGAGGAGGAAGAGGAGGAGGAGGAGGAGGAGGAGGAAGAGGAGGTGGAAGAGGAAGAGGAGGAGGAGAAGGAGGAGGAGGAAGAGGAGGAAAAGGAGGAGAAAGAGGAGGAGGAGGAAGAGGAGGAGGAGGAAGAGGAGGAGGAGAAAGAGGAGGAGGAAAAGGAGGAGGAGGAGGAAGAGGAGGAGGAGAAGGAGGAGGAGGAAAAGGAGGAGGAGGTGAAGGAGGAGGAGGAGGTGAAGGAGGAGGAGGAGGTGAAGGAGGAGGAGGAGGAACAGGAACTTTGGTTACCAAACAGACAACTACAATGTGGACAAATCAAATCTGGACCAGAGGTTCCTGATGGGAAGAGCTTCATCTCCTCCTCCTCCTTCTCGTCCTCCTCCTCCTCCACCTCCTCCTTCTCGTCCTCCTTCCTTTCCCCCGTCTAGAACAACGTAGCAATTTTTTGGGTCAATTTTAGACGTCCACTCCCATTTTTTTCACACAACTCTCGAACTAAAGAATAAAATCGAAGACTGAGATTTTTGGATGGGGAGGAGGGAGGGCCCCTGGATAGCCATGCTGAGTAACACGGAGGCACCGGCGACTAATCAATCGATGGGTTCCGTGGCCTTTGTAAAAAAAAAGAAGAAAAAAAAAAACTGAGTAAGGCCTTGCAGGCTGACGCGTTCACAAAGGTCCCTTTTCACCTTTTAACGAATCAAGGCATGACCTTTATCGCCCTTTGCAGGCACTGCACATTCAGTTTTGTCCTTGTGTGTGTGTCCTCTCTCTCTCTCTTTCTCTCTCTCACTCAAAGTTAAATATTCATAATATTAATTTTTAACCTCTATGATTCTACCTCCTCTTCGGTGAGGTTTTTGTCTCCAAAGCTTCCATCAAAAAAATACATTAGAATCCTATCTAATCAACAAAGTCTAATTACAATGGTCTATTCTAGCTACTGCCGCCAGACGATATTATTCAACAGAGGGAAAACCCTGGCCGTGATGTGGGCAGTCTGCCCGTGACTTTATAGAACCTCCTAACTGTGCTTCCTAACTTTTTTTCTTCTTTTTTTCTGTAAGAAATTTTGGTTTTCCGTCTCCGGACCTAGTTTTGTACATGTTCCCAATATGCGCTTCTTCTAGATTCTTCATCATTGTTTTCTCGGGATTTCTGGGCTTCTCTCTCTCTCTCTCTCTCTCTCTCTCTCTCTCTCTCTCTCTCTCTCTCGCTCCCTCTCTCTCTCTCTATCTCTCCCTCGCTCTTCGTGACGATATCTTTGTAAATTTCATTCTGGCTGACGGATGAAGGGGGACTGGGGAGGGGGGAGGGGGACTGGGGAAGGGGAGGGGGAAGGGAATTCCATGCCGCTAGGGGTTAAAAGCCCCCAACTATCCCCCCCCCCCATCGTCCTGCTTCTGTCTGGCGGCGAAGACCCAAGGCGGCTCCGTCCGAACTGGGACAAAAGTTGCATTTGATCCCCAAACTCCTCCCCTTACTTTCGTTGTCAACGTTTTCGTGCGCCTTTGTTCTGGTTATCCACACGTGGGTGGTGGTGTTTACTACATCTATTTTATTTATCTTATTTATTTATCTTTTTTATCTCATTATGTTTTATTTCTATTTTATTTAATTTTTATCTAATTTTATTTTTGTTTTATTTATTTTATTTATTTTGTTTCATTATATTCTATTTCATCTTGTTCGTAAGTAATTTTATTATATTTATCTATCTACTTTTTATTTATTAATGTTTTTTTTTTTTTGGCCTGTCTGCAAGTTATCTATTTGTCCCTGTTTTCTTTTCCTTTTTACATTTTTCAATTTTCTATTTTCATTTATTTAAACCTATTTATTTATACTTTTAGTCATTTGATTATCATTTATCTCTTAACTGTGACATTTCCTGTTTTTTTTATCTGAATTTTCTCTTTACCTATTTTCCTCCTTTTCCTCCTCTTTCTGTTTCTCACATTCCTACCACTTCTTCATGCCTTCTAAACAATTTTCTTCCTTCTCCTCCTCCTCCTCCTCCTCCTCCTTCTTCTGTTTCTCTTCTTTCATCATCATCATCACAATCCTCTCAGCTTCTCGTAAAATCTCCTCTGTGTTGTCGCTTCTTCTTCTTCCTGTCCTCCTCCTCCTCCTCCTCCCTCTCTTCCGCCTTCTCCTCCTCCCCTCTTCCTCTTTCTTCCCCTCGTCTCCCTCCAATTATTTATTCTTTTCCTTCTTTCCAGTCATCGATATGTCACGCATTTCCCCTTTCCGTCAATCCTGTTGTTTTGTCTCCACCATTTCTCCTCTGTTTCCCCTCGTTTCGTTCCCCACTCCCCTTCGTATAGGGTAATGACTTTGCAACTTCTAAGCGATCAATACTTTAAAGACCTACAGACAAAAGTTACACAAGGTCATGTAATGACCAATCAGAGGTCACGATGGCGGGGGATGTAATGACCAATCAGAGGTCACGATGGCGTGGGCCATCCGGGCTCACCATAGAATACAAAGATATCCAATATATCATACGATAGTGTAACATACAACAAAGCATACAATACAGTAATATACAACAAAATAACTGTCCATCAGGTCCTGTTGTATCTAGGCCACATACAACAGATTATTTTTTTTTTAATTTGTGCTCGTAATATACTCAAAAGTCTCCTATCCATAATACATGGTCGTTGTAACTTACTAAATGATGACGTTCTAGTATATGTACTAGGTAACTGGTTCTAGTCAATCTGCTAATTATTCTCTAGTTTATGTTCTTCTGTTTAGTCATGAGTCACGAGTTATGTTTTTCCAGCTGTTTTTTTTTTTTTTTTTTCCAAAATTGGTCTAAAATACTTTTGGGTCACAAATAGAAGTGGATGTTGAGAACATCTGAACGGGATGAACAGAAAAGGAACATTTCAAAATAGCATCAAACACATGACAGGGGGAACACCCAGATGCATTTCTTTTCTTTTAGACGGGAACTCTCTAGACCTTCCTGGAAGCCAACAACCTGCGTTCTTCGTCAAAAGCGAAAAATATTTTCCATAACATCTCAGTCCATTGTTTCTTCTTGGGTTCCCATCAGGGTGAGACCTATTTTCGGCTCTTAAAGTTATTAATCCGTGTTGGCGTTTTAAAAACTTTTGGGTTCAATCTCTTCCCGACGGCGTCTCCAGCTTTCCAGAAACATTCTTCACGAAATTTTGATTTTTTTTATTTGTCACTTTTTAGGTATCAGGCGAGTAGCGCTTTCCTGCAATTCGCTAATGCGTTTTAACCCGTAAGTGCTGTCTCACATATTTCTATCTATTCTTTTTGCCATCGAGTGATTTGATTAATACATGCATACATGCATGCATACATAGAATACATACATACAGACAATACATGCACTGATACATACAAACATTCATACATACATATATTCATGCATATATACGTACACACACACGTATATTACGTGCTTAATCCAAGCTGGATGCAAAACACTCGTTTGTGCACATGATCTAGCTCTTTCTACCACAAGTTAACGTTGTGTTAACGGAGGCGACAAAACACATTTGTATAACGACGTTGATTGGATCAAACTGTTTTAAAATATCCTTCCTTGAAGTGTGGTGGTTTTCCTTACTCCCTGGGCGCCGTCACATTATCATATTTACCTATGTGTGTGGCATCCTTATATATATATATATATATATATATATATATATATATATATATATATATACATATATATATATATATATATATATATATATACATATATATATGTCTATATTTATATATACTCTCTCTCTCTCTCTCTCTCTCTCTCTCTATATATATATATATATATATATATATATATATATATATATATATATATATATATATATATATATGAAGAAACGTCCTGAGATCAGAGCAAGGATAACATGCCAGGAAGGGTGACAAGCGTGCTTTGATTAAGATGAGAGTGAGGTGTCGAGTGAGTGTGCAGTGAGAGCGTATTGTGAGAATGGACGAGGTTTTGTGCCATGAGAATAGTTGAGTGTATTGTAGTGATAGTGAGAATATGCGAGAGTTGGGTGTGCAGTGAGAGCATGCCGTGAGAGTGGCTGGTGTGTTGAGAGTGGCGTGAGTGTGTTGGAGGTGAGAAATTAAATTAAAGTGACTACGGTTCTATGAATGGAGTGAGAGTGGAGTGAAAGTGGAGTGAGAGTGGAGTGAAAGTGGAGTGAGAGTGG
>NC_134787.1:16282582-16290082 GCF_046742065.1 Oratosquilla oratoria
AGTATTGTACATTTAATTAGTATTGATATATTACGGTTCTATATTCTGTGTCAGGTTAATGGAGGTACGGGTCGATGGTCTGATGACTCTCGGGGGACGTCACGGGAAAAAGGTTGAGAAGCCACGCTCTAGAGGGAGATAATCGCCTCTACACTTCGTCTCCTTCCTTGGCACTTGGCCAGGAGTGTACCACAAAAACAGACACGAACACACACACACACACACACACACACACACACACACACACACACACATACACACACACACGCACACACACACACAGGACACAATGAATACTGCTCCTTTTTTGTATGCTACAATTAGGTAGATACAATAAAGGAAACACCCTGTTATATATATATATATATATATATATATATATATATATATATATATACATATATATATATATATATATATACACTTTATAGAAAATGAAATTATGTTTCTATGCAACAATGTCAGCTCTAGATTTTCATACTGAAACACTTTGTGTGTGTGTGTGTGTGTGTGTGTGTGTGTGTGTGTGTGTGTGTGTGTGTGTGTGTGTGTGTGTGTGTGTGTGTGTGTGTGTGTGTGTGCGTGTGGATGTATCTGTCTGCTCCAGTTCCCCAAAGCAGGAAAAGTCATCAGACTTAAATACCTCCATAATAAGGTAAATGAATATTCAGCCCTCACCACACAAACATCTTATTAGGGACGACGACGCTGAGACACGAGCCGCAACGTCCCTCTTCCTTGCGTCTCAGGATCGTTCACCGTCTCCCAAGATCGTTCACCGTTTCAAGATCGTTTACTCCGCTTCATGATCGCTTACCTCCCCCTCCACCGCCGTATTTCGAGATCGTTTCTATCCCGTTTCAGGATCGTTCGCTGTTTCAAGTTCGTTCGCCGTTTCAAGAACGTTTACCTAGTTTCAAGGTCGTTCGCCGTTTCAAGATCGTTTACATCCCGTTTCAAGATCGTTCGCCGTTTCAAGATCGTTCACCGTCTCTCAAGATCGTAGTTTCCAGATCGTTTACCCAGGTTCAAGGTCGTTCGCCCTTTCAAGATCGTTTACATCCCGTTTCAAGATCGTTCGCCGTTTCAAGATCATTTGCCCGCCATTTCAAGATTGTTTATTTATTTTTTAATTAATTTATTTAGTGTCAAGGTCGTTCAGTGTTTCAAAGCTGTTTACCATGACACCGTGTGTATGTGTGTGTGTGTGTGTGTGTGTGTGTGTGTGTGTGTGTGTGTGTGTGTGTGTGTGTGTGTGTACGCGCGCGCGTGCTTAGGCATTTGAACTTTATAGATATTTACATATTTGGAATGACCTCATATCAATCAAATACGCATGACATCACAAAAAAACAAAACAGGGTCACTCTTCGAAATGACCATACATGATCTCACACAACGATGTGCCAAGCTGTCATGGCACTGTGGCACACTGTGCCATGACGGCACAATGACCGAGGATGCCATAAAGCTCTTAAGGAAGCGACATCGACTTTGGCACTGACGAAGAACTTAGTGAGCAAGTCGTGACCATTTCGTGAGAATCTCGTGAGAGCGTCATGTGGATTTCGTGAGAAATTCAGTAGAAGTTTGTGAGAACCCTAGGAGACATTCGTGAGTAGTTCTGGGGAAGTTTGTGAGAGGTTAATGAGAATTTTGGGAGAAATTCGTGAGAACTTCGGGAGGAGTTCGGTTGAACCTCATGACAACTTTGTGAGAACTTCATGACAGTTTCGTGAGAACTTTATGATAATTTCGTAAGAACTTAATAATAACTTCGTGAGAACTTTATGGTAACTTCGTGAGAACTTCATGGCAACTTTGTGAGAAATACATGATAACTTCATTATAATTTCGTGAGAACTTCATGATAAGTTCGTGAGAACTTCATGATAACTTTGTGAGAACTTCATGATAGCTTCGTGACGACTCCGGGAGAATTTCGTGAGAGCCTTGTGAGAACTTCATTATAATTTCATGAGAACTTCATGACAACTTCGCGAGACCTTCATGACAACTTCGTGAGAACTTCGGGACGACTCCGGGAGAATTTCGTGAGAACCTTGTGAGAATTTCGTGAGGCCGGTGGCCCAGGGATGACAAGTTTGCAAATGAGGGTCGAACTACTTTAGTGGATTAAGGTGGCTTGGCAAACTACTTTGTGTGATTACATCTATCAGCAATTTCGTAATGGCGGACGGCCGACGTCGGGTCACCCTCCCACTCGACATAAAAGATCCTCTGCAATGTCTCATCCTTGATGTGATGTCACACGCAAGGATCTTAAGTTCTAGAACTTCTAACTCGAGCGTATTATTCTAACTCGCGTTTATTATATCTTGTCATGGAGGCTATTTTATACAATTGATGAAAATTCTTGTAAGCGTTCGATAGTTGAATTTGGTGATTAATTATGTCGTGCCGTCAGGTGATTTTATTCCACTAGACAGCTATATACAGTTGGGAGGATCTGAGTTAACCCCTACGCTATGATGAAAAACTTTACTTATTTTATCTTGGTTGTCGCAATACGATTTTATTCGAGATAGAGTAAAGCCCTTCTTGCTGGGGGTAGGGCTCAGTGAATATAAAGTACATCACGGCGTCTCTCGATTTATTCCTTTTGTAAACATAACACATACCTCTGGTAACTGATTAAAGCAAAACGTAGCTTTCTCGAGTTTACTGGCAATAAAAATAGTTATGATTATAAACACAAAAAAAGACTCTCAAGAATGTATTTCCATATAATTAGCTTCTGGGACCTGGAAGCCTTCCCGAAGAACCCTGAAGAACCAACTTCGAAGACTCCTTGAAGGGTTATCTATCACACTCGAAGTCAATGGAAGCCAAGTATAATCACCCTCAACCTCCACACCCACTTCTTACCCCCCAATCTCAACCCCCACACCCTCTCCTAACCCTACCCCCCACCCCTATCCCTCACCCACCCCTTCCACCACCTTAATCCACCGAGAATCTGAGTGGTCCACAATGACATCGAACTGAAGTGACTGGGTATCGGTGGTCTTCGATCTCGCTCTTGGCACCGAGGTCGAAGGAAGGTACCCTGAGACCCTTGAGGCAATTAGAGACCCGAGACTTCTCCCGAAGACTTCGGAGATGAACGCGTGATAACCGTGAGGCAAAGGGAACTTCGTGCAAAGAGGAGGAACGAAATGATAACCATTGCGAAGAGTGGGAAAGCGATAGGGTTGAAGCTATCTACAATATCGAAGGCTTCGGTCGAAGACTTGCCCCTCTCCCACCTGCCCCCTCCCCCCAAAAAAAAAATGCGCGCAGGAAAGTGTAGAGAAAAAAGAAGAAGAAGAAGAAGAAGAAGAAGAAGAAGAAGAAGAAGAAGAAGAAGAAAGAAGAAGAAAAAGAAGGAGAAAGAAAGAGAGAGAGAGAGAGAGAGAGAGAGAGAGAGAGAGAGAGAGAGAGAGAGAGAGAGAGAGAGCGAGAGCACAATTTCATCAATGTAAACATCTCACAAACCAGCTGGTATGTATATACACATGTATACACATGTTAACATACACATGTACAGAGAATCTACCTCTATGCATTCCACTCCCAGAACCCTCCACTTCATCACATCAGCCTCAGAGTTGACCCATAGTACATCTTCGTCCGCATAACGACTACGCCCCCTTAAAGCGGTTCCGCCCCCCGTCACCCCTCCCCTCCCCTCTCCCATCTCCCCCTCTCCCCTCCCATCTCCCCCCCTCCAAAAGTCTGGCAGCCCATTTTTCTATGCGACATGCCAAGCTTATCGTAATTCTGATCTTTATAGTTACAGCTAGAAATTTCCACGGCGTTGCTGACGTTATGGGTGCGTGAAGGAGGAGGATGATGGAGGAGGAGGGAGGGGAAGAGGTAGGAGGAAGAGGAGGATGGAGGAGGAGGAGAAAGGAGGAGGGAGGAGTGGTGGGAGGCGTGGGTGGAGTGTTTGTTGTCTGGCTGTTTTTTATTTTCTTTTTTTATTCGCTTATTTATTTACCGATTTAATGAAGCGGCCTTGCTGTGGATGTGCTGTGCCTTGCGACACTGCTTCTGACCCAGGGCAGTGAACGAGATGCAGGGATGACCCGTCATCCAGGAGGTGCCAAGATAAGAGGGAGGGAGGAGGGTAGAGGGGAGTGGAGTATGTAGGTGATGGAATGGGTGGGAGTGGTTTCTATGCCTTTGATTTTGGGCTACCTCCCGTGTAAGGGGGAAAAAGCTTTTGGCATATGTATGTATATATGTATCATTATCATCATTATTATTATTATTATTATTATTATTATTATTATTATCATTATCATTGTTATTATCATTATTATTATTAATCACTACTATTATTATATCATCATCATCATTATCATTATTATTATTATCACTATCATTATCATTATTATTGTTATTATCATTACTATTATTAATTACTACTATTATTATTATATCATTATTATTATTATTATTATCACTATCAATATTATCATTATCATTATTATCACTTTACTAAAATACTTATAATTACCGAGCTTTGTATGGCTATGTGTGTGTGTGTGTGTGTGTGTGTGTGTGTGTGTGTGTGTGTGTGTGTGTGTGTGTGTGTGTGTGTGTGTGTGTGTATGTGTGTGTGCGAATGTGTGTGTGGTTGTGTACACTTGTAAAGTATACGCGTCCTTGGAAGTCACCTTAAGTGTAGATATTGTGCAAAAAACTAATCTTAAATTTTTAATAACAGTGAACCGATAATAGATGACGAAAACGACGAAAGACAAAAGCAAAAAAATAAAATAAAATTAGAAACGAGGACAAAGAAAAACAAAAATACAGAAAAAATAGACAAATGATGACAATGCAAATGAATAGATAAAACAAAACAAAACAAAAAAGAAAATGAAAACATAGACACAAAAAAAGAAGAAAAAAGAAAGACAGACACAACCATCACCATCACCAAAATCATCAACACCACCACCATTAGCACCATTACTACAACCATTACCATCACCTCAATTACCACAACCAACTCTGTCACCGTCTCCCCTAGAACCACGAGAACCACAACCACCATCACAACCGCTACCAGCATCAAACAAGAAGAAGAAAAAAAAGGAGAAGAAGAAGGAGAAGAAGAAGAAGAGGAAGAAGACGAAGAAGAAGAGGAAGAAGAGGAATAATAATAATAATAATAATAACAAGAAGAAGAAGAAGAAGAAGAAGAAGAAGAAGAAGAAGAAGAAGAAGAAGAAGAAGAAGAAGAAGAAGAAGAAGAAGAAGAAAAAGGAGAAGGAGAAGAAGAAGGAGAAGGAGAAGAAGAAGAAGAAGAAGGAGAAGAAGAAGAAAAAGAAGAAAAGAAGAAGAAAAAGAAGAAGAAGAAGAAGACGAAGAAGAAGAAAAGTAGAAGAAAAAGAAGAAGAAGAAGAAGAAGAGGAACAGCAACAACAACAGCAGCAACAAGACCTCCTCGGGCCGCCTCGAGTTCTGGCGTGAAATAGCGGGTCGCCTGGCAACGCAAATCTGAGCCAAAGTCGACTGGATCGAGGAGGGATCGAGGAGGGAGCGAGAAGGATCGGAGAGGGGATTTACTTGCATACGGGACCATCTCTGTCTTTCGCTCCAATGAAACAACTTAAGGAATTACGTATACGCACACACGTACACACACACACACACACACATACACACACACACACACACACGCGCGCGCGCGCACACACACACGCACATATATACACGCGCGCGCACACACACACACACAGACACAGACACACACACACACACACAAACACACGCACACATACACACACACACACATACGCACACACACATACGCACACACACATACACACGCACACACTTACGTACACACACACACAAACACACGCACACACTTACGTACACACACACAGACACACACACACACACGTACGCGGGCACGCACGCACACAAACACATTGTAAATATAGATAGACAAATGAATAATTAAAATGAATAAAAATAAATAGAATCAGTGAAATATTGAACAGAATGAAAATAGTTTCAATCCCGTCACATATCCCTTGAGCAATGTGGCATACTTGAAGGTCTCTATTCTGGCTACGACTAATACCTTTCATCAACCTATGGAGGTACAGTCACCACCAAAGGTCCTGTTTCGC
The DNA here is from genome assembly GCF_046742065.1 of Oratosquilla oratoria. Taxonomy (NCBI): domain Eukaryota; kingdom Metazoa; phylum Arthropoda; class Malacostraca; order Stomatopoda; family Squillidae; genus Oratosquilla; species Oratosquilla oratoria. Next base: position 16,288,738 of record NC_134787.1, read on the forward strand.
AGCTACCGTCAAGTGATTTTATTCATAGGATGAAGCCATTGACCCTTAAGGCTTGATTAAGCCCAGGCTTAACCTCCTGATTGCAGGCTTTTGCCTTTGGCTTATTGGAATAGCCTGGTTTTATTAAGAATAAAGTGTACAAGGTGATAATCACCGTAACAGGGTAATTGAGATAGAGGAGTGAGGAGGATTGATGAGAGTGAGGAGGAAGAGTGAGGAGGAGGGGGAGTGAGGAAGAAGAGGAGTGAGGAGAAATTAGGAGGAAGAGAAGTCAGGACGAGGAAAAGGATGAGTAGGAGGAGTGAGGAGGAGGAATGAGAAGAAAGAGGGGTGATGGAGGAAGAGGGGTGAGGAGGAAAATGAGGAGGAACAGGAGGAGGTGACAATTTTTTTTTATTCTGGGTGCCACCAGGTGATTTTATTCATCCCCGTGGGATGCCAGGCACTGGATATCAAGTGAAGAGCCTTCAAGATGGACTGGCACGACGGAGGGGACTTTATTTGACCAGAAGGTGCCACCTCCTGAAGACCTCAAGAGGTCCGTTCTTTGATGGCACTCCCGAAGGTCTTAAGATTTCCGTTCTTTGATGACACTGTGCCACCCCGAAGACCTCAAGTTATCCGTTCTTTGCTGACATTCACGAAGGCCTCAAGAGTTCCTTTCTTTGATGACACTGTGCCACCCCCGAAGACCTCAAGAGGTCTGTTCCTTGATGGCACTCCTGAAGGCATCAAGAGTTCCGTTCTTTGATGACTCTGTGCCACCCCCGAAGACTTCAAGAGGCCCGTTCTTTGATGGCACTTCCAAAGGCATCAAGAGTTCCGTTCTTTGATGACACTGTGCCACCACCGAAGACCTCAGGAGGACCGAGCATCGAGTCATGGAACCATGTGGCACCCGAAGATCGAGGGCCCGCTTCCTGAAGGGTCATCCAACCCCGCCTCCCGGAAGCTTTCAGAGGAGAGGAGGTTTTCCGGCATAGAACTGGGTCACCCTTGAGGGAAGGTCTGGGAGGTCGGAAGGTCCCGGCAGGTACAAATTTGTAAACACCCCCCCAAAAAAAAAAAAAAAAAAAAAAAAAAATGGGGAATACAGAATCAGCTATTTTATGGGGAAGTGATAGGGTGTGGTGGGGATGGTGGGTATGTGATGATAGGGATGACTCTTGGGGACTTATGGAGAGGAGAGGAAAACGACTGGAGGGTAGATGGGGGGGATGGGGAGAGAGGGAAGGGGTGGGGTGACAGTTCCTTATACGAGTGATGCTTTGCTCTCAGCGGGGGATATTGATTGCGGAATCTATCTTGTGTTATGTGAACGTTTAGAGGGGGAGGAGGAAGAAGA
>NC_134787.1:16297582-16310082 GCF_046742065.1 Oratosquilla oratoria
CATCCTCTTCCTCTTCCTATTCCTCCACATCCTCCTTTCTTTTCTACAGCCGCCTCCTCCTCTATATCTTCCCCTGCTCTTCCTCCTCCTCTTCTTGTTCCTCCTCTTCTTCATCTTCCTTCTCCTCTTTTTCTTCCTATTCCTCCACATCTCCCTTCCTATTCTACCTCTTCCTCCTCTTCTATATCTTCCCCTACTCTTTCTCCTCCTCATCTTCTTCCTCATCTTCTTCCTTTTCCTCCTCCTCTTTTTCCTTTTCCTATTCCTCTACATCTTCCTTCCCATTCTACCTCCTCCTCCTCTTCTATATCTTCCCCTACTTTTCCCCCTCTTAATTCACTTTTTTCTCTTTCTAATTTTCCAGTTCTTCTACCTCCTCTTCTTCCCCCACTTCTTCTTCCTCCTCCTCTTCCTCTTCTTCCTCTTCTTCCTCCTCTCCATCCACTTTCTTTATGTAACAAAACTCAAACCCACCAAAGCTCACTTTATATACTTGATTTTGTTTGAAATTGAGGGATTTTATTCGGCTTTAGCAGTTCATCCACCCGGCAGTGGTAAGGCGGCTCTCCCAAATTTAAATGCACTAGACGTTAACCAGAACAAAATATGTGAAGTTTGTCACCGTGGCGTAGAGTCCTCGCGCTAATTTATGTGGAGTAGGAAGCACAGAGAGTCCAAGAATTTTGGAGTTTCTTCATCAGAGATGGAGGTGAAAGTGGATCTCGAGGTGGAAGTGGAGGTGGATGTGGATGTGGAAATGGATGTGGAGGTGGAAGTGGAAGTGGAAGAGGCTCTTGAGGTGGAAGTGGAGGTGGTAGTGGAAGAGGCTCTTGAGGTGGAAGTGGAGGTGGATGTGGAGGTGGAGATGGAGGTGGAAATGGAGGTAGAAATGGAGGTGGATGTGGAGGTGGAAATGTAGGTGGAGGTGGATGTGGACATGGGGTGGATATGAAGGTGGAAGCGGAGGTGGATATGGATGTGGAAATGGAGGTGAAGTGGATGTGAATGTGGAAGAGAGGTAGAAATAAAGGCGGAGGTGGAGGTGATGGCAGTAGCGGTGGTGGTAGTCGTGGTGGTGGTGAGTAGTGGTCTTGGGGATATGGTAGTGGTGTTGGTATGGTGGTATGCTGTTATAGTGGTATAAAGGCAATGGTAAGTGTGGAGGTGAAGGTGAAGGTGGTAGTGGTGATGGTGGTGGTGGTTGCTGTAGTGGTAGTAGTCATGGTAGTGAAGAAAGTATGGTGGTATAATGGTATAATGGTATAGTGGTATAGCGGTAGTGGTAGTGGTAATGACAATGGCGTTAGTGGTGTTAGTGGTGGTGGAGATAGTGGTTGTGTTAGTGGAAGGACACACTCCACTCCCCATACACGAGATAAGAAAAAAAAAAGAATAATAACTCACAAGGGAACACGAAAAGAAAGAAAGAAAAAAGAGAAGATAAAGCAGAGAGGAAGGTAAAGAGAACTTAGATACAAAAAAAATCGGAATTGAATGGGGAGTACGGGATGCAGGGAAGAGAGAGAGAGAGAGAGAGAGAGAGAGAGAGAGAGAGAGAGAGAGAGAGAGAGAGAGAGAGAGAGAGAAACAGAGAGAGAGAGAAACAGAGAGGGAGAGAGAGAGAGAGAGAGAGAGAGAGAGAGAGAGAGAGAGAGAGAGAGAGAGAGAGAGAGAGAGAGAGAGAGAGAGAGAGAGAGAGAGAGAGGCAGACAGAAACACACACACACACACACACACACACACACACACACACACACACACACACACACACACACACACACACAGTGAGAGATAGATAGATAGATAGATAGATAGATAGATAGAGAGAGAGGGGAGGCGAGAGGAGAGGAAGGAAAAGATAGAGGTAATCAAAAATTCAGGAAAGAAGAGATAGGAGGGGAAGGAAAAACAAATGGAGGGAAAGAAGGATGGGAAAGGATAGGGTAGGACACGTGGGAAAAAGAGAGGACAGAGGGGAAAGAGGGGAAAAGAGGGGGAAAGAGGGAAGAGAGGGAATTTTGGAGAAAGATGGGAAATAGATGGGAAGAGGGGGAAGAGGAGAGAGAAAGAAAACTGGAGAAAGAGGGGAAATATATGGAAAGAGGAGTGGAGGAACGAGGGGAAGGAGGAAAGAAGGGGAGAGAGGGGAAAGGAAAGAAAGAGAAGAATAATGGAAAAAGAGGAGAAAGAGAGGAAAGAGGGAAGAAGCGGTAGAGAGAGGAAAAGGGGAGAAAGGTGAAAGAGGAGAGGAAGAAGGAGGAAGCGGGGAAGAGGAGAGGGAGAGTGATAAAGAGGTGGGAAAAGGAGGGAAGAGAGGGAGGAAAGAGGGGAAACAAAGGGAGCGCGTGAGGGGAAGGAAGGGAAAGAGGGGACTTATATACTTAGGGCTGATGTTGCAAGAAATTTGACATAAAACATTCTTTCTTGGGCGCATCCATATAAAAGCGAGTGACTTCTTCCAGGTGACGTAGATTTAGTGAAGAATCTACGACGTAGATTTAGTGCAAGTCTAAGACGTAGTAAAAAATCTGAGGTAGAAGTAGACACATACACACACACACACACACACACACACACACACACACACACACACACACATGGTTTAAGGTTATTAAAAATTGCAGTTTTCTATACAGATGGAAACGCAGACACCAGACCCCACGAGCATAGCTCCAATTCTGTATATATTACAATAAGATAAATACAATTAGGCACATAAACACACAAATGCCTCCATGGACGTGGAAACTCATTCGATTAATATGCATTGGAAGCCAAATCTATCCATTTTATGGTTTTTGATCATGAAACAACCCTCCACCCCCTCACAATAATAATAATAATAATAATAATAATAAATCTACCTCCTGCCTCTTCTTTAATGAAAAATCTCGTCCCTTTGAAAAAGAGGATCCAGCTGGTCCTTCCCATATCTGAATTCATTGGGCCGCAGGATGTTCGAATTCCGGGGGAATGTTCGGATTCCGGAGAATGTTCGGATTTCGGGAAATGTTCGGATTTGGGGAGTGTTCGGATTTGGGAGAGGTAAAATTATTCCCCCAATAGCCACCCCCACCCCTCCCCAACAAACCCCCACCCTTTCCCACCATCCCCACCCCTCCCCTTTTCCCCTTCCCGTCCCATATCCTTCCAATCTCCCTCTTTCCCTTTACCAATGTCTCCATTACGCCACTCCTGTGCCAACAATTCAAATCTAGAGGAATAAAAGTAGTATACAATAAAGTATACTTAGATCTTTTTCGGATAATGCCCACTCATATAATACATAAGAACATAAGAATGAAGGAGACTGCAAGAGACCATAAGGCCTACACAAGGCAGCTCCATACCCATCACCACCTGTCATCCCCATCCATAAAGTTGTCTAACCATTTCTTAAAACAACTGATAGTTTCAGCGCTCACTACAAGGTTACTAAGTCTATTCCATTCGTTGACCACCCTGTTAGTAAACCAATTCTTGCCTATTTCCTGCCCTGTTGTTTTAACATGATGACCTTGTTTGCATCACCCTTGTTAAAGCCTTTGATCCACTTGAACACCTCTATTAGATCACCCCGCACTCTGCGTCTTTCCAGAGAGTGTAAGTTAAGGTGCCTAAGCCTAGGTCATTCATCTCTGAACTTATTCTAGTGAATTTATGTCCATTCTATAGGACGGAGACCAAAACTGTACCGCATAGTCAGCTGTTCGGATAAGGGAGGGAGTATATTCAGCTGTTCGGATAAGGGAGGGAGTATATTCAGCTGTTCGGATAAGGGAGGGAGTACTGTACAGTCATGAGTAAAGTTCTTGACCCTGCCAGAGTTTTCCATGACACAAAATAAAATATTTGACAACTTTTGTTTTCTTTTTTATCTATTCAGAAAAATCATCTAACCATAAACTGGATACTACATAGGAAAATATTTCACGTACTTGAAAAAAATATGTGTATTCACATATATATGTATACACACACACACACATATATAAATTTGTGTATATAATTCTCTTATTTGATTGATTGATTGATTTATGGAATTTTTGGCTTGAAGGCCAAGCGCCGGATTCTCTTATTTGAATAAAATCAATTGAAGACAGGTAGTATAAAGAAGACGAAGTCATTCTATGTGGTAATATAAATATATATATATATATATATATATATATGTATATATATATATATATATATATATATATATATATATATATATATATATATATATATATATATGTTCGTGACTGTACAAATTGGACGTCCTTCAATGGTACCACTATGGCGGTATCACATAACAGCCGTTCGGACTATGGGGGGGGGGGTAGTGGTTGTAAGGGGGCGTCTTCAATTGTGTAACTACTCCACGGAAACTCGAATGAGTCTTTAATGGGGAGACCAAATGGGCTGGAAAGATGTTTGTCAATGGCCAGTACACAAGGCTCGATTAATGCCTTCCTTCCCAAGAGCCTTCTACTATTTATGTGTTGACTGACATCACTGTGTGTTGCCCCTTCAAAGGTTAACCTCCACCTCGGTTAAACCCTTAGCTAAACGAGGGTTACTTGTCGGTAAAGAAGGTGAAACTAATGTCAGAGGAGTATGTACAGTTATGTGAATCCACTTAAAAAAAAATGTGTGTGTGTGTTTGTGAACTCGAAAGGGCAATGGACTCTTTCCAGTTTCCAGTGAGAGTTTCCAGTTTCGTCCCATTTCCATTGCACACTCCTTTTTTTAAAAACTCTTTACGACCTGTCCCTCCAGTGTCATTCAGTGATCAATGGGACCGACAGCCAGGCAAAACAAGCAAACATATAGGGACTTGTGTGTGTGTGTGTGTGTGTGTGTGTGTGTGTGTGTGTGTGTGTGTGTGTGTGTGTGTGTGTGTGTGTGTGTGTGTGTGTGTGTGTGTGTGCACGTATGTGTATATGCGTGTGTGCGCGTGTGTGTATGTATGTATGCGTATGCGCAAGTATGTGCGTACTTGTTAGTACGTGTACACTTATACATTCTTCTCTTGTATATAGAAGCACTAGTCACGTGGATATCATATAAAATAAAAATAAAATAAAATAATAATAAGATCAGATAAAATACAATAAATTAAAACAAAATAAGAACAAAATAAAAACATAAAACATAAATATAAAATAAAAACGAATAAAACAATAGAAACAAATAAAAATAAAATAATAATAAGATCAGATGAAATACAATAAATTAAAATAAAATAAGAATAAAATAAAAACATAAAACATAAAAATAAAATAAAAAATGAATAAAACGATAGAAATAAAATGTAATATAGAATAATATAGAATAAAAATAAAATAAAACAAAATAGAAATACAACGAAAAAAAAATGTAACAAAATAAAACAAAAGAAAATCTTAGACGTCTTTTTCCCTTTCCCAGAGGCGTTTCGTCCTCCTCCTCCTCTTCCTCTCTCTCTCACGAATAAATCTCAACCAACAATACGGCAACATTCCCTTAAAAATAATTCCGAAGAAATAGCGACCCAATTATACAGCTTCAGGATTCTCAGCTTTAGCTTTTGCAAAGATGGTTCTAACGTCAAATTTAACAAATTTAACAGACATATGCAGCTTGCCAGCGATGAATTAACACAGAAATAAATTAACTCATGAAATAAATTAACAAAGAAATATGCGAACAATTAGTCTCCCAGAGGAGCCGTCCCATGCTCTCATATTCAATAGTTAATGAATATGTGAGCAATTTCTTCCCATATATTATCGTCCCATATTATACAAGTCCGTGTGATGCGTGTTTAGAATTCTTTTAGCTGAATGAAATCAACTGAAGACAGGTAGTATAAAGAAGACGAGGTGACTTTCGACGTGATAAAAAAAAAAAAAAAAAAATCCTCACGGGAAATAAGCTTCCCTTGTACAGTGTCCCCCATTTTGCCTTCGTTTCCAAAACGTTTCGTTCGCGACTACCCACATTCCCCTATTCTTGATCGAACCTTTCTGAAACGAGAGAAATGACTTATTATGGCAACCGCACCTCCTAACGATGAAACTAACTCTATTTAAAATTAATTCCATAAGGACCAGTAAATCATAATAAAGACATACAAAAATCGCCTTATCCTACAGGCACGATTTAGGTGTGTCAGCCTGTCTGAAACAGCCCCCATTTTTTTTTTTTTTTTTTGTGGGGGGGGGGGAATGCAAATTTTGGTTTTCACAGTCTAGGATGCAAAATCTCCCCTAAACACATTATAAGCTAAAAATGTCCTCACCATTCTAGCCCCTTAGAATAAGTGTCAATTTGGCATGAAATCCCATAAGCGACAAGGCTCTATCCCCTTAAAAGAAAACAACAATAGAAAAATACTTATTATATTATATTATGTTTAGTTGAATCAAATCACAGGGTTTTCATCAAGGCAGATAATTCACTGAATAAAATCGTCTTACTTCAAGTTGTAAACGATAAAGGCCATCAAATCGAATATATTCAAATTCTTCCCTCAATCTTTTTGTTTTTATTTTTTCCCACATCTTTACTGTAGCCTGACGTCCCATTTATCATTTTGATTTATATTCCCACCCTCCCCCCCAAATAAAAAAATATATAATGATTTTGTAGAGTACAAAAGCAGACAGTTATGGCGTGTGCCAAAAATCTGCAGAATAAGATTTTATAGACACGGGAGAGGTGAATGGAATCGCAAATGTCTTGAGACAACGTTTTACTTAACAATGAAACGTTTCCAGGGAACGTTTCTGTATATATATATTCATATTGTATGTTCGGTTGTTCATTGATTTATTGATTTATTTCTACATCTTTTTATAAAAGAGAGAGTGGTGAAGGAGTAAAAAAGAGAGAGCTGGATAGAGAAAGAGAGAGAGAGAGAGAGAGAGAGAGAGAGAGAGAGAGAGAGAGAGAGAGAGAGAGAGAGAGAGAGAGAGAGAGAGAGAGAGAGAGAGAAAGAAAGAGAGAGAGAGAGAGAGAAGAAGACGAAGAACAGTAAAAAAAATCGAAAATAAGATAAAATAGAAATATAAGGGAAGTAGAACAAACTACGTAGGGCAAATAAAAAATAAAATAAAAAAAGAACAGACATTCATACACCATTGCTTTGGAAAAGATATACTTGAAAAACATGGACGAACACACAAGCCTACTGCTGCCCAAACATAATTCATGGTTAATTTTCAGGCCGCATGAAAATGAAACGCATCATGAGAACAACGAAAAAAAAAAGAGAAAAAAAAATGAGCGTCATAAAAAAATAGAAATAAATTTAAAGCGTACACGCGTTCATAAGTTTACTTAGAATAAATTAAACAAATAAGTAGATAAAAAATAGATGAATATATAAATGGATAACTGAATAAATAAGTAAATAAATAGATAGATAAATAAGTAGATAGAAAAATAAATAAATGAATAAATAGGATCAAATATCCGAAGCTAACAAGACCATAAACACATTCATAAAAAAACAAAAGCCGATCTTTTATAAGCGCCTTGAAAGAAACAAAAACAAAAGATAAACGTTCATAAACACCCTCATTAAAAACAAAAGCTAAACGTTCCTAAGCGTCTTAAAAACTAAATACAAATGTTTACAATCGTTTTCAGCTAAACAAAATTCAAACGTTTCTCTTCAGTTTTGGTATAAACATTTAAAAATAACGTCACAACTTGATCACTCAAAAAAAAAAAAAAAACATATATATGTGTCTTAGCAGCCATTATTGTGACCTATTTAAGACAACATGGATGTTCAAAGCATGGTAGGCAAATACAAGTATTTGTTCAACATTGTTCACGAGAACAGAACACATGAACATAACACATTGGCAGATTACTATTATGCATTTGTGTCCTAGAAGACACTTCTGTAATCCACTTAAGCCACAGTGGAAGCCACTTTACAGTTCGGGCGATTGTACACAACAAAGTGGACTTCTTACCAGTGATGGATGCATCCACACACACACCGAAATCCACACAAAACGCCCCGCCTTCTCCACCGACCTTCACTCTTCCACCCCTTCCACCGCTCCACGGTGGATCCCAGACACAACCGCACTCCACATACCACCATCACTCCACATCACGTGCACGTGGTATCTCGTATAACATGTAAGGTGAACATGTGAACACACCCAAAAAACGGGAAGAGGGTCAATGAGAAGCCCCCGGCGGGGGGGGTGGCTGTCTGGACTGTGATCTTCGGGACTTGGAACTTCACTCAGCCAAGAGAGAGGAGCTCGTGTTGCGCGTCCCTCTCGAACGACGCCCAAAGAGGACTGGGAGCTCGGCCAGGGACAGTGTGGTAGTCCCATCATGTGGTTGTGGTGGTGGTGGTTGGGGGCTGGGAGGTGGGTGGGTGGTTGGGTTCTGGGTGGTGGTTTTGGATATTTGGTCGGGGATGGTAATTGTGGTTGTGGTTGTGATTGTGGTGATAGTGGTGGTGGTGATAGTGGTGGTTGTGGTGATAGTGGTGGTTGTGGTGATAGTGGTGGTTGTGGTGATAGTGATGGTTGTGGTGATAGTGGTGGTTGTGGTGATAGAGGTGGCGGTGATAGCGGTGGTGGTGATAGTGGTGGTTGTGGTGATAGTGGTTGTAGTTCGAGTTTTAGTGGTGTTACTTCTTCGGCGTCTGGTTGGGTTCTAGGTTTTGGGCTGTTGGTTGGTAATAGTGGTGGTAATAGTAAGTCTACTGGTGAAAAGATTTCGATCTGGTAGAAGTGGTGAAAATTTGGTGTAAATGATGCTGTCAATAAGATGGTTTTGTGTTAGTGGTGGGTTGAGGCAGTTGGTTGGGTGCTAGATGGTTCATTTGAACAGCTAGTTGGATTCTAGGAAGCGAGTTTCGACTTTTGAGTAATGGTGATAGTGGTGACAACTTATGGTGAAAATATGAAAATTGATCAAGTCGTGCAAAATCTTTCACGGGATGCCAATTATGGTGTAAATGTGATTGGTAGTTCTGGGTGCCTAGTTAGTGTTGATAATGGTAATAATGGTGAAAATGGTGATAGTGAAAGGACCACTAATGGTATCTTAATAAGAGTAGTGATAATGTTTGGTAGTGGTGGAAGTGGTGGTGGAAGTAATAATAATGGTGGTAGTTCTTGTAGTGATGACAACGGTGGTGTCAGTGAATACTGGTGGTAGCGTGTAACTGTGGTTCAAGCCTCCGACCTGGAGGACGTGCCTCGTTTATGGCGTGGTGTAAATGGTGGCAACAATGATGGTTATCGCTCCAGACATTGCAAAAGTGGCGATAAAAGGTGAAGGTGTCAGAGATGGACGCAACGAGAACCCAAGACTGAGATGAGTGGTTGCAACAGCAAATGTTGCAAATGCAACAGCAAATGTTGCATATGCAACAGCAAATGTTGCATATGCAACAGCAAATGTTGCAAATGCAACAGCAAATGTTGCAAATGCAGCAGCAAGTGTTGCAGTTGCAACAGCAAATGTTGCAAATACAACAGCAAATGTTGCAAATGCAACAGCAAATGTTGCAGAACCAACAGCAAATGTTGCAGATGCAACTACATTTGCTGAAACGTTATATTCCCAGCGCTGACCTCCCCATTCACCTCTGTGCACTTCTTAGCTTTGTCTCCATCCCCCCCAGGAAGAGAGCAAGTTGAGTGAGAGAGACAGACTGGAGTGGGAGATAACGCGGAGGCGGTAAAAGAGAGGAAGTGGAACTGGGCAGGGAAGCCAGCGCGAAAGAACGATGGTCGACGTAACAAGTGTGTTACTGACTGGACGCCGAGAGATGGAAAGCGCGGGACAGGAAGACCAGACTGGTGGTTGAAAGACGAGGTAGAGAAGTTTGAAGGAGTGAAGTGGCAGATGTTAGCGCAGTTGTGTGAGTCAGGGAATGGCATGGAAGAGGCCTTTGTTAAGCAGGGGACTCGAAATGGCTGGTTGATTTAACATCACCATGGGTTTGAATCACGTGCTGAACTTGTGATATCCAGCTACTTCCCGGATGAGAGATCAGTAGATTCCTAAGAGAAAAACTTTAGCATTTAGAAAAAAATATATAAATGTTATAACCTTTGTCGAGTTTATAGTGAAAGTTGTAAATATAGCCTCAGTGTTGTAGATATCACAGTAGAGGTTGTACATACTACAATGTTATAAGAAAGTCTTCTTTGGCTACAATTCATAAGGTTGTAGCGAGGGCCTAAGAGGTTGTGGCTACAAATTGGTTATAAACGGAGAAAGGAAGATAATACACAAAACTCTTTGTGTGTGTATTCTTGTGTATGTATTTGTGTGTGTGTTTCTTCAATGGTAATTTACAGGATATGAGTTACGCTCGCAGGGTCTCGTTTTTTAGCTTTCATCAGTACTTGTGTTTGTGTTATACGTGCGACCGCTCATGCATACGTGTGTGTGTGCGTACGTTCCTGCGCGGTTTTATGCGTGCGTACGTACATGTGCGCTTATGTGCGTAGGTGCATACGTGCGCGTGTTTGTGTATGTATGCCTGTGTATGCGTGTACATGTAAACTCGTACGAAAATACATACATACATACATACATACATCCGTACATACATACATACTTCCGTACATACAAACATACGTACATACATACATACATACATACTTCGTGTGTGCATGTGTGTTCGTACGTACATGTTCAACCTTCTCAACGTTTGGAGATAAGACGAGGTCGCGTTAGCAGTTAGTAAAGGTAATGGTACAATGTAGTATTACTTGAAGATAACACCACACTGGTGGAAATAGCCTTGGTTATGCATATTCCGAAATGACAACAATAAACGGGCTGGTCCTATGCTGTTCTATGCTGTACTAGGTTTGATGTCAAGAACAGGTGAAGAGCCTATACCCAATACCAGCGTTTCTCAACCAGGGTTCCCCGGAACCCTAAGGTTCCGCAAAAGGTCCCTAAGCGTTCCGCGAGGACAAGTGAGATTTTGTATTTAATTTCATATACGTAATATAATTAAACACGCACGACTTATTATTGGTTATTGTGATAATATAATATAGACATCATCCTATCTAACCTATTATTACGATGACAATAAAATGCGAAAGATATATATATATATATATATATATATATATATATATATATATATATATATATATATTATATATATATATATATATATATATATATATATATATATATATATTTTTTTTTTTTTTTTTTTTTTTTTTTTTTTTTTTTGGCGAAGGGGTTCCTTGAGACATGCAATTTATCTTATAGGTTACGCAAGGGTAACCTTGAGAAGGGTTGAGAATCGCTGCCCTGCACCCTTCAGGGACTTGTGGCTCCCAGTCACTGCCGCTAATCGGAGAGGAGTGCGGGACTCGAACCCACAACTAGCAGACGCGAGATCAGCACGTTCCGAATGACGCCACCAGCGGACACGAATGTACGTGAGAGGAATAAATATAGTTTAAAAACTTCCCTTAAGTTATGCTGTATCAGGTTTTTACGTCCCCGCTGTTACGCATAAGCGATAAGGGGAACTGGCGGCCATGTTGATAACACGGACAATGTAGATTCTGCTGTGTCTAGTTATGCCCCCCCGTACTATGCGTTTGGGTCTCTGGGGGGGGTCTAGAATGGAAGAGGCTTGAAGTAGGTCTAGATGACTTCTACTAACGGGGGTAAATAGGCTCACGAGTTAACTCCTAACAAAATCTACTTATAATCTTTATTCTGGCTGCCGCTAGGCGATTTTATTCTGCTGAAGGGAAGACAAAATAGAGGACAAGTTGGGTGGAGAGGGTAAGTTAGAGTCCACAAAAGAAAGGAAGAGGAATTGGACAGTCAAGTCATCGCGAAAGAACGATGGAGCAAATGTGTTACTGTCTGAAGTCGTGGAAGAAGGAGACGAGAATTAAGATGAAAAAACGAGGTAGAGAAGTTTACAGGAGTACCGTGGCACAGGCTGACGCTGTCGAGAGGATCCTCTTGTTGTCAGAAGAGACGACGGGGGCAAGAACCTCCTGAAGAAGGCGTCCGCGAAGACCTCAAATTTCGGGATGGGAGTGACGGGGGAAGGCCTAGATAACAGTGGAGATATCGAGGAACATTATTTACTTCTTTTATGGTTCTCGGAAAGCTTCGAGGTGACCGTCCTAAAGATTGACCGAAAACAGAATAAGAGAGGAACGCTGTGGAACTGTGCCTTGCTGCATTGCTTATGGCCCAGGCAGTGGGCGGGGAACAGGGATGTCCCTTTATCCAAGAGGAGCCAAGATGAAAGGATAAAGAAATGTGTGTGTGTGTATGTGATTGTGTGTGTGTGTGTGTGCATGCGTGTGTGTGTTGTACTCACATACGAGCTTGCTAAAGGAATGGCTAGCGTCATGACCTACCAACTCAGCAGAACCATGATTGAGCCCCGCCTAGGACTTGAAAAGCTTCCCAATAATGCAAACCCTCCCTATTTCCCTTGGGATACGGGATTGAGTGCGTGTGTGTGATGTGCGTAAGGTTTTGTTAAA
>NC_134787.1:16312582-16315082 GCF_046742065.1 Oratosquilla oratoria
AAAATAAAATAAACTTGAATAAAAAAAAAAAAAAATTAAAACAAAAAAAAATAGAATTGAATAAGATGAAACAAAATAAAATAAAATAAAACAAAGAACTGTCGGGACAGATTAAAACGTTATTCATTTATTAATCTATTCATTCATTCATCTTTTCATAATATCTATTTATCTTCTTTTTGTTGACGCATTCGTATTGATTGACGTGGGTGAAAATAGAAAAACAAAAATAACAAAAAGTTCAACTTGAAAAGAAAAGAAGAAAAAATATATATATATACACACACACACACACACACACACACACACACACACACTCACACTCACACACACACACATATATACATATATATATATATATATATATATATATATATATATATACACAAATATAACAAAATAAAACGAAATAAAATAAAATAGAATAAACAAAAATTAAGTAAGAAGTAAATAGAAAATAGACAAAATAGTACAATACTTGTACTATGATGACAGTAACGGAGCACTGGGGACAACTATGAGAACGAATGGTAAATTACACACCCACACCCACACGCACACACACCCACACTCACACATACACACACACACAGAACGGAACTTTATGAAGTATGAAGCCTCTATGGAGATATATGAACGATGATATATGAAACAGTTTGATGAAAAACGGCTTCGTAAAGCTCCTTTATTCACAACCTTTCGGTAAATATTCTTTTTCTTTCGTTTGTTGTCTTAACGTAACAAATACTGCAATACCCATACATTCACATACAATATATCATTCCTTAGGGGACGTGTGCTTGAACTTAATAAAATCGCCTGACGACAAACACGGAGAATATGGTCCCCCTCAAATGAATCAGATAATATGAATATCTGAATATGTTCTTCTCAGATGAATAAAATCGCCTATCGGTAGATTGACTCAATACTGGGTAATAAATTTTGTTTGTAATACCGGGTAATGAAATGTATTCAGTCAATTTATTGAAATCACAAGCCGGTAGGAAATGACATTACGAGATCGGTGTTATTCAAAGAAATGACATTTCAGAGAATTGGCAAAACCAAGGAACGACAAATTGGAGATAAATTATTTAAAAGATAATTCAAAAGATATTAATCAAAGCGTAAATAGAAAACTAAGATATAAATCAAAGATAACAATCAGAAATAAATTTCGAAAATTCAAAGGAGCAACACGAAATGTCCTTCGCTTCCGGTGGACAAAAACAACCAATATGGCGCCTGTCATCGTAAGTTTAAGAAAATTGTTAGAAATGAACAATAAATAAACACGGTAAAGGGTTTCTTTTCTGAATAAAACTGCTTCGAGGCGGCCATAATATGAAAAGTTATTCTGATGGGGTTATTTGTTTTTGATCAGGTTAAAAGAAGAAGAATAGAAAAAATAAGAAAAGCAGGAAAAGGATTATAATGAATACGAGTAATATAAAAAGAAAAACAAATATCTATATCCAGAAAGAAATAGATATACAGCAATAAGAAAAATAGATAGAAATAAATACAAATCAACAAAAGAAAAAAGGAAAATAAAAGAAAAACAGAGATTGACGAGAAAATAAAAAAGAGATTAACGAGAGAAAAAACAAAAACAAAAACAAAAAACAAAAAATTAACAACTCCTTAAAAGTAAAGTTGTACTACACATCCCATCGATAACAGCTTTCTCCCCCTCCCCCTCCCCCTCCCCCTTCCCCCTCACCCGGACGTCACCACAAGAACCAGAAGAACCGGAAGCTCGCAGACTCTTCGGCCATGTGCCCCCGAAGCCGCTAATTGAGACGCACAGCCTTTCTTGTGCCCGAAGCTTCCGAGGGCGTCCTGCTACTCGGCCCGTAATGATATGGAAATTGTATGGTGTTCCTGTCGCACTGCGGGGGAGGGGGACCGAGGGGGAGGGGGAGATGGGTGAAGGGCAAGGGGAGTAGAGAGGGAGGGGGAGGTGGGGGGAAGGGGGTGGAATTGGAGGGAAGGCGGGAGGGGAGTGAGTGGAGATTAAGAGGGAGTGGGATGCGATGGGGAAAGGGAAGGTGGATGGAGGGGTGGTTGGGTGGATGGGTGGGTGGGAAGTAAGGATGGGAGGTGGGGGATGGAAGGGGTGGGGTAAGGGAGGATGTGGGGAGGGGGATGGAAAAAAGTAAGGTGGGTTGAGGGAGAGGTAGGTTGAGGGTGAGGTGGGGTTGAGTTGAGGTGAAGGTGAGGGTGAGGGTGAGGTGGGTTGAGGACTAGATGAGTTGAGGATGAGGAGGGTTGAGGGTAAGGTGGGTTGAGGCTGAGGTGGGTTGAAGGAGGGGGTGAGGTTGAGGTAGGGGTAAGGGTGAGGTGGGATGAGGGTGAGCGGGGAAGGGGGAGTATGAGTGGGAGTTTAGGGGGAGAAAGAGGTGGAGGAAATGGAAAATTGAGGATAGTTTAAGGGGAGGGGGGGGCGTGAGGAGAAACATCCAATTGCTCAAGACACAAGGAACTCTCGTTATAT
>NC_134787.1:16327582-16335082 GCF_046742065.1 Oratosquilla oratoria
TCCTCCTCGGGAGGTTCTTCCCTCTTCTTCATCCCTTCCGAGGTCTCCTCCTACCTGCCTCCTTCTTCGTCTTCCTCTCCTTCTGGGTCTTCTTCGGCAGACTCTTCCCTCTCCTTCATCCCTCCCGAGGTCTCTTCCTACCTGCCTCCTTCTTCGTCTTCGTCTCCTTCTGGGTCTTCTTCGCAGACTCTTCCCTCTCCTTCATCCCTCCCGAGGTCTCCTCCTAACTGCCTCCTTCTTCGTCTTCGTCTCCTTCTGGGTCTTCTTCGACAGACTCTTCCCTCTCCTTCATCCCTCCCGAGGTCTCCTCCTACCTGCCTCCTTCTTCGTCTTCGTCTCCTTCTGGGTCTTCTTCGCAGACTCTTCCCTCTCCTTCATCCCTCCCGAGGTCTCCTCCTAACTGCCTCCTTCTTCGTCTTCGTCTCCTTCTGGGTCTTCTTCGCAGACTCTTCCCTCTCCTTCATCCCTCCCGAGGTCTCCTCCTAACTGCCTCCTTCTTCGTTTTCGTCTCCCTCTGGGTCTTCTTCGACAGACTCTTCCCTCTCCTTCATCCCTCCCGAGGTCTCCTCCTACCTGCCTCCTTCTTCGTCTTCGTCTCCTTCTGCACCTTCCTCAGGAGACTTTTCCCTCTCCTCAGATCCCCTTCCTCCCTTCCAGGAAGGACTTTCATTACCTCTTACCTCTTCAGAACCTCCTTCCTTCAGGCTTCTCAATCTGAGGTAAATTTACCCTCGGGAGGGGGGTAGATACATCACAGAAGATAAATATATTACAATAAGTGCTACATATGTCATAATCGAATATTATTTCTTCAATGTATTAAACTTAACTGAAACAAAATTAGATATATTAGTGGTATCTATATTTCCTTTAAAAGTGGTTATTGTGTGTGTGTGTGTGTGTGTGTGTGTGTGTGTGTGTGTGTGTGTGTGTGTGTGTGTGTGTGTGTGTGTGTGTGTGTGTGTGTGTGTGTGTGTGTGTGTGTGTGTGTGTGTGTGTGTGTGTGTGTGTGTGTGTGTGCGTGCGTGCGTGTGTGCGTGTGTGTGTGTGTTGAGAATAACTACTTTTATTTGATTAATAATCAAAATAATTGAGAGATTGATCGGATAATTAATTAAATAGATTGATTAATAAAATAGATAATTAATATCAAATAAATACTAAATAAATAACTACTGAAATATTAACGTATTATCTGAAATTCACCTTCGAGTATTTATTTCTGTTTTTCATCTTTATAATATACATTTTTTTAGATTATTGTTTTTTCTTTTTCTTTTTTTATTTCTCTTCTTTCTTTGTTTAACGAGTTGGTTCCTGTCTCTGTTTTCTTCAATGGGCTCTTCTTCCTCCTCCCCTTCCTCCTCCTCCTCCTCATACTCCGCCTCCTTCTCCTCATCTTCCTCCTCCTCCTCATTCTCCTCCTTCTCTTCCACACAATTTTATCTCCTTTCATCTTTTGCACACTCAATCTCCTCCTTAACTCCATCTTCTCCGTACTCCATCACTCTTGGTCTTCATCAGAGTCCTCCTCCTCCTTCTTCTCCTCCTCCTCCTTCTTCTCCTCCTCCTCCTTCTCCTCCTCGTCCTCTCGCTCTTCCTCCTCCTCCCCCTCCTCTTTCAGCCTCAACTTAAGCCTCAGCAAAGACGAAAGCGACCATAACAACAACAACAACAGCAACAACAACAACAACCACAACCATTGTACAAGCACACATTCAAAACAAATGTTATACTGAGTTAGTATCAATCCTACGTATTATAAAGGTAATACAAAATAAATTCACTAAGATTTAGCACAGACAGGACGAAATATATCAATGAAATCCGCATAACATAAAATACCAAGTAAAATAAAATATTCTCTTTAATACAAAAAAGGTCAAATATCCATTACTTTTCGATCAGACTATCGGTCATTTTGGAAACAATGACATGACTTTTTTAGTCCATTATGCATCACTCAAGGAATGAAGAAAGTCACTACAAGACTGAAACATTTTGAAAAGTATGACATAACTTTTTAGGTCCATTACGTATCGTTCAGGCATTGCCGGACGTCGCTACAAGGCCGAAACATTGTGAAAATCGTGACACAACTTTTTAGGCTCATTATACATCGCTCAAGCAATACCAGACATCGCTACAAAGACGAAACTTTTTGAAAACCATGACACGACTTTCTTGGTCCATTGTGTACGCGTTCTTGCCTCAGCGACACAAAACTCTCCGGTCGCTGGAGTTGGGGCGGGAGTGAAGGGGAGTCCGCCAAGACACTATCTTGACTCCAAAACGCTTCTACTCGCTTATACTTTATGGTCTCGAAGTCACACTACTTCCTTATCGGTTGAGGCCGGAGGCTGGCGAGGAGGCGTTGGAGGGCCTCTGCTCTTCCTGGAAGGCCTCAGGTCTTCCTGGGAGGCCTTAGCTTCTCCTGGAAAGCCTCTGGTCTTCCTGGAAGGCCTCAGGTCTTCCTGGAAGGCCTTAGCTCCTCCTGAAAGGCCTCTGGTCTTCCTAGAAGGCCTTAGCTTCTCTTAGAAGGCGTCTGCTCTTCCTGGAAGGCCTTAGCTTCTCCTGGAAGGCCTCAGCTTCTCCTGGAAGGCCTCAGATTCTCCTGGAGTGGATTCAGATCTCGTTAAAGGAAGAAGAAGAGACTCTTTGGGAGATCACATGAGATCACTGGAGGTCATCCGTCGCGACAGACATGTCTGTCTGATTTCCTGAGATAGATGTTTACATGTAATAGATATATGTGTGTGTTAGAAGGATACACACATATGTACATGCGTGCATGCACACGCACATAGAGAAAGGATTCAACGAGCGTTGATCCTTTTCTGTTTACTAGTTAGGTTAAATATACAAAGTGCGCTTGCTTGCGGTATACGCATATACACACACACGCACACAAACACACACACACATATGCACGTACACACACACACACACACACACGTATGTACGTACACACACACACACACATACAGGCACGTACACACACACACACACACATACACAAACACACACGTATGCACGTACACAAACACACATACACACACACACATGTATGCAAGCGCACGCATATGTATGTACACACACAAACACAAATGTACTCACATGCACAAAATTCCACGTCGTTGCTTCTTTTCTATATACTACAATTAGACCAACCGGTACACACTTTCCTAACTCTTGTGATTTTCCCTATGATTTTACTTTATATATTTATTTTATTTTATTTCTATTTTATTCTATCTTTATTTTATCTTTATTTTACTTTATCTTATTTTATCTTTTTTTTTTTTGAGGGGGGGAGGATGTAAGAAAAGTGACGCAAAGGCGTAAAGATGGCTGCAAGACATGAAGGAAAAAATTGCCTGGTCTGGATTTTGAAGAAGTGGTCTGCAGATTTGCGAGGCATCTTGAGAAACGACGCCCCATGACGTCACGGGGGTGATGGGGTGAGGGGCCATCGATGTTTTGGTTGCAATTCGTGTGTCGGTAATGGAGATATACATCTCTATATCTTATAGTATGGTGATTTATAGATATATGAGTGAATATCATGTACAAGAGTATACATACAAACGTACACACACACACACACACACACACACACACACACACACACACACACATATGTATATATTTATATATATATATATATATATATATATATATACATATATATAGACAGACAAAATCGACCCTACTATCGCAGAACATAGGGGCGATAATTCTTTGCAACCTTCTTTTTCAGACACCGAAATTCACTTAAGAATACGACCTGTTATAGTCGTCTCTTGTATTACATTTCCATGATTTTGGGGAGGAGGGGGTGGGCGAAGAGGGGGGAGGAGGGGAAGAGGGGGGTTGAGGGATGGTATAGAGTTGGGTGGCGGTATGGCTAGACTTGGAGCCAGCTGTACGGGGAAGATGGTACAAACTTGTCCCATTGGATATTGGAATACAAATTTGATGGTTTCTGTTGAATTTTCTCCCAGTCGTACGGTTGGACGGTTGGCAAGATCTCATACTATGTGGCAAGAGAGAATACAAATACACATTGTATTTACTTGTTTATTTTTCTGTTTATTTATCTGTTATACTAGATTTATGTGTTGTCTTCTCGTCGATTTTGCTATCTAAGATTTTTTGTTTTAATATTCCTTTCTTGTTTTTTACAAATAAATAGATAAATAAATAAATGAATAAAATGAAATAATAAATAAAATGAAAGAAAGAAATAGAATAGAATAGAATAAAATAAATTGAAATAAAATATAACAAAACAAAATAAAATAGAGTAAACTAAATAAGATAAATTCGTCGTTTCTATAAATAGAAAAATATCCTTCGCCTCCTTTTTTTTTTTTTTTTTTTTAAGAATGAATTTCACTTTTACTCGAATTTTTCCTGAGGCCCTCGTCTCCATAACAGACACTTTTTATTGCATTTCTTCATCTCATTAGGTCCCTTATCGCTTTCTTGTGTTTTTTGGTCACCAAAAGAAAGTTTCCACTCGAGTGTTTTATCATAAAACTTTTTTTTTTGGGTGGGGGAGGGGGGGGGCATCTTTTTAAAAAGAATATCTCTGCACCTCATCTTCATTATGCTTTCGTTGTCAAAAAGATATTTCATCCTGAATGAAATGACCCTTCATCCATCATCCAGCCTCTCTTCCAATAAACCATTCTTCCGTTTTCTATGATGTCTCTCAATCCTCATGTCTTCTCATATCAGTTTCTCTTCTTGAAAGACTTTTCAGTTCAATCAGGTCTTGAAGCATTTTTCTGTTCTTCTGTTAAAGAAATTTTCAGTTCAGTTTCTTCTTGAATAAAAAAATCAGTTCATTGTTTTCTCGAAGACATTTCTAGTTCAGTGTCTTCTTGAAGAATTTTTAGTTCAATTTGTTCTTGAACAAACTTTCAGTTCAGTGTCTTCTTGAAAAAAATTCAGTTCAGCCTCTTCTTGAAGAAATTTTCAGTTCCTTGTTTACTGCCCACCGCTTCTGACCCAGGGCGGTGGGCAGGGTGCAGGGATGACCCGTCATCCAGGAGGTGCTCAGATGAGAGGGAGGGTGGGAGGGGTGTGGAGTGTATGTAGGGATGAAATGGGTGGGGGTGTTTTTATGCCTTTCCCTTTTTGGCTACCTCCCTTGTAAGGGGGAAAAAGCCTTGGTATATGTATGTATGTATATATATATATATATATATATATATATATATATATATATATATATATATACATACACACACATATATATTATACTAGGCAAATTACCCGCGCGTTGTTGTGAGTTCGTGAATATATATATTTTTGAAAATTAAATATAGTTATCCGAGTACCTGAAGTGATATGGTATCAGAATATATATGGTTATGGGGGTCTACATGGAAAACCCTAGGAGGAGTTTCTAAACAAACAAACAGACAGACAGACAAACGAGAGATAATTCTCCAAGTACCTTGGGTTATAAGGTTTCAGAATATATATGGTTATATGGGTCTATCTGCAAAAACCTAGGAGGAGTTCGTGAATAATCACTCACCTAACCATAACCCACCTAACTTTAACCCTTAATAATTTTTTTGGAAATTAAATATAGTTATCCAAGTACCTGGAGGGATAGGGTATCAGAATATATATGGTTATGGGAGTCTATCTCCAAAACCCTAGGAGTTCGTGAACAAACAAACAAACAGAGGCTACTACTTTATTATAGTGTGTGTGTTTATATATATATATATATATATATATATATATATTATATATATATATAAATATATATCTATGTATATATATTCTTGGTGGATTTCAATATACAAAAAACTTGCTAAAAGCAAATACACTACCTAACGGGGCAGCGACGATAAGAACATAAGAACACATGAATGAAGAAGACTGCAAGAAATCAGGAGGCCTACAATAGGGAGTTCCTCGTCCAATACCACCTGTCATCCCCATTCATAAAGTTGTCTAACCTTTTCTTAAAACAACCGATAGTTTCAGCGCTCACTGCATGGTTGACCACTATTGGTAAGCAATTTCTTGGTTATTTCCTTCTTAAATCTAAATTTGCCCAGTTTAAATCCATTACTTCGAGTCCTGTCCTGTTGTCTTAATATAATGACATTGTTTGCGTCACCACTGTTAAAGCCTTTGATCCACTTGAACACCTCTTTTAAAACACGTCACACTCTGTGTCTCTCCAGAGAGGGTAAGTTAAGGTGAATAAGCCTCTCCTCGTAAGGTAAATTTCTGAGCCCATGTATCGTTTTGGTCATTCTCCTCTGTACTGATTCTAGTGAATTTATATCCATTCTATAGGACGGAGACCAAATCTGTACCGCATAGTCAAGGATGGGTCTAACTATTGCCAGATAGAGTTTGATAATTACCTCTGCACTTCTATTCGTAACCTCCCTAGCAATGAAACCTGATGCTCTGTTAACCCTATTCCTAGTGCTAATAAATTGTTTCCTGGATTTAAGGTCAGGACTCACTAGAACTCCCAAGTCTCTCTCGCAGTTTTCTGTAAAAAATAAAAAAGTGTCGTTTAAGATATACCTAATTTCTGGGTTGTGTAAACCAACGTTTAACACGCTGCGTTTTGAGATATTGAAATCCATTTGCCATTTCACGGACCACGTGAACAATTCATTTAAACCCTCCAGCAGAATCTTAGCGTCTTCTACTTACCTAATTAGGTATCCTATTTTAGTGTCATCTGCAAACTTACTAACATCACTATTAATTCCATTGCCCAAGTCGTTTATATACATAATGAACAATAAGGGGCCCAAAACCGAGCCCTGGGGAACTCCACTAGAAACACTAGGTTCCAGACGTCATGTTGTCTATCCAGTGCCATCAATGTCAGTTTGATGATGGCGTTGACGTTGTGTACCGGGTGTTCTCCCACTCCAAGTGACGTCACCACACTACATATCTTTAAAACAGTGATACGGAGCTGATTTCCATGCTTTTCTTGAAGCTATGAAACTTCTCTAAACCCTATAATCCGATCGGATGCCAAAACAGGTAGACAATATCCCTGATGACGACGACGAACTTGATGGACTCTAGAATTTATAAGTACCGCATTACTAAATGAAGGTTAGGATAGGTAGGTTAGGTTAGGTTAGATGAATTTATCATACTTTAATTTATTCTACCTCCTTATCTATCCAAACAAAGATGGCGTCTCAAGCAGTCGTCGCAGCTCCGTTCGTTAGTGTATCGCTTTTATCAACTTTTTCTGTTATTGATTTCCGCCAAGGGAAACGTATATTACGTTGATGTATTATAATTTACAAAATGGATATTCAATTTTCTATTGCTATATCGCGCAGGTGTGCAATTCTACAAAAAATTACCAATTAGATTAGAGAGACTCTTCACACGATTAACTAGTTTCTAATTACTCCTTATAGTTCAACGAACAAAACTAGCTCTTCACAATCTGTTCTCGTCAGTTTCTCTCTCAAAACCAAATAA
>NC_134787.1:16342582-16347582 GCF_046742065.1 Oratosquilla oratoria
TCTCCTTTTTGGTAATGGATATGGTCGCGTAAGATGGGCTCAATGTTGGAATATTCAAATTTCCTGCTATTTATCTGTCATATCTGTAGGCATGAAATATATAAGGAAATGTCTATTGCACCCACGAAGAATAAGACAACAGTGTCGTCGAACTTTCGAACAGGGCTCGATCTCGCACGTTCTCTTTCGGTGAACGTTGATGGATATCATTCCAGTGAACGTAACATGATTCTGACGTCATGAACGTTCAAGAAACGTTTCTGTTGAACGCGAGAAGAAATATATGAGAATCTACTGAGGTGAACGTTTATGGAATACATTCTAGTGAACGTTTTGAGGATTCTGATCTAGTGAACGTCGAAGAACGTGATTCTGTTGAACGTTGGAAAAGAATATTATGTTGAACGTGAGAAGCAATATAAGAGAATCTACTGAGATGAACGTTTGTGGAATACATTCTAGTGAACGTTTACAGAATTATGATCCAGTGAACGTCTAAAAGAACGTGATTCTATTGAACTTTATACATTATGTTGAACGTTAGCAAATAATTGAGGTGAACGTAAGAATATTTTGATTTAGTGAACGTAAGCCACTGACCTGAACAAAGGAGGAAGAAGGAGAAAAAGAGAAATGGAGAAGGAAAAACAAGAAAGGACATAAAAAATGGGAAGATATAAAAGAAAGGACAAACAGAAGAAACACACATTCAGGAAATAAGTGAAGAGAAGGGACGAGGGCAAGGCAAGAGGAAGGCGAGGGTGCACAAACAAAACAGATAAAAGATTCGAAAATATGGAACAAGAAGAAGACGGAAAAAAGAAGAAAAAGAATAGAAGAAGAAGGAGGAGGAGGAGGAGGAGGAGGAGGAGAAGAAGAAGAAAAAGAAGAAGAAGAAGAAGAAGAAGAAGAAGAAGAAGAAGAAGAAGACGAAGAAGAAGAAGAAGAAGAAGAAGAAAAAGAAGAAGAAGAAGAAGGAGGAGGAGGAGAAGAAGAAGAAGAACGAGGAGAAGAAAAAGACGAAGTATTAGTAGCAGTAGGTGTAGTAGCAGTAATAGTAGTAGTAGTAGTAGTAGTAGTAGTAGTAGTAGTAGTAGTAGTAGTAGTAGTAGTAGTAGTAGTAGTAGTAGTAGTAGTAGTAATACAGTAGTACAAGAAGAAGAGGTAAAGAAAGACGAATAAGTAATACTGGTAGAAGAGGAAGAAGACAAAGAAGAAGAAAAAGAAGAAAAAGGATAAAAAAGATAAAAGGAACACTAAATTAAGATTGAAAATGAAAATAAAGATAAAAATATCAATACAAACATATATACATACATAAATAGTAAAAATGTGAATAAAAAGGACGAAAGAAAAAAAAAAGGAGAAGAAGAAGAATATAAAGAGAGAAGACCTGACGCACATAAAGTCGTGAAGGAAAAACGGGGAAGAATAAGAAAGACATATGAAAGACTTGAGCAATCACGGGTTTTCGTTATTAGAGTTTATATACGAACGCACAAAAATGCACACGCATGCACGTACGTACACGCGCACGTACATATGTTCATACAAGGTGTGTGTATACGGTATATGTGTATGTTTGTGTAAGCGTATGAGTGTGTGTGTGTGTGTGTAAGTTTATGCGTGTGTGCGTGCGTGCGTGCGTGCGTGCGTGTGTGTGTGTGTGTGTGTGCGCGTGTGTGTGTATTTGACCGTTTTTTTTCGAAACATAAATAAGTAGGAGAACTTACAACGAAAGGATATGAGAGAAATGAACACTATAAGAACTTCATTCTCTTTTTACAATTATATACTGTATATATATATATATATATATATATATATATGTATATATATATATATGGAGGTGAGGTGGCAAAATGAAACGTTAAGGCTAGAGTATGGAGCTTTATTCAGAACCAGACGTTTCGACCTCTTGGGTCTTCCTCAGTGGACTGAATACAGAATAAAAATCAAAGTCCGTCGACAGCTTACATGGTGATCTGACGACCCGACGTGACCTCACCCCGTCAGATCACCATGTGAGCTGTCGACGGACTTTGATTCTTATTCTGTATCAGTCCACTGAGGAAGTCCCAAGAGGTCTAAACGTCTGGTTCTGAATAAAGCTCCATACTCTAGCCTTAAAGTTTCATTTTGCCACCTCACCTCCATATTTGTCTGTCTTTACATATATATATGTATGTATATAGATATATATATATATATGTATGTATATATATATATCAAATATATATATATATATCAAATATATATATATATACATATATATATATATATATATATATATATACATGTGTGTGTGTGTGTGTGTATAAATATGTTTGGGATGAAATATCTCAGAAGTATGATATGGGTTACAAGTTTGGATATCATGAGAAACGAGGAGGTAAGTAGGAGAGCTGGGGTAGAAAAGGAGGTAGTAGATAGGGCTGATGGAAGATTATTGGGATAGTTTGAACACACGAATAAAATGAGTGAATAAAGATTAGTAAAAGAGGTATGGAAGACAGAGGTGGAGGAAGTGAACTTGAAGGGACGACCGATGATGAGATGAAAGGGGCTTTGAGTAAGAGAGGAATGTCTGTTGAGCAAGGAAAGGAGAGGGCAGGAGATAGGGGTGAGTGGAGAATGTGTATAGATGATACTGTGATGCAAGAAAGGGAGGGGATGGATGGGTGGGGAGTGGTTACATATGAATGATATTTTGACGCGGCCCGAGGGGATGTCCCCCGTCTCTTCTCGCCGATTAAGTGAAGCAGCCTGTGCTACGGGTGTGCTGTGTCTTGCTGCATTGCTTCTGACCCAGAATGACCCGTCATCCACGAGGAGCTAAGATGAGAGGGAAAGGGTGTTGGATGGGAGTGAAATGGGTGGGAGTGAAATAGGTAAGAGTGGGTAATTGCCTTTTGCCCTGACTAATTCCTTTGTAAGGGGATGGGTAAAGAATTCCTTTTTACAAAGAAATAATAAGGATAACGAAATAGAATAAAATAAAGCAAAACTATTAATGAAAATAGTCCGGAAGCGTCCTCAACCTCTTCCTACGAACAGCACCCACACTTATGAGCTTCTATTTCTTTGCCTCCTGGACCACACCTCGTCACAAAAAAAAAAAAAAAAAAAAAAAAAAAAAAAAAAAAAAACGCTCGACATCCACCAACTGGTACCAGCTCCTTACCTTCGATCCCCTGAGGGAACCCTGAGCGACCCTGAGGAAGACCCTGACACCCTAAGCTCCCCTGAGGAACCTCTGACTCAAGGACGAAGGCGGACGTGAGTGCGACTTCGCTCGAACTCTGGGAATGAGATCGAGCGGAAACGAGAACGAAGAGGAGACTAAGCATTATCTCTTTCTGAACTCCGTATTCGTTCCAGCTACCGCCAGGCGATTTCATTCAGGGATTAAGGTCTCCTCTTCGGTAAAAGGAGTGGGAGACATGGTAGGAAACGAGTCATTATCTAATAAAAGATAAGAAATAATACATAAGTGTTTTACACACACACACACACACACACACACACACACACACACACACACACACACACACACACACACACACGTACACACATTATATATATATATATATATGCGTATATATATATATATATGTATATATATATATATATATATATATATATATATATATACACAAAGACATGCATACATACCAAAGGGCTTTCTTCCCCTTACAGATGGGGTAGCGCCAAAGCACACATACTCCACACGCATAAAAAAAAAAAAGGGGGGGTTGCGGAGGAGGAGGAGGAAGAACGTTAGAGAAAAACGGCGACAGAGAAATCACTCAAAGAAATCTGAAAAGAGAGAGAGACCGAAGAAGAAATGGTGGAAAAAATAACTTGGCGGACAGTTCCAGGAATGATGCTTATTAAGGGCGACGGGGAAGTTGGCCCGCAGGAAGAAAACTCCGGAGGGAGAAAGAAAATGGAAAAATCAAACAAAGAAACGATATAAAAAGAGAGAGAGAAAGAGACGAAGAAAGAAGAAGAAGAAGAAGAAGAAAAGCGAATCATTTTAAGACCATAATAGAGAAATCAAAGAAAAATGAGGAAGAAAAGGACTCAGAGGAAACGAAGACTTTGAAGAAAGTAAAAGCAAGAAGATAAAAGTAAAATGAAGAGGATCTGGATGAGGAGGAAGAAAAAAGAAAAGGAGAAAAAAGAAGACGAAGACGAAGAAACTGAGTAAAAAAGAAAAAAATGTGAATAAAAAGAAAATAAGAATTAAAGGGGAATGATGATGATGATGATGATGAGAATGACGATAATAATATTAATGATAATGATAATAATGATAATGATAAAATCTATAATGATAACAATAACAATAATAGTAATAATGACTGATAATAATGATAATAATAATTATGATAATAAGAGTAATGATAGTCATAATAATAATACTAATAATAATAAATGAAGAATAATTATAACAAAACTATAATGATAATAATAATAATAAAATAATAATAATAATAATAATAATAATAATAATAATAATAATAATAATAATAATAATAATGATAATAATAATAAACAATAACAATAATAATAGTAATAATAATAATAATAGTAAATAATGATAATCATAATAGTAATAATAATAGCAATGATAATAACAATGATAATAAAAATAATAAGAAAAAGATGAAGAAGAAGAAGAAGACGAAGAAGGCGAAGACAAAGTCGAAGAAGACGATGTCGTCGCCCTCGGAATGGGAGGCACGTCTGGTGGCAGCAGAAGGGGGCTATCGCACTGACGCGAGTGCCTAAAAAAAAAAAAAAAAAAGGCGGAATGGAGCTGGAATAAATCAATCTATTGCTCTATGAAGTGATTTATGATCAGTTCTGAGAAAAGAGAGAGGAGACACGGAGAGAGAGGAAGAAAAGAAAAAGAAGAGAAGGAAAGAGAGCGAGAGTAAGAAAGTGAAATTGTAATATATATATATATATATATATATATATATATATATATA
>NC_134787.1:16357582-16372582 GCF_046742065.1 Oratosquilla oratoria
ATCCCCTGCTGGGGATCGCAAAAGGAATGCGGGATTCGAACCCATAACTAGGCGAATACGAGACAAGTATATTTCCGATAACGCCAAGGGAGTGCTAAAGGTGGACGCCATAAATTCTAGAAACAAAAGCCATTCTACACAAATGACAATAGGTGATGGGATGCGAACCCAAGTATTTTGAATAACGAGTCGGTTCTAACTCTGATGCAAATTCCCCTGAGGATCCTTCTCTGCACCCTGAGGCACTCCCCCTGGGTTAGTACACTCCTCCCCACTCCCCCCTGGGGCTCCACTTCCTCTTCTGCCCCCTCCCACTCCCCAACTCCCCCTCCCAAACTCCCCCTCTTCCCCTCTTCCCTCCTGTGGAGAGTAAATAGTTACACTTGTCAAGTCCATGAAATTGTATCAACATTAGTAACTATATATATACACCAGTGCCCACACACATTCATACATAAACGTACACACATATATGAACACACACATGCATACACATGAACATAAGAACATAAGAATGGAGACTGCAAGAGACCATAAGGCCTACACTAGGCAGCTCTGTATCCATCACCACCTGTCATCCCCACCTATAAAGTTGTCTAATTGTTTCTAAAAGCAACTGATAGTTTCAGCGCTTACTACATGGTTACTAAGTTTATTCCATTCATCGAGCACCCTATTAGTAAACCAATTCCTGCCTATTTCCTTCTTAAATCTAAATTTGTCCAGTTTATGACCATTACTGCGAGTCCTGTCCTGTTGTTTTAATATGATGACCTTGTTTGCGTCACCCTTGTTAAAACCTTCGATCCACTTGAACACCTCTATTAGATCACCCCGCACTCTAAGTCTTTCCAGAGAGTGTAAATTAAGGTGCCTAAGCCTCTCTTCGTAAGGCAAATTTCTGAGTCCATGTATCATTTTGGTCATTCTTCTCTGTACTGATTCTAGTGAATTGATGTCCATTCTGTAGGAAGGGAGACCAAAACTGTACCGCATAGTCAAGGATGGGTCTAACTATCGGTAGATAGAGTTTAATAATTACCTCTGCACTTCTATTCGTTACCGTCCAAGCAATGAAACCTAATGCTCTGTTTGCTTTATTCCTGGCGCTAATGCACTGTTTCCTGGTTTGAAGGTCCGGACTCACTAGAACTCCCAAGTCTCTCTCGCTCGCACTCAGTTTCCTCTAAAAGCGTGTTATCTAAGTTGTATCTATTTTCGGAGTTGTGCAGCCCTACGTTTAACACGCTACACTTAGAAACATTGAAGTTCATTTGCCATTTCACCGACCATGTGAACAATTTGTTAAGATCATCCTGCAGAATCTCTGCGTCGTCTCCTGACCTAATTAGTCGTCCTATTTTAGTGTCGTCCGCAAACTTACTAACATCACAAATACACACACACAAACGCACACGCACACACAGACACACACACACACACACACACACACACACACACACACACACACACACACACACACACACATACACACATACACATTGCCAAAACTTCCTGCCCTAACAACCCAAGAAGCGCATCATATAAGCGATCAAAGATGACTAAATATGACGGTTTCGCAGAACTTCTCCTTCTTCTTCTTCTTCTTCCTTTTCTTCTTCCCTTTCTTCTTCTTCTTCTTCTTCTTCTTCTTCTTCTAAGTTTCTGCATTCTCCAGACTGACGTTCACGCAAGCAGGAATTGAAAAAAAAAAAAAATGGAGGCACGCAATCTGCATACCCGTCTCTTTCCATCTCTATTCTCTGTCTGCAGACCACATGCGATCAATCCATCAACTCAGACCACTATCTCCGTAATCACTATCACTATCACCACAACCGCCGGTCTCATCTCCATTCTCTTTCTTCCTCCTCTCATTCTCCACCTCTTTCTTCTGCCCACCCCCCTTTTCATTCTCCACCTTCTTTCATTTTCCTCCTCCTCTTCCTGCCTCCTCTTTATTTCATTTCTTTCTCCTCCTCCCCCTCTTCTTCTTTTGTTTCTGCCCCTCCTCCTCCTCTTCCTCCTCCTTCCCCTCTTCTTCTGTTTCTCCCCCTCCTCCTCCCCTTTTCTTCTGTTTCTACTCCTTCTCCTCCTCTTCCTCCTCCTCCTTCCCTCTTCCTCTGTTTCTGCCCCTCCTCCGCTTCCTTCTCCCGTCTCTCCTCCTCCTCCTCCTCCTCCTCCACCTTCTCCTCATATTCATTTCACACCTTCCCTCATTTCTCCTCATCTCCCTTCGCCTCGCTTCGGTTCGCATCGTTTGGCTTGGCTTCTCTTCAACCCTCCTCGACCCTGAAGCAGAGGCGCGACTGCTGAGAGAGAGGAGAGAGAGGAGAGAGAGGAGAGAGAGGAGAGAGAGAGAGAGAGAGGAGAGAGAGAGAGGAGAGAGAGAGAGAGAGAGAGAGAGAGAGAGAGAGAGAGAGAGAGAGAGAGAGAGAGAGAGAGAGAGAGAGAGAGAGAGAGAGAGACAGAGAGTGACAGAGAAAGAGAGAGACAGAGAGAGAAACAGAGAAAGAGAGTGACAGAAAAAGAGAGAGAGAGAGAGAGAGAGAGAGAGAGAGAGAGAGAGAGAGACAGAGAGAGAGAGAGAGAGACAGAGAGAGAGAGAGACAGAGAAAGAGAGAGACCGAGAGAGAGAGAGAGAGACAGGTGGGAGAGCGAGAGACAGAGAGAGAGAGAGGGGAGAGAGAGAAACATAGATAGAGAGAGAGAGAGAGAGAGAGAGAGAGGGGGGGGAGAGAGAGAAACATAGATAGATAGAGAGAGAGAGAGAGAGAGAGAGAGAGAGAGAGAGAGAGAGAGAGAGAGAGAGAGAGAGAGAGAGAGAGAGAGAAAGAGAGAGAGAGAGACGAAGACGCGTAAGTTGACAACCAGACCCCCAAGTCGAGGTTTGTGTGAGCGTCTGAAGCAGACACAGAAGAACTTGGCACCTAAGCCACGCCCTTTTTTCAAAAAAAGGGCGGAGCTTCACCAGGGTGAAGGGGTTAAAAAAAAAAAAAAAAACATAGCCAAAAGGTTACGGAAGTGGTTACATTATCATATGACTGGCGTATTTCAATAAACAAAAAGAATAAATCAACAAACGTAATACCAAAATAATAATGATAATTATAATAATAAAGAGGAAATTGCATTGTAGTTGACTCAATAGAAAAAGGGGTGGGGGGAATGAGGGGTTTATTTTCAACCTGGGGGGGGTTTGGGGGAGGAAAACTTACTCCCCCTACATCTACTCAGTCGAAAAGGATCGTCGCATCTAGCCCTCCCCTTTCCCACTTCCCCCCTCTTTCCCCCCTCACCCTTTCCTCCACACCAAAAACTCGCTAAAATATCCGCCAACTTTCTGCCTCGGGGGAGAGCATAAAAAAGGACAACAAAATAATATTTTCGGGTCCCGATGGCCGAAAAAGGACAGGATTGGCTATCGTTAGAGATTACATCAAGACTCTTACTGGACTCGAACCTCAATAAAGAGTCACACAACTCATATTGTATTGTTGCATGATGTCCTTTGTTAATACTATGTTACTGTGGACTTGCTTGTGCTATCCTAGTACGTAAGGCAAAGGTAGATATTGGATATAGGTTAGAGCGCTCTGGCGTAAGCTCATCGTTTGATTAGATTTTGTTTTTCTATGATAGGTATATAGAACTGCCTTTCTTAGCTTATTAGATAAGTAAATTAATTAATCAATTAATCATATAAGTGAATAAATGAAAATAGAAAAATAATAATAATAACAATAGTAATGATAACAATAACAAAAATAATAATAATAATAATAATAATAATAATAATAATAATAATAATAATAATAATAATAATAATAATAATAATAATAATAATAATAACAACAATAATGATAATAATAACCATGATAATAACACTACTCCTATTACTGTTATTAGTACTACTACTACTGATAATGATAGTAATAACAATAATGCTAATAATAACAACACTATTGTTACTATTACAATTATTGTTATTATCACTAATACTACTACCACTGCTACTATTACTATTATTAGGACTACTAGCACAAATAATAATGATGATGGTGATAACTGAGAAATTATTACAATAAAAAAAAAATAGATAAAGAAATAGATGAATAGAAATAAAATATAATAAAAAGCGAACAGTTCAATAAAGACAATTTGATCCTTGACTAAGCCAAACATTTCGTCCTAGATTGATAGACAAGTTTACGTAGTAGAAAGACAGAAAGAGACACACTTGTAAGTTAGAAATAGATGCTATAGTAGCGTTACTTTAGTCTACAATGTACTTGTAGATCGTATATAGTAATCAAATCTTTTCCTTTTTCATTCCTGGACAATGTGGGGTACTTTACATATCTTATTCTGGTCCCATGAACGTGTGTTTATAAATGTATAAGCCCGAATGTGTGCGTGTACATGTGCGTATGTGCGTGCGTATCGCGTGTACACATACTGTGTGTACGTGCAAGTCATGAGGAGGAAGCCTCAGGATGACATATGAGGAAAAAAAATCTCTGCGGTTATATTGTGGTGGAGCGTCTTCAAGAAGAAAAAAAAATGCGGTTATTTTGTGGTGGGTTGTCCTGGACTTTAGGGTGATGAAGTGAACAGGGCCACATATATCCGCGTGTTGTGGATACGCGTGCACACACACACGTTCGCGCACACACACACACACACACACACACACACACACACACACACACACACACACACACACACACACACACACACACACGCTCGCGCGCACACGCACACGCACGCACGCACACACACACACACACACACACACACACACACACACGATAGAGAGAGAGAGAGAGAGAGAGAGAGAGAGAGAGAGAGAGAGAAATATATATAGATAGAAAGAAAGAGATAGAGAGATAGAGATAGACAGATGGAGAGAGAAATAGAGAAAGAGAGGGAGAGAGAGAGAGAGAGAGAGAGAGAGAGAGAGAGAGAGAGAGAGAGAGAGAGAGAGAGAGAGAGAGAGAGAGGAGAGAGAGAGAAAGAAAGAGAAAGAGAGAAAAAGAGGTGAGAAAGAGAAAGAGAGAGAGAGAGAGAGAGAGAGAGAGAGAGAGAGAGAGAGAGAGAGAGAGAGAGAGAGAGAGAGGAGAGAAAGAGAAAGAAAGAGAAAGAGAGAAAAAGAGGTGAGAAAGAGAAAGAGAGAAAGAGAGAGAGAGAGAGACAGAGAGCGCCATACAAAGAGAAAAGGAGACAAGCAGGACATACATATCGTCACACTGTTAAGAAATCCTCTCGACTCCATTTGAACAAAAACCGAAACGTGGAAGATTTCGAAAATCCTCTCCAAAACAACTTCTTGGACTACAAATAGAGGCAGGGTCCTGGGTACGGCCCCTGGCCAGACTCTCATGGAAATGGAGGCCGATTGGGTGATCGATCACGGGGGAGAGTGTGATCGCGTACGAACGCCGTGGGAAATGGTGGCAAAAACATAACTGGCAACATTTTGGTCAGGGCAAGAACTCGGGACGGGTTTGACAAGGGGTTTTGCCAATGGTACTTATGCACCTCCACCCTCACCCCTCCCTCCCCCCTCCCCCCAAAAAATAGGAATCAAATTAAAAGCAGAGGGAATGAGAGAAGGAATGAAACCATAATTGGAAATATGTATTCATGTTGTAAAAAGCAGGAGAAAGTTTCCGAAGAAAATATTAATACCTTAGTGAGGATAATGTTCACACGTTAATACCTTAGTTTTTGTAATATACTAATGAAACTAATTTGGGTAACTCAGAGTAATACGCAAAAAAAAGAGCTAAAATTTTATATATATATATATATATATATATATATGTATATATATATGTATACATATATATATACATATATATATACATATATATATACATATATATACATATATATATTATATATACATACATATAGTTGTATGTATATATATATGTATATAAATGTATATATATATATATATATATATATATATATATGTATCTATATATAAATGTATATATATATATGTAAATACTAGACAAATTACCCGCGTGTTGCTGCGGGCAAATGATGATAATTTTAATTTTAATAGAATTTGTAGAGAAAAATATACGTATCATTACAACTCAGTAGAAAAGGTAACACATATAGTAAGAAAATATCAATTTGAGGAGGGAAACGCCCTTTGGAAATAAAATATATTCGGCCGTAAGAGAAGAATTGATCCAACCTTTCAATATCTTTGAAATCGAGTATATTACCGCCCGTGAAAAAGTAAAACAAAATATTTAAACATTTGATAAAATGATACAATCATTTTACATTTACATGCTTTCTCCTTACAAAGGCTATCATAGTTTGATGCAACATTAATTTCACAAATATAAATAATTTTTATGAACACCTACAATGGTTAGTTTAGTCATAGTAATTTTTGTCACAAAAATGCCAATCGTGATAAGGAGACACTACAGTAGTGGCGTGTTACCACACTATACCCATTTAACCCTTAACCCTAGTCAAAATAATATTTTTTTTTTAAATGAAATATAGTTATCCAAGTACCTGGAGTCATAGGGTATCAGAATATATACGATTATCGGGGTCTATCTCCAAACAAACAAACAAACAAACAAACAAACAAACAAACGAACAAACAGACAGAAGCTACTACGTTATTATAGGATATATATATATATATATATATATATATATATATATATATATATATATATATATATATATATATAAATGTCCGTGCGTAGAGTAAGACAGTTAACGAAATTAAAACTTTTTCGAGTAAGACCAAGTTGCACAACTGAGGCCACACTCTGGAGGAGTCTAAACAGGAGAACTCGAACCCCTTGCGTACCGGGTGGCACTTTCCCTCCTACTCTACCTTGTCGCCAGGCGATTTTAATCACCTTCAAGGCGGCGTCTCTGACGTCATTGATGGTGTTGCGTAGACTGAAGAATCCACTTCCGTGCCTGACGGTCCTGTGACTTGTGTCATTAATCTGCCGCCAGGTGAATTTATTCAACTCCGTGGAAGCCCCCATCCACTCTTTGTAGCAGGAGTCGAGCAACATTAGGAAAAAAAGAAAAGAAAAATGGATATTGCCACAAAGTGGGGAAAGTTATATTAAAAACCATCAAGAAGGTGAAGAATGTGCCCAGAGGAAGAGGAGGAGGAGGGAGGAGAAGGAGGGAGAGGAGGAGGGGAAGCAGGAGAGGGAGGAGGGGAGGAGGAGGGAGGAGAAGGAGGGAGAGGAGGGAGAGAGGGGAAGAGGAGGAGGAGAGGAGGAGGGGAGTAGGAGGAGGAGAGGGAGGAAGGGAGGAGGAGGAGAGGAGGAGGAGAGGGAGGAAGAGGGGAAGGAGGAGGGGGAAGAGGAGGAGGAGGGAGGAGAGGAGGAGGGGAAAGGAGAGGAGGAGAAGGAGGAGGAGAAGGAGGAGGAGGAAGAGGAGGATTGGAGTGAGAAGTAATTGTGGAGGATGATCATGGATGCTGATGGCAAATGTGGAGGAAGCTAACGTGGAGGTGGAAGTGGAAGTTGGAAGTGGAAGTGGATGGGGGAGGTGGGGCGGTGGAGTTCTACTGTACTTTCTCGATTGTACCAAACCCAAACTTCTCTCAGCTTCTTAACTTAGCTAAGACGCTTTACAAATTGACTAGGAAGAGAGGCTATATGGAATTGTGTCCAAATATTTCAGTCTTTCTTATAAACAATCGTATATCATCTTGCTCACATAAGAAGAGAATAAGTAAAAGAGTATATATATATATATGAATATATATATATATATATATATACATACATATATATATATATATTATATATATTATATATATATATATACATATATATGTATATATATATATATTATATATTATATGTATGCATATATATATATAATATACATATATATATATATATATATATATATATAACATTATATGTAATATATATTTATATATATATACATAAATATATTATATATAGAGAGAGAGAGAGAGAGAGAGAGAGGTAATATAAGAAAACGTACTTATATACACAAATTTTACATATATATTTTAATACCACCGTGTATTCATGTGTAATAATGCTTGTGTCCATGAGTTTAAGTATTAGTCTATGTTTGTACGCGAGCGTGTGTGTGTGTGTGTGTGTGTGTGTGTGTGTGTGTGTGTGTGTGTGTGTGTGTGTGTGTGTGTGTGTGTGTGTGTGTGTGTGTGTGTGTGTGTATGTGTGTGTGTGAGCATGCAAGGATGAAGCAAATGAAAAAAAAACAAGAGAAAAAAATCACAGCCAAGTAACTTTCATTGCGTGTTCTTGTCCTCTGGCTTAAGAAATATATAAAACAAATAAATAAATGAATAAGTTGACAATTAGAATAAATAAATGAAGATAAATAAATAATGAATAAATTGATAAATGAATTAATTAACAAACAAATAAGCAAATAAATATAAAAGATGAAATCAAATAAAACAATATCAAATGCATAAGTACAAAAAGACGTTACCGTATTGAAAGTGGTTCAAGCAGGACACCGAAGACCTCGACCTTTTCCTCGAGCAAACACTCGACAACAATCATTTCTTAAAGAACGACATACCTGAAAAAAGAAGAAAAAATCAGTTAAAATTTGCCCTTGATAAATAAAAAAAAAATTCGAATATAAATGAAAAAAAAAGTCCAAATTTTAAAAGACCTCAGACGGAATGAAATGAGATCAGCATTCGTGTATTAATGAATAGATATATAGATAAATAACTTAATAGACAAATAGATTTAAAAACAAAATAGAGAAATAGATAACATAGCATTATCATTTGACAGCAGACATCTCTCCTATCTCGTCCTGTCCACCCCTTATTAGTGAAAGACTTAATGCAATTACTTTTTTTATGTAAATATTTGTTTAATTATTTTATTTATTTTCATCTTTTCCTCTTTGTTCTATAATCTTCCTCTTTCCTCTCTTTCCATGTTTTTCTATTTCTCTCTATTCCTCTCTTTATACATCTGATTTTGTATGTGAACTTGTGAACATGTGTCATATTCTTGTAGAGCTACCGTTCCTCTCTCTCTCTCTCTCTCTCTCTCTCTCTCTCTCTCTCTCTCTCTCTCTCTCTCTGTGTGTGTGTGTGTGTGTGTGTGTGTGTGCGTGTATGTGTATTTTATGTGTATGTTTGTGTGTGCGTGTATGTGTATTTTGTGTGTATGTTTGTCTGTGTATGTGTGGTTGTGTGTGTGTGCGTGTATGTGTATTTTGTGTGTATGTTTGTGTGTGTATGTTTGAGTGTGTGTTTGTGTGTGTGTGTGTTTATGTGTTTGTATGTGTGTTTGTGTGTATACTGTATGTGTTTGTGTGTGCATGTATGTGTGTGCGTGCTTGTGTATGTGTGCGTGTGTATGCGTGCGTGTGTATGTGTGTGTATATGTGTTTGTGTGCAGGTGTGTTTGTGTGCGTTTATGTGTGTGTGCGTGTGTATATGTGTATGTTTGTGTGCGTGTGCGTTTAAGTGTGTGTGCGTGTGTATGTGTGTGTGTATGTTTGTGTGTGTGTGTATACTGTATGTGTGTGTGTATGTGTGCGTGTGTGTGTATACCCTCATATACAACAGTTATCCCTTTCTTCTACTTACTCTGGAACCCTAAGCCTATCGGGTAAATGGGATGACATTATTCACAGATAAGAGCCTCCTGGTGGAAATAAAAATATTCGCTAAATTTATAATACTATCCCCTGTTCTCTTTCTTTCCTTATCTCTCTTTTCTCTCTTCTCTCCCCAAGTCCCATTTCGTTTATTTTCTCCTATTTTTTCCCCCACCTCTCATTTATCAACTAAATGGTCTCTCGTTCTCTCTCCACCAATAACATCTCGCTCTCAATTCTCTCCTCTCTTACTCTTTTCTCTTTTTTCTCTCGTATTGAGAAAACCTATTGTCTCTCACTTTTGTTTCTCTGCGTTGTTCCGCTATGTTCTCTCATGATGTTCTGCCGTGTTCTGTCTTTGTTATTTAATAGGTGAACTTTCGGGAAATTGAATATTGATACATACTCTGATCTTGGCTGAAAATGGATTTTCTAGATAAAAAAAAAAAAAAAAAAAAAAAAAAAAAAAAAAAAAGAGCTTCAGACAGTTATACTTGTACTGTTATAATAAATTGAATTATGAAGAATTTCGATTTCGATTATGACATTGGATTGAGGTAGGGAAACATGGCCCCCAAAGGAGCCAGGTAAAGAATTTAGGGTGAACATAGTTTGCTGTTCCAAATTATACATTTCTGTATAATGCGACGGGCCTGAACAAAATAAATAAATAAATAAATGAATAAATAAATAAATAAATCGCCATTTTCTCCTAACAGAAGATCTCTTAATAATTAATTACGTCGACATTAAAATTCTAACAGTTACATAGTATTGTTACGAATGCATGTTTATGTGTGTGTTTGTGTATGTATATATGAAGGTGTGTATATATGTGTGCGAAATTGTAACTGTTTTTGCATTCTAGGTGAGAACAAACTCTGAAATGCGTCGCGTCTGATATTAGACGGAAATAATTTCTTTTTATAAAACATATGATTACTATTCATGAGAATAAACACCTTGTGAGATCGAAACCTTTATTAGTACTACGTTTCGCTTGTTACAGCTTTTTCAAGTACAGACATGACACACACTCTGAGCACATATAAGCCAACAGGGAAGGAACTGGGGGAGGTTATCAGAAAAGCGAAGGTTGTGAATTCATGAAGTCGAGGAAAAAGGATGAAAAGCACGAGACTATAGGTTCGAGTTTGAAGTGTGTCAACCATTCACAATATAAGCAAACAAATATTCGTACAGAGAACCAATAACGAAACTAAACAATCACCCGATATATTGCACACACACACACACACACACACACACACACACACACACACACACACACACACACACACACACACACACACACATATATATATATATATATATATATATAAATATATATATATATATATATATATATATATATATATATATATATATATATATATATATATATATATATATATGTATATGTATATAACAAAAGAAATGAATGTCTATTGAGGAAGGACGGGAGAGGACAGAGGATAGGGGTGAGAGGAGAAGGGTTGTGAATGGATGATGCTGTGATGCATGAGGGGGAGTGGGTGGGGGATGGGGGGTGAGGAAGTATGTATGAGAAAAATTTTGACGCAGCTCGAAGGAATTTCTCCCCGTCTTCTCCTTTTCTGTATGAGGGGACGGAGAGGGGGGGGGGGGTTCGCCGAATTTATGAATTGGCCTTGCTGTGGATGTGCTGTGTCTTGGGACACTGCTTCTGACCCAATGCAGTGGACAGGATGCAAGGATGACCCGTCATCCAGGAGGTGCCAAGATAAGAGGGAAGGGGGAGAGGTGGAGGGGAGTGGAATATGTGGTGAATGGAATGGGTGGGAGTGGTTTCTATGCCTTTTCTTTTTGGCTACACCCCGTGTAAGGGGGAAAAAGCCTTTGGTATATGTATGCATGCATGTATGCATATATATACATAATATATATATATATATATATATATGTATATATATATATATACATATCATATATACATATATATATATGCATATATATACATATATGTATATATATATATATATATATATATATATATATATATATTGTTCATTTGTTTATGTATTATCATTATTTATTCATTTATTTGTTAGAAACCCCACTAGTCGAAGAAGCTATTTTCACTTTCTACCGAGGCAGTACAAGATGAAGACGCCTTCTACACATGCACAAAAACAAAAAACAAAAAAAAAAACATAAAGCCATCTTCTCACAAAAGACAACCATTTGTTATTCTGTTCTTTCTTTCCTGGAGGAAGAACATTAACCTCCGCAGACGTGATCTTTCAAGAGAATTGGCTATTATAGGTTATTTAATGACTAAACCAATATTCCTACTATTTACATTTTTCAGTGGGAATGAGATCATATGTATTAATTTTCTTTAATGACGGCCTAATTATTGCAAATGCCCATTATCTTCAAATAAC
Source organism: Oratosquilla oratoria (assembly GCF_046742065.1). Taxonomy (NCBI): domain Eukaryota; kingdom Metazoa; phylum Arthropoda; class Malacostraca; order Stomatopoda; family Squillidae; genus Oratosquilla; species Oratosquilla oratoria. The sequence goes on from NC_134787.1 coordinate 16,369,654, forward strand.
AGCTAAATGGGTGATTAAGATATATCACCCCATCATGTACTGTATATTCCTCCCCCCCATCTCAATCTTTTCCAAACTTTCCTCTTTCTCATTTGCATACGTGTGTGCTTGTGTGCGTGATGGGTAGACACACACACACACACACACACACACACACACACACACACACACACACACACACACACACACACACAAAACACACGACTCAATGTTAGAGTTCCCGGCCGCCACTACGGTGGTCCGGGTTCGAATCCCGCCCATGGCTGAGATAATTTTAGTATCCCTGGGCTGCGAGTCGTTACTCCAACTCTCGTGGGCGGGGATTTGGGTATGTGTGCGTGTGTGCGTGTAAGGTCACAGCATTATCCATATATCGGGAGAGAAAACGCTGTCGATCACGAGTCCAACACGTTATCCAAAGACCATGGTGAATTACACACACACGGAGCGGGAGTGGGATAGAAAGCCAATAACAAGACAACAATGTCCATGGTGACGTCGACAATGGGTCACCAAGGCCATTCGTCTCGGGTCAACTGAGGTCACGAGGCGTGACGCGTCATCAGGGAAGGTCGTTAAGCTCTCTTTCGTTTTTCTCTTGGGCTCTTTTGTCCTGCGGTCGTTTGACGATGGTCTTCTTGTGGCTGGCGGACAACAACGCCAATTAGGACTCGCGCCCACGCACTTGATCATATACACACAAACTCACACACGCATAAAAACACACACACACACACACAAACACAGACACACACACACACACACACACACACACACACACACACATACAAACACACACACATGCATAAACACACGCGCACGCGTACGCACACACACAGGTACAGACAATATGTACAGTATATATATATATATATATATATATATACTGTATATATATATATATATATATATATTATTTTTTTCTCTTGAATATCTAGGGAGCAGATTCTCTTGTATGCATGTGTTGTTAAAGTCGACAGCATTAAGGAGGTTGTTAATCTTCTTATGGGTATTCTCCAGTTTCTAACCAATACTCTACCACTTGGAGGGTGGGCATAAACCAAGTTGCCAAGATGATTCATTTATTCAACGTTTCGTCTGCAAAGAGACATCTTCAGGAAAATCTGCAACATAAATATTACCGACATACAGAAATAAAGAAAAAAAGAGTGTTAACCTAAAAAAAAAATCACAATTATGGAAATAGATATCAATAAATCAGCAATAATTCAATTCTATCTAGACACATGAGCCATTGGGGGCCCCTACTTACAAAATTAAAGGTCCAAAGAAATGACGAAGGAAATCGTCGGTTGGTGACTTATATATGCGAACCTAGCCGGCTTGGGTGGTGGAAGGGGTAGTGGGGGAAGGGGTAGTGGGAGAGGTTGAATGCTCATTATGTCGGGAAGGAGAGAGTCGAGGAGGGGGGTTGGAGGGTTTCGGGGTTGCGAGGTCGGTTGGGGGGAGGATGGATGGAGTGGGTGGGAGGAGGTGGAGGGGGTTGGGGCGTACTGACATAGGGTGTGGTCACGGGCGGTAGTGGCTTCACTGCATTGTTAAACAAACCAATGACGGAAATCATGTTGCTTTGGATATTTACAATAGGGCTATATTCCCTTATAAACATAACTTCTAAAAGCTTAAGTTTATGTGCATCCCTATTGCTTGCTATTATCCTGGTGTTCTTAACTAGGCATTCACGGGTGGCTGTTTGGTTATGATATTTCATTAAATGATGTTAAATAGCCCCGTTTTGCAAGGGCATTGATATTCTTCTACTGAGACTACATCTAGTATGACCAACATATGATGAATCTCGGGTTACACAGTCCCCGGTAAGACATTTAAATTCGTACACTATGTTGGTTTTAGACATGGTCTCAGTATTACTATTCAAGTTGTTTTTGATTACCAATGAGCTAGTTCTTGGGTTGGAGTAGAATACAACCACGCGGATTTCCTTCTCTTTGTGTTTATATATATATGAATTATGTTTTACGTAGGATATCATCAGCTAAATCTCAGCGCCTATACAAACGACCAGCCTCTTCCACAAATTACAAATTATGCGGCGGATTACAATTTTGATAAAATATGTCTTTACTTTTGGCCCCCCTCTGTCTTCATCAGCCCAAAATCTTTTCATTATAGGTACTCATTTGCGGTCATAAGTAGAACCCGACGTTGTGGGGCCAATTTCCTAAATGTACACACATTAGTCTCCTTATATGAGGAAAGGGGGAAGAGGAGGAAGGAAGGAAGAGAGAAGAAGAGGAAGGGCGGAAGGCAGGAAGAGGGAGCAAGGGATTGAAGAAGGATAAGGGAGGGAGGGTGGGAGAGAGAGAGAGAGAGAGAGAGAGAGAGAGAGAGAGAGAGAGAGAGAGAGAGAGAGAGAGAGAGAGAGAGAGAGAGAGATAGACAGAGAGAGAGAGAAAGCATACACACGCACACACACACACACATACATACACACACACACACACACACAAACACATACACACACACATACACACACACATACACTCACACACACAGACACACACACACACACACACACACACACACACACACACACACACACACACACACACACACACACACACACACACACACACACACACACACGCACACACACACACATGGTGGTGCGGTTGGTAGAATCCCCGATTGTCACTACGGTGGTCCGGGTTCGAATCCTGCCCAGGGCTGAAATAATTTCAGTATCACTGCGCTTCGAGTCGTCACTCCAACACTCGTGGGAGGGGTGTTGGGTGTGTGTGTCCGTGTAAGGTCACAGCATTACCCATACATCGGCCATACGAGCTCTGAGCTATCTTCCGGGAGGGAAATAGCTGTCGATCACGAGTCCAACACGCGATCCAAAAAGACCAAGGTGAAAAAGACCAAGGTGAATACACACATACAT
>NC_134787.1:16375082-16380082 GCF_046742065.1 Oratosquilla oratoria
AGAGAGAGAGAGAGAGAGAGAGAAAGGGAGAGAAGGAGTTTGTGGGTTCAAAATTTTGATCTGAAGAACCTAAAAAAAAAAGAAGAATTTGTTCAAGAAAAAAAAAAGAGAGAAAGAAAAGGGTGTGGAGGTTTGTGGGGTTGTCAGAACCTCGAATCACAGAAACCAACCGTCTGTGAGACATTAATAGTTTCCATTTCCCCCCATTTCTTAAAGTACCGACATTTTCGAAAAATCCATCAAAGGATTCTTGGAGCCATCTAAATCTTCCGGACTCGACCGGACGCGTGATCTCCCTCAAGGCCGAAAATCTGAAGAATTTCTTTGAATTTTAAAAAATCCTTTTGTTTTAGTTTTTTTTTACATATGATTATCTTCTGTTTGGATTTGTTTGGGGAGCTGAGGGATGTTTATATGAACTATTTTGGACACACAAACCTGACCCACAAAGAAAAGGAGAAAGAAAGAACAAGGAATTAGTTGCGAAAGTCTACGGTTTATTATCGTCATATTTCACGCGCCTTCCATAATCCGTCTTGGGCCTTCAAGCCAACTCCATGAGTCGCTTCGCTGTGACAAAACTCGTCACTTTTGCCCCTATGTGCTTCCACTACCAGAACACGCATGAGTCAAAAGTAACTGTAAAACTCGACCTAGTATCCACTACTTGCAAATTCACGATCAAAACTAACCCAACACATAAGACAGTCTCAAAGATGTAGCGTTTCGGTTTTGTCCCCTGTCTCGCGGGCTCAAAGTCCATGGGTCGATTTCCCCTGGGTACCAGTGACTACCAAATGCCTTGGCTCTCTAAATATGGAGGTTAAAAGTAACGTTTTTTTCTACAGGTAAACGGCTTCTATTGTAACCTCTGCGAAGGCCCTTCAGAAAGAGAGAGAGAGAAAGAGAGAGAGAGAGAGAGAGAGAGAGAGAGAGAGAGAGAGAGAGAGAGAGAGAGAGAGAGAGAGAGAGAGAGAGAGAGAGAGAGAGAGAGAGAGAGAGAGAGAGAGAGAGAGAGAGAGAGAGAGGAAGAGAGACAGAAAGGTAAAAGACGGAGGGAATATCTATGATCGAAAAAAAAGAAAAAAGATGATAAGCACTAAAGTCATTAATCCAAGACAAACTTTGGACAATAAATTTGGTCTTGGGCGACCTCCTCCTCCTCCTCCTCCTCCTCTGAATCTTCAACCGAAGGATATCTTCGGTCCATAATGGAGGACTTCTCGCCACCTTTGCCCTATGTGCTTGGTGTGCTGAGATGAAAGTTTGCTAAGAATTTGAAACAATATGTTTGTTTACTCGTTTTATATTCGCCAACATTTCTAGTAAACAGGAAGTAAATCATTTCTAGTAAGTAGGAACTAAATTGGAAGGTGAATATTTGGATAGAAACTGTGTCATTTCTTAGATGTATACATCATTTATTCAAGAAATAAATAAATCTTTATTGTAGAGAGGTCAAGTGATGAGCTAATAAATAAGCAAGGACGGTTTCTAAATGTCTGCCAGGAAGTTATAAAACAGTATTCAAATTATCTATAAAAAAATCTCCAAGGGTTTGAAATTTTTTGCAATATTATCAGGTCATTATAGGAACTACGAGTATTATCAAAAGGCTAAAAAGACACTATTAGAATTATCTATTCGGTTTTAAGAAAACATTGAAAAGATCTCCACGAAGTGTAAAAGCAGTATTGAGGTTATCTCCGGGAGTTAAAGAAGAGAATATTGAAATTATCTCCACATTAAGAAATAGTATTTATCTGATCTCCAGAAGTTTAAGAAAATATAGAATTTATCTCCAAAAGCCAATATTGAAGTCATCTCCAGAAATTTAAGAAAATTTTCCAATAATGTCTCCAAGACTCTAAGAGGAAACTATTGAAAAAGGGTTCATGATTTCGAAAAAATATCTAATTGATCTCCAAAATTCCAATAAAATATTTGAATAATCTCCACAACATTAAGACGACAATATTGACTTGATCTCCAGGATTTCAAGAAAATATTCAAATGATCTCCACGATTAAAAAAAAATAAATGAAATCATTTTACAAGGCTAAGAAGACAAAGAAGGCAATATTGAAATAATCTCCAAGTTTTCAAGAAAATATTCACACGATCTCCAAAATTAAATAAATAAATAAATAAATAATTTTCACAAGGCTAAGAAGACAAAGAAGACAATATTTAAATGATCCCCAAGTTTTCAATAAAATATTCACACGATCTCCAAGAAAATACTGAAACGAAACCAAGACGAAACATGTATTGAAACTATCCCCAAGTTTTCTGAAAAAAAAAAAATACTGAAATATTTTCTGCAAGGCTGAGACGGCAATATTGAAACTATGTCTAAGTCTCTTAGACATACAACCCCAAGTCTCCGAGAGCCACCGATCAAGAGGACCGTACGCGGGAATGACCAAGAATAATAAGCATCATTCCGGTGGATAGCGTCACTCCGGCTGGAGGTCATAAAGAGAAAATGACCCGATAAACTGCCCGGGGGCGTGACCCTCATTCTGGAGAACATGGAGACTTCGGTACTTGTCTCTCTTATCTCCTTGTTATCGCTACTTCCGAGGACGGCATTGCGAGAGTGACTTTACGAGGACGACCTCCTGAGGAAGACCCTGTGAAGGCTCACATATATAGTCTGTTGTGTGTATGTGTACATGTGTGTATATGTGTGTCCATGTGTGTGTATACTTACACGTATAAATCTAATTCTGTGTACATTCATGATCATATATCAAAGCCGCATACCCACTATCTTCACATATACATATTTACTTACACCCGTCCATCTATCCATACCTACATACATACACATGCATACACACATACATACATACATACATACATACATACGTACATACGTACATACATACATGTCTAAACAGAAATGTAGTATGACATTTGTAAATAACACACAAAAAACTCACAGTCGGAGAAAATAAACTTCTAATGAAAGAGGATTCTATATTTTGGCTACCAACTGTAGCCCTCTTCAGGAAAGTCCCTTCCTGAAGGAGGCTACATTTGGTACCCGAAATATAGAATCTTCTTTAATTCGAAGTTTATTTTCTCCGACTGTGGGTTTCTTGTGTGCTACATACATACGTATATACATACATATATACATACATAGATGCATACGTACATACATACATACATGCATACATATATACATACACACATACATACATACATACATACATACATACATATATACACACATACATACATACATACACACATACATATACACATACATACATACACACATACATACATACATATACATATATATACATACATACATACATACATACATACATACATACATACATTAATATGATTACCGCGGCAGACACAAAAAACTGACATATAATACACGACGAAAGAAGAGAAAATTTCTGCTCAAAAGAAGATAATTTGGAGAGAGCGATACGGCCATAAAGGGCATATATTTGTGAATGGAATTATTGTGGGCTGCTCCGGAGGCCATCACCAACTTGGCAAAAACGGAAATTGACGACGGAATGACCAAAGCAGTTGCAGACCTTCGCTATCTGCGACGTCACCTCCCGTCCGACGTTTTCCGACCCATCCCGAAGGAGTGCGTCAGTTTCCGTCTGAACAGCGACACGTGTGCGTAAGTACATAATATGAATATGTACACAAAAGAAACATGTTATGTATCGTACGTATGTACATGAGTACCTGGAAGTGGGCGTATATAAGTACATGGTATATACACGTATTCGAGTAGACACACACACACACACACACACACACACACACACACACACACACACACACACACACACAGACTTTGAAGACTCCTTCGTGAGACTTTCAAGGTGATTTTATTCAGCTGAGGGAAAACCCTCGGTAAGCCAAAGGGCTACTTAAAGGGCATAATGAACTTAGGCGATGTTCTTGGCCTCTAAACGTTTTAAAGATCGTGGGCTTTCTGTTCGGATGGCTAATTTCGTTCCTCAATAATAACTTCTCGCTGTCTCCATAAGGACTCTCTCCCAGACGATCTGATCCTTTGAGGAGAAAGTCCCATCTTCCCGACGACGAAGGCGTTTAGGTCCTCTCTCTTTGCACCGCATCCCGAACTCGAGTTCCCTCTTCGAAGCGGGAGTTCGAGGGGCGCGAGAGGCCGAGGCGGTTGGCGGCACCACCCGACACCCGAGCCGCTCCTGAAGTCCCACGAAGACAAGGACCCTGTCGCGACAGGAGACGGTCACGGGGATGGGGAAGGCGAGGTGTCTCACGTAATTGACCATACTTCGATGAGGAATTACGGGGAGGTCAAATTCCCGACAGAACTTCTCGAAGGCGCCGTGCACGAGGCTTACAGTGATCACTGAATCCGGGTTCAGCTCGTATGTCTCCCGGATCCAGACAAGGATCCCGACTTGGCCAAGGCTCAGGGTTTTCTCCCTTGAGTTCGTCATGGTCCAGTCCATCCCAGGGTGGTTATCGAAATTCTCGTAGTACTTAACAAACAGGGGCGACGTGAACTTCACAATGCGATCCCTGTGTAATAAAAATCGGTCTTGAATGCAGCATGCTGGACAGTGGGCGCATTTAGAAGTGCCCTATGGATCCTGGCGTGTGAGCGGATCTTGTCCAGTCCTTTCACGGCTTCTGAGAGCCGTAGGATCTCCAACATGTCCTGCACCCGGACGGTGCTCCGTGTTGAAGGCTCAAAATGAGCGTCGACGAAACTTTCGATGGAAAACATTCTACCCAACTCGGGAAGGCGAGGGAAAAAACGTTAAATGGTCACTCTCACTCGAGTCTTCTTTTGCATATTCACACACACAATCACATACACACACAAATACACTGCAGTAAGAGCAGGGTGTAAAGGGGTATTAAATCAGTGTTAAAATATGTAGAAACTCCTCCTTTTTCCCCCTCCACTTCTTTCTCTTCCTCCTCCTATTTCCCCTTTTTCTTATTTTTGTTTTCATCCT
>NC_134787.1:16382582-16385082 GCF_046742065.1 Oratosquilla oratoria
AAAATATCACGGTAGGATATAAAGTCACTGGAGGACAAAATATAATTTTAGGAATGGATACCGGACACAATGTCAATGAACGACGGGAGGCCGGTGTGAATCGCGTTGACGTAGGGGGACAAAGTGTACAAAAGAGATCAGATGTCCGTGATGGGGGAAATGTTAATTTTGATGGGAGAAATGTTAATGAGGCATTGAATGTTATTGAAGGCCAAAATAATAATATAAAGCAAGGTGTTAATAAAAAACAAAATTATAATGTAATACATGATATTGAAACTCAAAATGTGTCAAAAAGAAATAATCACGAGTTCCTTAAAACCATGTACTCTAATGCTCGTAGTATTAGGAACAAATTTCAAGAAATACAGGCGTATGTCAAAAGCGAAAATCTCGATATGATAGGAATAACCGAGACATGGTTAAATGGTAAAGAGTTCGAAGCTGAATTTAATATTGCAGGATTTAAACACTTTCATCAGGATAGAAACCACAAGAAAGGTGGGAATGTTCTGTTGTACGTTAAAAACAATGTCCATGCTTGTGTTTTAGAGAAAGTGAAACAGGATACATATGATAGTTTGTGGGTTGAGTTAACCCAAACAAATGGACAAAAAATGAATGTAGATGTAATATATAGGCCAAAGACATTATCATTAGCAGACGATAAACTGTTATTTCAAGAACTGTCTAGTTTTGCAACCGGGATTTATTGATAATGGGTGATTTCAATTTCACTGACATTGATTGGATGACCCTTGAACATGGCCATATAGGTAGTCGCTTGATTGATTTTCTTGGTGACAATTACTCAGTTCAGCATATAAAAGAGCCCACAAGACATGGAAACTTACTCGATCTATTGATCACTAGCCGCGAAAGCATGGTAACTGATGTAGAAGTCAGTGAAACTGTTACAAATAGCGATTACAACTTAGTTAGATTCAAACTCCTAACAAAAATTAGAATAGACACTTGTGTTTCTAAAATACCCAATTTCAGTAAAGTTCAGTTCATAGGACTACGTCAGGAGCTTCAGCTTACAGATTGGGAGGCAAAATTAAACGAAAGACCTGTAGATCAGATGTGGTAAATATTTCAAAATGCGCTCACTAAGATGATTCATACTTTCATTCCTTTTAAGGACAGACGTCCCTTAAATCAGGCTCACCCAAAGTGGCTCGACAAAGAAACTGAAAAAAGTATTGCTAAAAAGAGACAAGCTTATAAAAAATATAAGTGCTCGGGTGCATCTAATGACTATGAGAGTCATGTATCAATACAGAGAAAAAAAAAACGACAATACGAAATGAATATCGCTGATAAATCCAAAGGGAATCCCAAAGAATTCTACAGTTACATTAGAGATAGAAAGGTTGTTAGGAATCACATTGGTCCACTATTATCTGCTGACGGTCAACTTGAAAATTCAAATGAAGGAATGTGTAATATTTTAAACAATTATTTTAGTTCGGTATTCGTAAACGAAACACCTCAAAATGAGCTCCAAACTGAAACCTGTGAAAAGTCTAGGGCAAACTTGCTCACTACGGTAAATATAACGAAAGAAAAAATTAAAAGGTGTATAGAGACACTCAAAGTTAATAAAACACCAGGGCCTGACGGTTGGCATCCAAGAATCTTAAAGGAAATGAAAAATGAGATTGCTGTTCCATTAGAAATTATTTTCAAGAAATCCATCATATCCGGAGATGTCCCAAGAGAATGGAAGCTAGCTAACGTTACTCCCATATTCAAAAAAGGTGACAAAAAGAAACTTAATAACTATAGGCCTATAAGTTTGACTTCAATCTTAGGAAAAATAATGGAAACTATCACCAGAGTCGCTATCGAACATCATTTAGAAAGTAACCGTTTGATAAATGATAGCCAGCATGGTTTCAGACGGAAACGTTCTTGCGTGACTAACTTACTCGAATTCTACAACACAGTTATCTCCAGTTATGACAAAAGAAACAATATAGATTTAATATATCTAGACTTTGCAAAAGCTTTTGATACCGTCCTCCACGAAAGACTACTTACTAAATTAGATTTACACGGAATAAGTTGTAGCCTATTAAGTTGGACTAGTAATTGGTTAAATGATCGAAAACAGAGAGTTGTTTTAAATGGAAAAACTTCTAGATGGAAAAATATTACAAGTGGAATTCCTAAGGGTTCCGTTCTTGGGCCACTTCTATTCATAGTATATATAAATGATATAGACCATGAACTAAAATCTACTGTTTTCAAATTTGCTGATGATACAAAACTGTGCAGAATGGCAAATGATCACTTAAATCAGTTAGATATTCAAGAAGATTTAGATAAATTACAGCAATGGTCTGAAAAGTGGCTAATGAAATTTAACACGAGTAAATGCAAGGTACACATAGGTAAAAATAACAGTAAGTACGATTACAAGTTATTTGGAAATTCGTCAACAAAAGTGAATAGTGAAAATAATTTCGGCGTATTTATCAGTAACGATCTCAAA
>NC_134787.1:16395082-16397582 GCF_046742065.1 Oratosquilla oratoria
AACAAAATAAATAAAATAACTGAATCAGTAAATAAATACATAATTATGTAGGCAAATACATAGATAAATAGATAAAACAGAATCTGTAATTTTATGAAATTAGAAAATATATATAAATGACTGAAATATAAAATCCTCTGACGTTATCAAAGTGGAAAAGACAAAAACCTGGAAAAAAAGAAGAAGTGAAGTCTGGAATTCAATGACATTATGAAATTGTGGGACCACCTTTACGAAAAAAAAAAATAAATAAAAAAATAAATAAATAAATAAATAAATAAATAAATAAATAGACAAACAAAAATTAAAAAAAATAAATAAAAGATAAAGATAAAATAAAATAAAATAAAATAAATAAATAAACAAAAATAGAATAATAAAAAATATAAATAAAAATAAAATAGAATAAAATAAAATAAGTAATTAAATCGCCATGTTAAAACGGAGTCATTAACCATATCAATCGATAATCACTCATGGACCAAATCCCATTTCAGACAAAGCCTTCAGGCCTTCAGGCAATTATAGAACCCGATAAGAACGATTCCCTCCGGATTGGGTCGGATAGACACGAATAACATCACGACCCCCGATCCCCATCATCGGGATCGGTCGCCCGAACACGAACGAGTCGATTTCACAATCGATCCTCCCTAATGATGGGTCACGCATGCTTGGTCTTGAGTCAACGCCCCGAGGGGGGAGGGGGTACTTTATGGCTTCTCTCTCTCTCTCTCTCTCTCTCTCTCTCTCTCTCTCTCTCTCTCTCTCTCTCTCTCTCTCTCTTTTTTTTTTTTTTTTTTTTTTAATTACCCCTGTTTGGCCAATTACAGTCGCCAGTTTTCACCTCTGCCAGGCAGGTCGGGGCACGTACTATGGACCCACTCAAATCTCCAAGATTCAGTAAAGAGGTAATGAAATATGACTGAAATAAATAAATAAATTAAATAGATTGATAAATAAATAAATGCGTAAAAAGGGTATGAGAGCAAAGAAAAATTGCATACAGAGAGGCAATATATATATATATATATATATATATATATATATATATATATATATATATATATATATATATATATATATATATATATATATATATATATTATATATACACACCCACGCGCACACACACACAATTATGCAGAAACACACGCACAAACACACACACACATGTCCACACACACACATACACACACATATACACACCCACGCGCACACACACACACAATTATGCAGAAACACACGCACAAACACACACACACATACGCACACACATGTCCACACACACACACACACACAAACACACACTACACACACACACGCAAAAACATACACACACATACATACACGCACTCATACACACACACGCGCACACACTCACACACGCACACACACACATGAGCATATATGCACGCACACGCACACACACACACGCACACACACACACACGAGCATACAAGCACACACACACACACACACACACACACACACACACACACACACACGAGCATACACGCACACACACACGAGCATACACGCACACACACACGAGCATACACGCACACACACGAGCATACAAGCACACACACACACGAGCATACAAGCACACACACACACAGACACACACGAGAATCCACGCACACACACACGAGCATACACTCACACACACACACGAGCATACAAGCACACACACACACACACACACACACACACACACACACACACACACACACACACACACACACACACACACACACACACACACACACACACACACACGAACATACACGCACACACACACACATACATACACACACACACGAACATACACGCGCGCGCACACACACACACATTCATACACACACGCGCACACACACGCACTCAAACACACACGCACACAGACACACACAAACATACACACACACACATACATCATCCATATACCTACATGGAGCCAGTAATGTACTCACACTAATACACACACACACACATGTATATAGAAGCACTAACATGTACATACAAATGCGCACACAAACACAAACATACCAATCTTTCCTCTATGGGAAATATTCAGTTAACTATAGTTACCCCTACATTCTTCTCTTTCTCTATGATGGGTTGAAGACACCATTTTCTATGGATGTCACTCGCTCCAAATATAAACAATATTTCCCATAGAAATGCCGCCAAATCTTTTAAGACACTAAAATATAAATTCTTAATATACTTTATGGCAATTATATAGCTATGATAAAAACTATTGCACATAGATTATATAACATAACTAAAAATCAGGTCGCAACCATTGAAATAAATAAGAAAAGGAGAAAGGAAAATAAGTTTGTAGGCATTTTCTTTCTTTCAGCGGGATCAATAGTGTCTGTTCCTTAAAGTTTCTAATAAAACTTGGAAAGTTTCACTTTCTCGGGTTCGTCTACATCGGGAAGTTTCTTTAGGACATCGCAAGTCGACTTACGAGTTACAAGTCTCTCTTTTT
>NC_134787.1:16420082-16427582 GCF_046742065.1 Oratosquilla oratoria
TCGTTACAGCTCCCTCCACCCGTCCAACAGGGCAATTTAAGATCCCCTTCGGCTACTTAACGACCTACTCCCAATTGCTTGTGTCATTTCCTTCCTTCTCAATGGCTTCGACGTTGCTCGTGTCACGAAAGGCGTTTTTCCCGAGCTAAAGCACACCATGTTCAGCTTTACGAAAATGAGGAAAAATGTTCTGTGGATGAAGTTGGGCAATGAATGTGGAACAATGTACTTAGACTTAAGTATTCAGAAAATACATAAAATCTGCTCAAGAGTGTATGTGTGCGTTTGTGTATGCGTGCAGGTTCTGTGTGTTTATGAATATACAATATAGAAATGTGTACATATGCTAAATATTATATACGTATGCACATGCATAAACAGAAATATGTAAAAACAAAATATATATACATGCACATATACAGTATATGTACAAACAATATATATGTACATTTGCACGCACACACACACACACACACACACACACACACACACACACACACACACACACACACACACACACACACTCGGTGGCGCAGTTGGTAGAACGATGAACTATTAGCATGGTGGTGCGCGTAGTGCTTGGTTCGAATCCTGCCCAGGGCCGAAATTATTTCGGTACAGCTGTGCTTCGGGTCGTTACTCTGACTCTCGTGGGCGGGGAGTTGGGGGTGTGTGTGTGTGTGTAAGGTCATAGCATTACCCATAGATCGGACCTACGAGCTCTGAGATCTCTTCCAGGAGGAAAATAGCTGTCGATCACGAGTCCAACACGTGATCCAAAGACCAAGTGAATACACACACACACACATATGAGCTTTGAGCTCTTTTCGGGAAGGGTAATAGCTGTCAATTACGAGTCCAACACGTGATCCAAGACCATGGTGAATTCCACACACACACACACACACACACACACACACACACACACACACACATACACACACACAGACACACACACACACACATTCATTGAAACAAGTAAACACAACCAGCGATATCCTCAACGTCCTAAGTAATTAAACAAACAAGTAAACCTGTGTACACAACACAAACACACAATATGAAAACAAGGACAGAGTCGGTCCCACCTTCCAGACACAGACACAAGAGCGTTCATGACAGTAAACGGACAACCAAGACACTTACAAAGGCTCAAAGGCTTCAATGAGCCTTTGTAAACCTTAGTAAAGAAAATGGTTAGGGCCCAAGGAGAAGGAGGACACTTGGTCCTTCTTTGAGCAGGATTGAAGGTACAAAAGGATAAAGTCAGAAGTAATGCAATGGAAATAATAGACAAAAAATCTGAGTTTGGAGGAAGAAAGGGAGAGGAAAGAAGAGTGGGAGAGAGAGAAAGAGAGAGTGTGTGTGAGAGAGAGAGAGAGAGAGAGAGAGAGAGAGAGAGAGAGAGAGAGAGAGAGAGAGAGAGAGAGAGAGAGAATGTATATCTATATAATGTGTGTACGTGTGTGTGTGAATGAGAATCAGACAAGAAATAATGGTCTCAAGCTGTCAGGAAATATATCTAATTTGAAAGTGGATAAAAACAACTTAGCTATCCGTGTAGTAAATGAATGGAATAAACTTCCTGGGAGCCAGTGCAATGTAGTTTAGTTTGAAGCTTTTAGATTCGTTTAGATAAACGCCTGAGTAAGATGCTGTAATGCCTGCCATTTATTCTATATTATTTGTTTATTTGTTTGTTATTGTCTGTTTGTTAACTATGATTTATTTGATTATTATTTATTATTATCTGTCCATTTATTATTATTTACTATTTACCTAGTTAGTTGTTTATTATTTAACTTTATCTATTTATTTATCTTACATATTATTATCATTTATATTACTAATTTTTAATTTATATATTTACTTATTCATTTATCATTATTAGAATTTTTCGTATCCGACCTAGTCATGGACCAAAAGGTCTCCTGTCGGCATGCTCCTCCTTTGTAATCCTTTGTGTATGTGTGCGTGTGTGTGTGTGTGTGTGTGTGTGTGTGTGTGTGTGTGTGTGTGTGTGTGTGTGTGTGTGTGTGTGTGTGTGTGTGTGTGTGTGTGTGTGTGTGTGTGTGTGTGTGTGAGTGTGCAAAAGGTTAGGGTAGAAGAAAAGAACACAGGAGAGAGCTTGTTGAGTTCCAGTACTTAACGGTTTGTTACACACAAACCTTTCTTCAAAGATATTACAAAAGACAGAACAAACCTGGTCATCTATGTGGTCACCTTACTGGTTTCCTTCCTTCCCCAATTGACCCAACCTATCCTCTTGCCTTTCTATATCCACCATCTCTATTTCGCCCATAAGCGGAAACTTCTATTATATGTCACATTATTGATCAATATTTGTGCTTCTTCCATGGCTCTTATATTTTTTTTGTAGTCACTCATAAATCATTAACATGCCCTTTCATCTAGATAAGTGTGAATCTCAATTTGTGTCCCGCTGGCTGAACGGGTTAGTGCGTCGTTACTTGCGGCGAAGGTCCACGGGATGGCGCTTCGAACCCTGCCACCGGCGAAGTTGAACCAAGGGAATGGTTCATTAAATTCCACGCTACAAAGTCATCTGTGAGGGGCACCGTCCTAGCCTTCCGATGAGAGGAGTATGTAACGTTAAACCACGTCATCATCACTAACTACACTTTCCGTCAGAACCCCTAAGGAACTCGATTTACTAAACTAATTTGGTTAATCTTCTTCTCTTCCTCTTCTCTTAGTACACTGGTGGCGTAATCTCAAGCGTGCTCGTCTCGCACTCGCTCACTTGTGGGTTCAAATCCCGCACTCATCGCCGATTCACGGCAGTAACTGTTACCTGGCCCAATAGTCCAAGGGCATAATAGGTCAAAAGTGACCTTTGGCTACTCAGCACCTCCCGGCGTACGCTCCTCATCTCCCGTTTCTCTCTTGTTGTCTCTCTATGTCACACCTTCTTCTTTGCTTCTATCCTCTTCCTCTATAAGAAGAAGGTAAGGAGCCTACGCCAGGAGGCGCTGAGTAGCTGCGGCCATAGCCGTCACCTTTGCCTTATGCGCTATGGATCTGCTGGAAATCGGAAAGAAGTACGAAGGACTCGAACCCACAACTAAGCGAATACGAGCCCAGCAACTAACGATGACGCCCCTAGCGCACTGCCTCCATAAGTGCCTCTTAAAGAGGCTTCAATATACCAATATTGGCAATATTCCAATAATATTGACAGAACTAAATGTGTGGGTGCTGAAACAGGTGACAACGATGAAGTAGTTTGTCAATAATCAATATATCAATATACTGTAGACGTATTATCAATCAATGTGATATTGATGGCAACCAGTTTGTAAATATCCAATGTAGTGAATATATACAGCAAAACACAAAACAATTCAGATATCCCCAATTTGTCAATTTCTAGTGATTTGATGATAATTACGATGCACTAATCAAAATATAATTGTCAATAAAATGGAATTATTGCAAATATTATTGTGGTTCTTTACAAAGACCTTCCGTGTATAACGTACAAACGTTACATACACAAACGACCTAGCCACATGGATGGAAGCGCTGGTAAAGTACATTCGGGAACACATATACGAACACACAAGCCACTGACCCTTGCACATAGTTACGATGCGAGGTAATTATTTTATGTAAAATTACCTGTCACATAAAACAATTACTTTTGCCCCAAATATTTGCTTCTGTTTGGTTGTTTGAGTTTTTTCCTCTCAATCTCTTTCTTTCTCTCTCTCTCTCTCTCTCTCTCTCTCTCTCTCTCTCTCTCTCTCACACACACACACACACACACACACACACACACACACACACACACACACACACATATATATATATATATATATATATATATATATATATTATATATATATATATATATATATATAAACACACACACACACACACACTCTACCAACTCTAGGCGCAGTTGGTAGAGTTCCCGGCTACCACTACGGTGGTCCGGGTTCGAATCCGCCCAGGGCTGAAATAATTTCAGTATCGCTGCGCTGCGGGTTGTTACTGCAACTTTCGTGGGCGGGGAGTTGGGTGTGTGTGTGCGTGTAAGGTCACTGCATTACCCATAGATCAGTCATATATGAATTCTCTTCCAGGAGGGAAATAGCTGTCGATCACGAGTCCAACACGTGATCCAAGACCATGGTAATTCACACACGAATGCACAGAATCGAATTATGAAGTATTCTTCCCCCCCCCCAAAAAAAAAAAAAAATAGACGCTGTAATATACAAGGAAAGGAAGAGGAAGTATAGATGGGAGTAGGAGAAAGAGGAATAAAGGGAAGAGAAAGAGAGGAGGTCGCACAGAGAGAGAGAAAAAAGAAAAAACAAAAAGAAGACAAAATATAAAATGGCTACAGAGATCACCTACAAGAAAATTATTGAAAAGAGAAAAAACACAGAAGAAAGAGAAAAACTAAAAAAGAGGTGTAGACAGAGAAAGAAGAGGAAGAAATGAGGAAGAAGAAAAAAAGAGGAAAAGAACTGTCATCGGTAGTGTGAACCTGAATCATTGTTCATCTGGCAACTTCGGTAATCAATATTTCCAAATTGGTGGAAATATTTTCTTTTTACCAAATAAGTGTAAATTGTATATATATTTTTTCTAAACTGGTGGAGATCATTTCTTTCCAAATAGAAACTTATATCCTTTCTCATAAATATTGCAGTTCAAGTAAGGACCTGCAACAAGGAAAATGTGCACTTAATATCCTCATGATACAGAGTGGGCGGGGCTAACCGCTATAGAGTGGGCGGAGCCTCGATGCCAGATTAGGATAAATGGAGTGAAGGAAGAATAAAGAAATGAACGAATATTTCTAGATTTCATACTGTCTCTTCTAACAGGAGAATATGAAAATGTGAGTTATGATGAAAATAAACAAGAGAATATTAAATGGTACAAGAAATATATTGTTTTCAATGAAAGAAATAAAGAAGAGGAATGTAAGATTATATACATAGAATACATTGGAAAAATTAGATGAGCTAAGATAATGAAAAAATAAAACGAATGGAAAGAATAGATGGAAAACAGAAAATAAAAATAAAATAGAATTTATAACCTTTACGGGGAAAATTGTCAAGACAGCTGAATTCAGCTATCTTCATCCCCTATACCCTCCACTCAGGTAAACAGCCACAGAGCGCCACCCCCACAAAAAATAATTATAACATAATAAATAATAAAAAAAAGACTAAAACAGAATATATAAAAATTATGACCAAGCAATAAAATAAAATAAAAAACAAATAAACAAATAAATCAACAAATGAAATAGATGAAAAAATGAACGCATAGATAAAAACAAAACAAATAAAAACAAACAAATAAACAAACAAACGATAAAACAAATGACCGCAAGTCTCCACAAGATATTCTCCATCGTTCAGTCAGTCTTCGATTTCCTCTTACGAGCCTCGTTTCGGCCAAACTAACCAAATTAGAAACAGGATAAATGACCAATTAATATTCTAATCTTTCCGCTAACCGGGGCAAATGTCCGACTTAAAGACTCTTGGACGATTCCCCCAGACGAAGGCCCGGACTCCAATGAGGGCCCTAAGAGAAGGTTATGACGTCATAATGAGACAATGACGTCACAACGAGGCTATGACGTCACAACGAGAGGGTTCTCTAACTAATGACGTCATAAAATAGAAATGATGAAGTAGGGTTTGAGATTAAGAAAGACGAATAGATTAAAGCGATTATTTTTTTTAATAAGGCATATCAGTATCAAACGTTATTAAAACGTTTTGGATGACGTCATTAAGAAAAGGTTGCATAGTCTATAACGTCATAGAAGATAAGAGTGTACGTGTGAGTGTGAGTGTGTGTGTGCGTGTGTGTGTGTGTGTGTGTGTGTGTGTGTGTGTGTGTGTGTGTGTGTGTGTGTGTGTGTGTGTGTGTGTGTGTGTGTGTGTGTCTACGTCTGTGCGTTTGTATGCGTATACATAATGGAACAAATCACTATATGCAGTGATATATTTCAAACAATCAAATCAAAAAGTCACGAGGCCTCGAACCCGTGACCTCATGATGAGAAGTCCAGTCTGATACCAATGTAAAACCATTCACAAAAACACGTGAATATTCCACATTTGCTGAAAATCACTGAGAAATAAGATACTTAGTTCAAACGTGTTTCGTATTACCTGATGATGTTGATTTAGACAGAAACGTTCCGAATATGTCTCATATACATACATACATATGCACACACACGCACATGTGTATGATAAATATGTATATGTATATGTATATATATATATATATATACATATATATATGTATACATATATATATTATATATATATATATATATATATATATATATATATATATATATCTATATTGGAGCGCACAAGAAATAAAAACAAAAGACACATGAAAGCAGAGACGCTCGGCGCGCGGCACTTGCCCGTAAATGGCATCGCAGACGAAATATTTCTTGACAGAGTTTAAGTATATGTAAATAATATTGACCATGTGCGCCTGACACTGATGTACAGTCGCATAGTCCCTCCCGAATTCGACACCTTCAGGAAAGTAGTTTTTATTTATTTATTTATTTATTTACTTATCTATTTATTTGTTTATTTGAAAATTTATCTATTCATCTGTCTAATTATTTTTGTTTGTAAATATTTTCCTGTGCTGATTTAATCTAAGTTCATTTATCACGTCACGATTCTGTAGGAGAAACAGGAAAAGAAAGAGATAAAGGAGGAAAAAAGAAAACGAATGAGAGAGAGAGAGAGAGAGAGAGAGAGAGAGAGAGAGAGAGAGAGAGAGAGAGAGAGAGAGAGAGAGAGAGAGAGAGAGAGAGAGAGAGAGAGAGAGAGAGAGAGAGAGACATAGAGAAAGAGAGAGAGATAGAGAGAAAGAGAGAGAGGTAGAGAGAGATTAAGTAACCACTTCTCTCCCACTCTCTCTCCAGATGCGCGCTCGGTCCTGCCTGAGCCGCTGTCCCGCGCGCGACTCCTGAGTGGACTTGAGCCCGACCACGTTCGACCGACGGCTCCGTAACCCTACTCGGCGCCTTCCCAGTGTCCTTGACATTGTTTGTGCTTGTGTGCGTGTATGTTTGTGATTGTATGTGTGTATATATGTGTGTGTGTGTGTGTACGTGAGTGCATGGCCATGAGCTTAGAGGTTTTGAATTCATAATCGTAAAAGAATCATGCGAGGTTCACAAAACACACACACACACACACACACACACACACACACACACACACACACAGTTGGTAGAGTTCCCGGCTGCCAATACGGAGGTCCTGGTTCGAATCCCGCCCAGGCCTGAAATAGTTTCAGTACCGCTGCGCTATGGGTTGTTACTCCAACTTTCGTGGGCTGGGAGTTGTGTGTGTGTGTGTGTGTGTGTGTGTGTGTGTGTGTGTGTGTGTGTGTGTGTGTGTGTGTGTGTGTGTGTGTGTGTAAGGTCACAGCATTACCCATAGATAGGTCATATACGAGCTC
>NC_134787.1:16432582-16440082 GCF_046742065.1 Oratosquilla oratoria
ATAAACTGCATCATTACAAAGACTTACGACATACACTTACGACCTCGCAAACCTCCTCGTATCGTAACTATTCGCTCGGCGTGAAAATACGACTTCCGCAGAAGTCACCAAACCCATTACGGGGGCAGAACGTCCCGTTTTCGTTACGTGATAGGAAGAAAACGGGAATTAGGACCCTTCACGTGTCTGACCCTAACGTTAATGACGTAGTTATGACGCCATAATCTTGTCACTGATGAGATTAAAGTGATGAAAAGACGTTCCTTCCTCCTCCTCCTCCGTCTCCTCTTCTTATTTACAGACTTGGTATGATTAGAATTTTCTCTCTCTCTATCTATCTATCTCTTTCTCTCTCTCTCTCTCTCAGTCTCTTTCTTTCTATCTTTCTCTCTCTCTCTCCTCCTTCTCTCTTTCTCTCTCTTAGCCTCTATATATAAATATCTCTGTCTCTTTCTTTCTCTACCTCTGTCTCTCTCTCTTTCTCCGTAGCTTTCTCTCTCTCTCTCTCTCTCTCTCTCCTTCTCCTCTTCAGGAGTCATGACGCTAACCACCACTGCATCAAGATAAAAGAAACGCTGTTAATGGGCAACCCATATGAACCATTTCACAAAATATTTCTTCATTTTTTCATCTTCGAGGCTCACTTGAGGCACTTCCTCAAGTGTGACTTGCTGACGATGTCACCTCGACCTTCCCGAAACGTTGGCAGAATTGAAGGAAACTGTACACAAACGTTTTTCGTGAACGTTCTTGAAGGAGATTACGATACCACACTCAATGACCCCTCCCCCCCTTTTATATCTCAATTACATCTACCGGAGAGCGATTTTATTCAGTTGAAGGGAACCTGAGGCGGTATCGCATAGTTACGGAAAAACTACGCGGTTGTGTGTGAACGCCTTCGTTGACTTACGTTGCAATTGATTGATTTGATTTATAGAATTTTTGGCTTGAAGGCCAAGCTCCGGAGCCGGTAGGCCATTCAGCGCTTACGTTGCAATTGAACCGCCTCGGTTGAAACCGCCGCGGTTGAAACCGCTTGTGTGAACAGGACCTTAGTCTTGTAGACACTTCGAACCGACTACAAGAAAATGTTAAGTAAACTTCAAAAATACCTTCACTTCGATTGTGTTACGTCATTTTCTAAGATCTTCCTTTTCTGAGTGTTACCTAAGTCATCCTTGACCTCTCTCCTTAAGTTATTCCTCGAAGTAGGATGAGAGAGTATGGACTAAATATTTTCTATCACAAACAGTATTCTAGATAAAGTATATTAGAACAAACCTCATTCTTCTATTTATCTATTGCATTCATATCTATTTCATTTCATATATTTATATCATTTTTCTATTTTGTTATTCATTTACTTAGTTATTTCTATTTTATGTTATTTTATTTTATTTTGCGTTCATCGCTCACTGTGGGTGATGTGTGTAGAATCACTAAACTACCCATAGATCTGGAATGGGTAATATATGACGATCATGAGTTCAGCACGTGATTCAAGGACGTGGTAAACATCTCTTTTTCTCTCTCTCTCTCTCTCTCTCGCTCTCTCTCTCTCTCTCTCTCACACACACACACACACTCTCTCTCTCTCTCTCACACACACACACTCACACACACACACATACACACCCATACATACACATGCACATACACACAATCACACATACACACACACACACACACACACACCGACACACACACACATTCACACACACACACGCACACACCGACACACACACACACACACACACACACACGCACACACCGACACACACACACACACACACACACACACGCGCGCGCGCGCTCCTGCGCAGGTCATTGAACCCTCACATTTGTCAGTGTCCTTTTCCATATTCTATTATTCTTTTGCGCTCATTTCTTTCGTCTCATTTGTCTTCTTTTCGAATGCAAAACTAGTTTCTTTTCAAAACCCACCTCTTCTTTTTTCACTCTCTGCTCCATCTCTCTCTCTCTCTTTCTCTCTCTCTATCTCGTCTCCGTATGGAGTGTTGAGAGCATAAGAGTTATGAAGGCACCATTTCAAGGAATTCTGTGAAACCCTTACGGACCAGAGACACGCAGCTTTCTTTTCTGATAAGAGACTACTCTAAAGAATGAATAAAAAATAATAATAATGAAATAAAATAAATAAATAAAAAATTAAGAAAAATTAAGAAAAATTAAGAAAAAATAAGAAAGAATTAAGAAAAAAATTGATCACTTTTAACTTGTATTATCTCTCATTTCTACTGTCTAGAATTTCTCCTTAGCTATTAGGACTTTATCTCTTGGGCGCAATATTGTCTTCAAGGAGAGAAGCTCTGGTTTTTGCAGGCGAATTACTTAGATCCTCTCTATTTTTTTTCTCTCTCTCACTCTTTCTCTCTCTCTCTCATACACACACAAACACACACACACACACACACACACACCTAAACACACACACATACACACACAAATGCACACACACACGCACACACACATATATACACACACAAATGTACACACACGCACACACACACACACATAAATACACACACAAATGCACACACACACACACACACACACATACATACACACACTCACATATTTATTTCTTAAGCCTTTTGCCTGCCTCTAATTTCCACAATTTCCTTTGATCCTCTTTAGCACTCCATTCTTGCCTCCACCCAATCTCCTTGACATGACCTGGCTTTTCATTCGTGACCTCTCTACGAACCCCATTTCTAATCCAATCCAATCACTTCGCTTATTGGGTGGTCCGACTCTGAATTTCCTATTTTTACCTTTAGGTGTCAAATTTCCTGTCCCCCGTTTTCTTTAAAAGGTATTCAGAAAACAGGAAGTAATACGGTGCCGTTTTTGACCGCTAATTCAGTGATTCGAGTTCGAGTCCCGCCCAGGGCTGAAAAGATTCTGCATTGCTGCAATGCGAGCCGGTAATTCAACTCTGGTGGGCAAGGAGTTGTGTGTGTGTGTGTGTGTGTGTGTGTGTGTGTGTGTGTGTGTGTGTGTGTGTGTGTGTGTGTGTGTGTGTGTGTGTGTGTGGATTGCCCAAAGATCGGGCTATACATGAGCTCTAAGCTCTCGTTCGGGAGGCTTATAGGTGTCGATCACGATAACATCACGTGATCCAAGACAATGATAAGCGCGCGCGCACACGCACACGCCCACACACACACACACATGCGCACACGTGATTATTTAGCGCTAAATTACTCCTTCGTTTTATCAACTGTTTCCAGTCACAGGAATTCCCCTTCTTTATCTCTCTCAAATATTATCTCATCCTTCTCTATCTCCATCTCTCTTCTACTCAAATATACAGTTATTTCTTATTTCTCTCTTTATCACAAATTTCTCCTGTCCAGTTTTTTCAAAGTGAAAAAAATCCTTTATTATTATTATCATTATTATTCCTATTATTCTTATTTTTATTATTATTATCATTTCTATTATTATCATCATCTTTATTATTATTATTTTTTATTATTATCATTACAATTATTATCATTATCATTATTATTATTTTTATTTTTCTTCTTCTTCCTCTTCTCACTCTTCTTACTCCTCTTTTACTTCGTCTTCTACTTCTTCTTCATCGTCTCTTTTCTCTTCTTCCTCTTTATTTACTTCTTTTTTCATATTCTTTTTCTTCTCTTCATCTTCTTTCTCTTCTTTCCCCTCTTCTTCTTCTTCTTCTTAAGAATATAAGAACATAAGAATGAAGGAGACTGCAAAAGACCATAAGGCCTACACTAGGCAGCCTCGTATCCATCACCACCTGTCATCCCCATCCATAAAGTTGTCTAATCGTTTATTAAAACAACTGATAGTTTCAGCGCTTACTACAAGGTTACTAAGTTTATTCCATTCGTCGACCACCCTATTAGTAAATCAATTCTTGCCTATTTCCTTTAATCTAAATTTGTCCAGTTTATAACCATTACTGCGAGTCCTACCCTATTGTTTTAATATGATGACCTTGTTTGCATCAACCTTGTTAAAGCCTTTGATCCACTTCAACACCTCTATTAGATCACCCCGCACTCTGCGTCTTTCCAGTCACTGGAATTCTCTTTCTTCTTAATACTATTACTATTACTATTATTACCTATTACTATTTTCTTTAAGTTCTGAACCATCTCCCTGTTTTCTATGACCTTCGCCCATTACCGTTTTCTATGGTCTCTTTGTCCTTAAGGAGTGACATATTTTCTCCCCGCGTCGTCTAATTCTCTAATTAAGAGGAGCTGTCTTGTCGTCTGCCACTTGTCTCATTCCCCTAACGAACTATACACTATATATTATTTATTACTTCCTTTTTGTAAAACAATGCGAGAGCCAAGTATATATAGGCCCACTGCTTCTTAAGGATTTCGGAAGAAGATAAGATAGAGTGAAGAGAGAGAGAGCAAAAATAGAGGAGGAGGAGGAGAATAAAGAGGCGAGGGAGAATGAGAAACGGAAGAAGAAGAAGAAGAGAGGAAGAAAAAAGTAGAGGGAAGAGGAAGAAGTGAAAGAAGAAAAAGTGAAAGAAGAGGATGAAGAAGAAGAAGAAGAAATAAAAGAAGAGGAAGAGGGAAAAGAAGAGAAAGAAGAAGAGGAAGAGGAAGAAGAAAAAGAATATGAAGAAAAAGAAGTAAAGAAAGAGGAAGAAGAGGAAAAAGAGAAATAAGAAGACGACGATGAAGAAGAAGAAGTAGAAGACGAAGAAAAAAAAGAAGTAAAAGAGGAGTAAGAAGAGTGAGAGGAGGATGAAGAAGAAGAAGAAGAAGAAGAAGAAGAAGAAGAAGAAGAAGAAGAAAAAGAAAAGAAGAAGAAGGACTAAAAGAAGAGGAAGAAGAGTGAGGAGAGGATGAAGAAGAAGAAAAAGAAGTAGAAGAAGAAGAAGAAGAAGGAGTAAAACAGTAGGAAGAAGAGTGAGAAGAGGATGAAGAGGAAGAAGAAATAAAGTCGAAGAAGAAGAAAAGAAGAAGAAGAAGAAGAAGAAGAAGAAGAAGGAGTAAAAGAGTAGGAAGAAGAGTGAGAAGAGGATGAAGAGGAAGAAGAAATGTCGAAGAAGAAAAAGAAGAGAAGTAAGAAGAAGAAGAAGAGGAAGAAGAAAAAGAAGAAGAAGAAGGAGAAGAAGAAAGAGAAGAAGAAGAAGAAGAAGAAGAAGAAGAAGAAGAAGAAGAAGAAGAAGAAAAAGAAGAAGGAGAAGAAAAAGAAGAAGAAGAAGAAGAAAAAGAAGAAGAGGAAGAAGAAGAAGAAAAAGAGGTGAAATATGAGGAAGAAGAGGAAGAAGAAGAAGAAAAAAAAAAGGAGTAGGGGGAGGGGAAGAATTGTTTCATATCAATGAATTCCCCATGGCAAAGCCTTACGACAGGAGGCCCTTCTTGTCCACAACTAGATGGCTAACCTAACTCTCTAATTAGTTCTTGAAACTTAGATCTGTGTTACAAATTCCCTCTCTAATCTTAATCAAGAAAATCTTTCACCTCTTCCCTGTAAACTAATTGACCTATTGTCTCCTTCTAACTTTCCAGATGACCTCTTATGAACTTCATCTAGTTTGGTTCGTCGTATATCCACACGCACGCACACACACGCACGCACACACACACACACACACACACACACACACACACACACACACACGCACACACACACATCTGGCCATGTATGAGAGTGAGCTCTCATCGGGGATGGTAATAGTTGTTGATCACGGGTCCAACACGTGGTCCAAAAGAGTTGTGAAGAACTCACACATACATATATTACAAGTAATACACACACACACACACACACACACACACACACACAAAATGAATAAAAGATAAAAAAAAAAAACACTAAGCATTGCTCAGTCCTCCCCATGCCTTATGAAACTCACCTCTCCTCCTCTTCTTCCTCTTCCTTTCCTCCCTCCTCTTCATTCTTACCAAACGCGAGAGGAAGAGAAACTCTTTTTTTTTTAAATTGGGAATTCAGTAGTTTTCCTCTTTGGCTTATCGTTATCTCTGCCTGACATTTCCAAAGTTTTCCTTTTTTCTCCATTTCGTTATTGAACGCTCTTTTTTTTTTTTCTTTCGTCCTGTCTCTAATTCTAACATTTCGAATTCTGCTTTCAACTTATCTTCGCAAAGTTTTCGTCCGTGTTTATCCGTTTCGTTTGATTTGTTTTCACAGAATGAAATAAAACAAAATTAAATAAGACGCAATTAAATGAAATCGAATAAGATGAAACAAAATAATATGAATTTAAAAAAAAAATAAGTCAAATAAAAAACAAAACAAAATCAAATAGAAAATGAAAAATAAAGCCAGAAAAAAAAACCGGTTCGCAGAATGCCTAAAGAATAGAATAAAACAAAATGAAATAAAACGCAATGAAATGAATCAAAATGGGACGAAACAAAATAAGATTAATTTAAACAAGAAATGAGTCAAATAAAAAAACAAAACAAAATCAAATAGAAAATGAGAAATGAAACGAAAAAAAAAAAATGGTTCGTAGAATGCCTAAATTGCTTTCTTCACTGCAGAAAGTCATTTCCTTTCCGAACCTAATTACCACCAGACATTCTTATTCATCTCCTTTGCCAGCTCACGAACAGCAAAAGGGAAGAAAACCCTCTTCTACCTTTCTCCATAACCTTCCCTTTCTCCAACACTCCACCATTGACCTCTCTTTCTCCCGCAAACTTCTCCAACACTTAATTTAAGCGTTCCATCTCCAGCGTGTAAACCTTTGTCTATTTTCCTCCGGTTTTCTTTGTGGGGCCGTCCATCTCAGGTGATTAGCCCCCTCTCATGTAATTATAGGTATGGGAGGGAGAGAAAGAGATAGTGACGGAGAGATACAGAATGAAAGAGAAAGAGAGAGAGAGACAAAGAAGGGGAAATACAGAGAGGGAGAGGAAAAGGGAGAAGAAAAGAAAGAGAAAGAAGAACAGGGAGAGAATAAGGGAGCGAATAGGAAAGAGAAAGAGGGAGAAGGAGAAGAAGACGGAGAGGGAAAAAGAGAAAGAGAAAGAGAACAAAAGAGAAAGAGAAAGATAAAAAGAAAGGGAAAGAGAAAAAGAGGGTGGAAAAGAGTGAGAAAGAGAAAACGAGAGATAGGGACCCAAGGAAAGGGAAAAAGAGGGGTGAGGAAGAGAGGGTTAGAGAGGGAGAGGGAGGGAAGGAGGAGAGGGACGGAAGGGGAGAGGGAGGAGGGAGGAAGGCAGGGGAAAGGAGGAGGAGGGACGGAGGGAGGGAGGACGGAGAGTAAATAAGAGACACAAGAACTTACACATTAACCAACAAATCGATAATAACGACCTTACGGTTGCGAGCATGTGCTTATTACATATGTATGAGCACAGATCCCTGACTTATCATCTCTGCCTTCTGGATCCACTGTGCTCTCCACCTCCTTCTCCCCACTTCGGTAATTCTTCCGACAAATACCAATAAATCCCAAGAATGATATATTGATATGTTAGACCATATTAGGATTAATCT
>NC_134787.1:16442582-16445082 GCF_046742065.1 Oratosquilla oratoria
TCAACGCTATTATTGTTCTCTTAAAATCATTAACGCTCATGTGCATTAGTTTTCAATAGAAATTGAATCAGAGACATTCCCCGATAAGTGAATGTGCGTGTGTGTGTGCGTGTGTGTGTGTGTGTGTGTGTGTGTGTGTGTGTGTGTGTGTGTGTGTTAAACTCGTGATCGACAGCTATTTCCCTCCCGGAAGAGAGCTCAGAGCTCATATATGACCGATTTATGGGTAATGCTGTGACTTTACACGCAAACACACATCCACCTCCCCACCCACGAGAGTTGAAGTAACGACTCGCAGCGCAGCGATACTGAAACTATTTCAGTCCTGGGTAGGATTCTAGCAAGGACCGCCGTGGTGGCAGCCAGGAACTCTACCACTGCGCCACGAGTGTGTGTGTGTGTGTGTGTGTGTGTGTGTGTGTGTGTGTGTGTGTGTGTGTGTGTGTGTGTACAGTGTCCACACACACACACACACGCAGATATATATGTATATATATATATATATATATATATATATATATATATATATATACTGTATATATATGTATATGTGTGTGTGTGTGTGTGTGTGTGTGTGTGTGTGTGTGTGTGTGTGTGTGTGTGTGTGTGTGTGTGTGTGTGTGTGTGTGTGTATGCCAGTAGTTTAAAATGAAATTATTAGGAAAGTTATTCGTTCTCAAGACACATTACATCACAGAACATCATATGCTGTATACAAAGACCCGTCCAAAGAAGCATCAAACACTAAACACCTAATAAGGATATCAAAGGCATGATCTAAGTTCGTCTTGTTAGCTCTGTGTCTAGGATGTCTGACTTAGACAAAACTAGGTTCGGTTTTAAGTGCCCGAGACATAAATTAGACGAACTGCCGAAGCTGTCAATTCTAGCCAGTTATCGGCTAGACCACTTTCTAGTACTGGGTATAAATTAGGGAGTGATGGAGTGGAGTGGGGTGTCAGTTTCTAAGCTTCCTGAGCTAATTACTAACCTAGAATGTTCTGAGGAAGGTTACTAGGGAACAGAGGAGGAAGGTGAGAGGCATACGCCAGGAGGCGATGAGTAGCTACGGCCGAAGCAGTCACCCTTTGACCTATCGGAGAGGAGTGCGGGATTCGAACCCACAACTAAGCGAATGCGAGACCAGCACGCTTCCGGTGACGCCATCAGACGAGCCTGTCTGTGTCCGACGGTCTGGATCGAATTTGGGTTTCTGAGTCGACCACAGGAACTGCCCCACCATCATAACCTCTTAGGCAAGTTTCCAGTTTTACATATTTTTGGAAACTGATCTCCGTTAATAAAAAAAAAAAAAAAAAACGATAACTTATCTAAGAAACTTGTCTAAGAAATAGTTATACAACTTTATGGATGGGGATGACATGTGGTAATGGACATGGAAGTGCCTAATGTAGGCCTTATGGTCTCTTGCAGTCTCCTTCATTTTTATGTTCTTGTCCCTCCATTCTCCTGTGCTCTTAGTGCGGTATTGTTTTTAAGGATAGAAACGCTGGAACCGCGGCTGTGGCACGGTCGACTTTGGTCCCGCCTCGTTCAGGAACTCCGGAGTTGAGGAACCTCGACAACGCTGAAGAAATGACAAAGAACTCGAGGACGAGGTGTCTGAGATCGATCTGGACGCTTCCAGGAAGGTAATGCAAGATAATACAAGATAATATAATAATACAGTAATGTGTTGTGGTAATAATTCAATCCAGCAATCCATTTTATGAGTGTATAGATTCTAATTCGATTTCTAATAGGTATAGGTGCTCACCACACACACCAGCCGTATACAAGGAACGAGGGCATACATGCTATAAGGGGAAGGGAAACCACGTACATACATACATACATACATACGTACGTACATACACACACACACACACACACACACACAAGGACACACATAAACACAGACACACACATACACAAACACACATATACACACGATCACACGCGCACACACACACACACACACACACACACACACACACACACACACACACACAGAACACCTACAAAAGTACTCACATACTCAATGAAGCACATAAGAGTCAAGCCAATGTGAGGACAGAAACAATGCATAATTATGCAGATTCAATCTAGGAAGAGGCAGATTAAACGGTGTTACACTAACCATGTTCGCCGTTAAACCAAGAAAGAAGAATGAAATAGAGATGCTACGAGATTAAGTCAGTCCTGTAAATATATACTTATGCAAGTGTATACGCATGCATGTTAAAAATTCATGTATGTTTTAGTATAAACACACACACACAGACATATGCAATATTGTTTACACTGTTTCTGTGTGTGTGTGTGTGTGTGTGTGTGTGTGTGTGTGTGTGTGTGTGTGTGTGTGTGTGTGTATGTGTGTGTGTGTGTTTGTGTGTTTGAGCGTGTGTGTGTGTGTGTGTGCGTGCACCCATACATATACTCCATACAAATTTAATATGCATGTACACATACATAAACATACACAGATGTAACTTAGCCT
>NC_134787.1:16470082-16472582 GCF_046742065.1 Oratosquilla oratoria
TCTTAGTGAGTTATTTCTTTATTCAATTAATTATTCATTCATTTCCTTACTCATTCATTTTGGGATCTATGTTTTTGTATGTATGTATGTATGTATGTATGTATGTATGTATGTATATGTATGTACATATGTATGTATGTACACATTGTATGTGCGTATATACGTGTGTATGTATGTACATGTGTATGTATGTGCGTATGTATGTATGCATATATGTATGTATGTATGTATGTATATATGTATGTATATATGTATGTATATATGTATGTATATATGTATGTATGTATGCATATATGTATGTATGTATGTATGTATGTATGTATGTACTTATGTATGTATGTGTGTGTATGTGTGTATGTATCCTCTCTCGCTCCTTGGCTGATATTGTACTATATCGCCGTCTACCTGTCGAACTGCATAATCCAATCTCGGAAGAGAACGTTCCTTTAAAATTCGCCTTTCAGGACTCGTGCCTTGCACTGATTGGCTTCTGAATGGACCAATAGGAAGACGCCAAACCGATACTTGATGCTGGTTGGCGAGAAGGAAGTATGGATGTAATATGTGGACGAAGAGTGGTGATTTAATTTATCTATTTTGTTTTATTTTTTAGGGGATTACAATATAGTGTATAAACTTGTATCAAGGGGGAATGATATATAGGGTTTATTTACACTCGTTTACTTGTGTGCGTGCGCGCGCACTCACACACGCACATACACACACATAAACACATACACACACACTCACACTTTCACACACACGTACACACACACACGCGCACACGTACACACACGTGTATACCTTCGTACACCCCAACGCAGTTATTGCAAGGGCTGACTATCCCGCTCGAGAGTAAATTACAGCTGGTACAAAGACCGTCAACCATCTGGTTCACGAGGCGACGACAGTGAGAGCAATTACTAACGAGCGAGGTTGGGGGGAGGGGAGGGAAGAGAGCGGTAGAAAGAGAGCGAGAGGAGGAGAGAGGGGAGGAGAAACGGTGTGGAAAGAGGAGAGGGAAGTTATGCGGTGGGGAAGGGAAAGGGGAAGGGGAAGGAGGAGAGGAAGAGGGATGGGGAAGAGGAAGAGGAGGAACGATAGGAAGAGATCCATGAAGGGGAAGGAGAGAGAAATAAGGAAGGACAAAGGAAAATGACGGGGAAGAGGAAGAGGAGGGGGAAGGAAAGAGGAAGGGAAAAAGGAAGGGGAAAAAGAAAGGGGCAGATGGGAAGGAAGAAGAAGAAGGAGGAGGTGGAAGAGGGGACGTAAAAGATAGGGAAAGAGGGGAGAAGAACTGAGGGAAGAGGGGAATAGAGAAGGAGAGTGAGGAAGGGGTGGGTGGGTAAGCGGGTGGAGAAGGACCATCACCATTTTCAAGCTCTACTGCCACCAGAAGAGAGAGAGAAAGAGAGAGAGAGAGAGAGAAAGAGAGAGAGAGAGAGAAAGAGAGAGAGAGAGAGAGAGAGAGAGAGAGAGAGAGAGAGAGAGAGAGAGAGAGAGAGAGAGAGAGAGAGAGAGAGAGAGAGAGAAGGGGGGGAATCTTGACAAGACATAACTAATCTAATCTAGATTCCATTCATCCCCTACTGAGACAAAAAGAAAAAATCTAAATAAAAAGAATAATAAAAAATCCTAATTGTGTACGAATATATCACTAACATTGAACAACCTATCCATACTATACTGCCGCGTAAAAAAAAAAAAAAAAAAAAAAAAATCAATTTGATCCTCGCTGATAAGACTGATACCACACTCATCAAAATATTTGGTCGATCTGATAACAGCTGACCGATATACAAGCCATCATAAATAAGGCCTAATAAACGGAAGAGGCGATAAATGTAACGAAAGAATGATAAACGACGGAATCGCGTCATAAAATAAGACAAGATAAGAAAAAGAAAGAAGAGAGATTTTGAGGTCAACACGGGGAAGACTCTTGCCAAAGCTCTCAGATCCTTTGTATAGATGACATAAAGGGATTTAATCCTAATAAAAAGGCGGATAAAGTATCTGATTCCCTTCCTTACCAAGTGGTACTTTTAATTTTGTTCTGGCTGCCGCCAGGCGATTTTATTCATCTCCGGGGGGGTCTTCAGAGACTGTACTGTGAGACTTAGTAAGCATAATTCGTGAACATCAACTTCGGCCATATGGGCATAGCACGTTTCCCTGATTGTGATCCTATTCAGCGTTGTCTCCACAAGAGACAACCCTCGATGGTGGAGGAGACGAAGGGGACCACCACAGAATTCATGGCCGGGTCCAAGTTGATCGAAGCTGTCGAGAGATGTTTGGAGTGGGATGGGAGGGTGTCTGCATGGAAGCTTGTTCGGAGAGACAGCGGGGACTGGCGCTGGCGTGTGAGTGAAGCAAAGCGATTCCTGGCGTATGACGCCAGTTGATGACAATGATAGGGCTCGACACCAAAGATATCAATGTTGCTACGGCACTGAACAACTTTACAAGTTTATTCTGGCGATTTTATTAAATAAAT
>NC_134787.1:16482582-16495082 GCF_046742065.1 Oratosquilla oratoria
CTCCTTCTCCTGTTCCTCCTCGCCTTCTCATCATAACTCCATTTTCCATTTTGCAATTCCATCCACTGACAGCCTTCTTCTACTCTCATCTATCTCTTCTTCCTCTTCTTCCCTACCTCTTCTTACATCTCTTCTTGCCGGTACACCTCCTCCTCCTCCTCCTCTTCCTCCTGCTTCTCCTTACTATCATTTCTATTTCCTCCTCCTACTCTT
Source organism: Oratosquilla oratoria (assembly GCF_046742065.1). Classification (NCBI taxonomy): domain Eukaryota; kingdom Metazoa; phylum Arthropoda; class Malacostraca; order Stomatopoda; family Squillidae; genus Oratosquilla; species Oratosquilla oratoria. The sequence goes on from NC_134787.1 coordinate 16,482,796, forward strand.
CGTCTTCCTCCTCATCTCCATTCTCCTTATCCTCCTCCTCTTCTTCCTCCTCTTCCTCGCCGGCTATTCAAAATTCCACTTTGCAGAGACGCAACAGTCGATATCATTTTTATTCTCTTTCTCCTCCTCCTCCCCCTCCTTCTCCTCCTCCTCCCCCTTCCCCTTCCTCCTCCTCCCCCTCCTTCTCCTCCTCCTCCTTCCCCTTTCTCCTCCTACTCCCCTCCCCTCCTCCTCTTTCTCATTCTGCATATTTTCCTTTCCTTCATTTTCTCCTCCACTTTATCGTTTCAACCTCCATTCTTCTTCCCCTTCCTCTTTCCTTCTCCCTCTTCCTCCCTCTTTCGTTCACACCTCCAGTCACCTCCACACCCCTTCGTCCTCCTCTTCATCTTTCTCTTCTCCTCCTCGTCCTTCTCCTTATCCTCCTTTTCCTTTTCTTCCATATCTCCTCCTCTTTTTCGTTCATACCTTCATTCTACTCCATTCCTCCTCCTCCTCCTCTTCCTTTTCCTCCTCCTCCTTTACCTCTCCTTCTAACTCTCTTCCTCCTTTCCTTCTTTCATGCCTTCATCCTACATCCTATTCCATTCCTCCTCCTCCCCCTTTCCTCCTCCTCCTCCTCCTCCCCCTCCTCCTTCTCCACTTTTCCTCCTCCCGCTTCCATTCCTTGCAGACGCGTCATAACTCCATCTCCCAGACACCCCACTTTCCGATCGCCCCCCCAACCTCCCCCCTCACCTTCTCCCCCCCCCCGTCCCATGAACAATGTCTTTCCTTCTCTCCCTCCCGCCCTTTCTCTCTCTCTCTCTCTCTCTCTCTCTCTCTCTCTCTCTCTCTTTCTCTCTCTCTCTCCTTCCGAAACTTGTAACCTGATAGGATTTTGGTTATGTAGATGATGATGGTGATGATGACTGCGGTGTTGATGGTGATGATCATTGTGATGATGGGGATGATCATGGTGGTGGAGAGATGATCACGGTGATAGTGGTGGTGGTGATATTGATCATGGTGATAGTGGTGGTGGTGATGATGATGACGGTGATGATTATGGTGGTGGTGGTGATGATGATGATAATGATGATGATGATGATAATGATGATAATGATGATTATGTTGAAGATGATGATGATGATGACGATGATGATGACGATGATGATGGTGATGATGATATTGATGGTAATGAAAATAGTGATGAAGGTTTAAAGTTAAATAGACCTAATCTATGGCCTTTGTTCATATACTGAGCATTTTCTACTGGCCAGTATACATGTATTGACTGAATCGTATCATGGGGTATCGCTGAAATGAATTCTTATCAAACCAGAGACTCTTCTGTGAGACTCACTCTGGGCCAGTTAATTATCAGCATAATTCGTGAACGTCAATTCTGGGTATATCATTACGTGGCACGTCCCTTTGATGGTGATCCTATTCAGCGTTGTCTCCACAAGCGACAACCCTCGATTGGGGAGACGAAGGGGATGCCCATAGATTTCATAATTGGTGCAAGTTGATTTAACTTGTCGAGAGTTGCTTGGATTGGGGATGGAGGGTGTCTGCATGGAGGCTTGCTCCTCGGAGAAACAATGGGGACTGGCGTCGGCGTGTGAGTGAAGCAACAGCCGATGATGATGGTGATATATATATATATATATATATATATATATATATATATATATATATATATATATATACATATATATATATATATATATATATATATATATATATATATATACATATACATGTTGAAGTATGGAAGACTAATGAATGGAATAGCGGTGAGTTAAACACACAAAACAGCTGGACTTTTATTCACTGACGTTTCGTCCTTACCAGGACGTGTATGTTCTTTGAGAATGTCCTGGTGAGGACGAAACGTCAGTGAATAAAACTCCAAATGTTCTCTGTGTTTAGCTCATCGCTCTTCCACTCATATATATACATATACATATATATATATATATATAATATATACATATATATATATATATATACATATATATATATATATATATATATATGTGTGTGTGTGTGTGTGTGTGTGTGTGTGTGTGTGTGTGTGTGTGTGTGTGTGTGTGTGTGCATGTATACATACCGGATGTATGTATATGTACATTGTGCAAGTTGGTGTGGGTTTTTATCATTATCATTAGCGGATACTTAGGAGTGCAAGCCATGAGACCTTTTGGTTCATAACAAGGCTAACTACAATGCCCCAGATCCCATTACAACTCTTTCTATTTAACTTTCTAGAAAAAAAAAAAATATATATATATATATATATATATATATATTTTTTTTTTCTTCTTCTAAGTGCCCCTCCCCCTTTTTTCAATTTCATTAGGTTAACGAAATTGGCCTCCTCTCCGGAAGCTCGTTTTCTTATTTCCTTTTCTATTTTTTTATCTTTATTACAATAGCTTCTATGTCCTTCTAAATCTTAGCTATTTCTCTTCAGCCTCTCTCTTAAAGCCTTCAATCCGTCTGCGCAATCTCCGAGGCAATTTTACTAAGCTGATGAGATAGCACTGGCTCGTACTTGCACTTCGTTCATTTCCTCTTACAGTAGAATAGAAGCGCTGGAGAGCTGGAGTCCACAACAAGAACAGCACTTCTTCCATAAGAGTAGAAACTGGTAAACTAGTCCCCACAATAAATAAAATAAAATAAAATGATATAATAATAATAATAATAATAATAATAATAATAATAATAATAATAATAATAATAATAATAATAATAATAATAATAATAGTAATAATAATAATGATAATAATGATAATAATAATAATATCAATAATAGTAATGATAATGATAATTAATAAGAATGATAATGATAATAACAATTATAATAATAATAATAATAATAATGATAATAATGATAATAATAATAATAATAATAATAATGATAATAATAATAATAATAACAATAATAATAATAACAATAATATAAAATAATATTAACTAAAGTAAAAAGTCTGAAGACATTATTGAAAAAATAGATTGATATATAAAAATGATGAATAGATATATGAACAAAATAATATAAGTAGATAAACAAAAGAAATAAATCAATGAATATATAGATAAACAAATGAATAAGACAGAATCAAACAAATAGATAAAAACAAATTAATGAATATATAATCAAATAAAAATAAATAAATAAATAAACAAAATAAGTGAATAGCCAAAAAAAAAAAAAAAAAAAAAAAAAAAAAAAAATGGGTTCCAAGGTGATTAATGTTAGACAGAAACAAATCTCTAATCATGCCATTATCGACATTCAAGATTCTCGTCAAATGACATAAATTTAAAAATCTGTAAGACGACTTCGCGTACAAAATTCCAAAACTTTATTTTAACACGAGACCTTAACAAACTCATGTCATCCTCCAACATCCGACTTGGGACATTCACCGGTACGAAAGTGAAGGACCTATTAACAACTAGACCAGAGGCAACCAAAGATAAGAACTGTTTAGTCTATGAAATCCCGTGTGGCGGATGCGATAAAAGATACTCTGGTGAAACCTGCAGGGTCCTGGACACTAAGCTAAAAGAACATAAAGCAGATGTTAGAAGACACAATAGGATAAGCAGTGCGTTAGTTAATCATGTTCGACGAACAAGATCATTGACCGAAATGGGATGACGCAAAAACAATCGTAGATAACCTCACTAAGAGATAAAGAAAGGCGATGGAGTCTGTATTCATCACCAACCAGAAAACCATCAATAAGAGGACTGGGGATTTGGTATGGCAGCAGCACGCATCATTATCTTGAACAAAATGCATAGAGCCCCTGACCCAGGTGGATAAGTCATCCACGCGACGACCAGCAGGCGGATAATTCGTCCACCGACAGCGGACAATTCATCCCACCGGCAGGCGGCGTTCATTGGTGTTCCGTCAAGACACGTCAACGCGTCCCTTTCTTTTGTTATGTATAAATTGGCCAGCTTGACTTCGAGCATTATTCCTCTAAAGAAGCCACTCAGGCGAAACTAGTTAAGAATAAAAGTATTTCCTTCAGCCCGTGTTTCCTGTATCACCTATTCGAATAATAGTAATTCTTATAATAACAATAATGATAATAATGATAATAAGTAAATAAACGAATAAGAAAAATCAAATTAAATAAGTACATAAATAGAAATAAAATAAATAAGCAAATAAAAAAACGAAAACAAACAAACAAATGAACAAACTGAATGAAGGTGAAAGACATAAAGAACAATAAAGATAAAAGATACAAAAATCGAGAGGCTTGAAGTGGGCAACCGCGCGACGAGCTCCTCTAGGGACTGACCGACCTCAAGCCAATGAAGAACTACGAGATGAAGAGGGGAGGGAGGGGAGGGGGAGAGTGGTAGAGACGGAGAGAGGAAGAGGGGGAGCGAAGGAGGAAAGGTGAGAGGGAGAGGGGAGTGGGAGAGACGGACGGGGGAGGAGAGAGAGGGAGGGGGTAAAGGTGAAAGGGAGGGGGAAGGGAAGAGGGAAGGAGGAAAGGTGAGAGGTATGGGGAAGGAGGGAGAGGAAGGGGGAGGAAGAGGAAGGGATAAGAGGAGAGCGGAAGCGGAAGGGCTGAGGGAGAGGAAGCGAGGGAGTAAGTGAGAAACATTAGAAGAGAAATTGGTAGGGAGACGGTGAGAGAAAGTGAGAGTGAGTGAATGAGTGTGTGTGTGTGTGTGTGTGTGTGTGTGTGTGTGTGTGTGTGTGTGTGTGTGTGTGTGTGTGTGTGTGTGTGTGTGTATGTGTGTGTGAGACAGAGAGAGAGAGAGAGAGAGAGAGAGAGAGAGAGAGAGGGGGGGGGAGGGGGGAGGGTACAACATTCCAGTCTACCAGGCAGGTGTTTGTCTGCCTCAGTTTGAAGACTTGGAATTGCATTTTGGCGTTTACTCGAGTTCTTGTACGATTTACTGCCGCCGCCTTCCACCAGGTCTTCCTATTCTTCCTACTCCTCCTCCTTCTTTTCCTCTTTCTCATCTTCCTCCTTCTCCTCCTCCTCTTCATTTTCGTTCTCCTCCTGTTCCTCTTCCCTCTACCTCCTATTACTCTTCCTCCTCTTCCTACTCCTCCTATTTCTCCCCCTCCTCTTCATTTTTCTTCTCCTATTTTCATCTTCCAATTTATATTCTTCCTCTTCCTCCTCCTCCTCTTTCTCTTCCTCCTCTTCCTCTTCTCCTTCCTAAATCTATTGCGTCTCTTCTTCCTCCTCCTCCTCCTCCTCCTCCTCCTTTTCCTCTTCTTCTTCCTCCTACATCTATCTCCTCCTTTTCCTATTACTCCACCTCCGTCTCCACCTCCTCACTCTTCTCCTGTTCCTCTTCCTCGTACGTTTATATCCTCCTTTTCCTACTCCTCTTCCTCCCCCTCTGTTCCATCTCCTCATCCTCCTCTTCCTCTTCTTTATTCATCTATTACGTCTCCACTGTCTCCTCTTCCTTTTCCTTCTACATCTATCTCCTCCTCTTCTCACTCGTTCTCCTCCTCCTCTTCTACCGACATCTAACTACTCCTCTTTCTCCTCCTCCCGTTCTCTTTATCTTCCTTCTCCTCCACCTCTTCCACCTACATCTATCCTCTCCTCTTCCTCTCCCTCCTCCTCTTCCTCCTCCTCCTCCTCTTTTTCCTTCTTCTTCTTGGACCATTTGATAGTAATGTGCATGTCGGGCTTCTTTCTACGTCATCAGCTTGGAGGAGGAGGAGCACGAGGAGGAGGAGGAGGAGGAGCAGCAGCAGCAGCAGCAGCAGCAGGAGGAGGAAGAGGATGAGCAGAAGGAGGAGGAGGAGGAGGAGGAGGAAGAGGAGGAGCAGGAGGAGGAGGAAGAGGAAGAGGAGGAGCAGGAGGAGGAGGAGGAGGAAGAGGAGGAGGGAGAGGAAGAGGAGGAGCAGAAGGAGGAGGAGGAAGATGAGGAGCAGAAGGATGAGAAGGAGAAGAAGGAGCAGAAGGAGAAAGAGGAGGAAGATAAGGAGGAGGAGGAGGAGGAGCCGGAGCATGTGCCGGTTGTCGGCTCTCCTCGGGTGAAAATAAAGTGGAGACACTCATAACACACAGAGAAGAGAGAGAGAGAGAGAGAGAGAGAGAGAGAGAGAGAGAGAGAGAGAGAGAGAGAGAGAGAGAGAGAGAGAGAGAGAGAGAGAGTCAGTCTGAGAGAGAGCAAGACTTAGATTCTAACTGGAATTAAAATAAACAGCGGAAAAATAAAACAAGAAAAATCAGAAACAATTCAGATTATCTAAGAACTGAAACATAATCTAATTATTTATTCAGTACCGAATGAAAATATTTTTTTCCTGAATTTAACTTAATCAGCAGCAGGAGTGAGAAAAAAGATTAACTTACAATTGAACTTGAATACTCTAAAACACCGTTTCTCAACCTTTTTGCCCTTGCGTAACCTTTAAAATAAATTGCATGTCCCTGCGCAAAAAAAAAAAAAAAAAAAAAAATCACATATACCATATCTTTCTAATTCTATTTTCGTCGTAATAATAGGTTAGACAGGACGATGTCTATATTACATTATTACAATAACCAATAATATGTCGTGCGTGTTTAATTATATTCCGTATATGAAATTAAGTAAAAAATCAAAAGTGCATTAGTTTATCTCGCTTGTTCTCGCGGAACCCTTAGGGACCTTTTGCGGAACCTCAGGGTTTCGGGAAACCCTGGTTCAGAAACGCTGATCTAAATCTATGTATTTTAACTATTGTTTAACTTAATCTTTCTCTTTTCCTTCTTCGTCCATCCATCTATTTCTATCTCTCCTTTTCCCTATTTTCGCTATTTTTCTCTTAACATCATCTCTTTTTATTTTTTTATTTTTGGGTTTTCTTTATCTATTCATCTTTCGTTGGATCCCGTAAACCAAAAATAACAAGTCTTGGATTTGATTCCATCCCCGCACGGACGAACGCGCGCGCGCACACACACACACACACGGCCCGGTGGCGGATTGGTAAAGCACTGGCCTCACAAGCCGGAGAACCGGGGTTCGATTCCCCGGCCGGGCGGAGACAAGTTGGGTTTGTCTCCTTTCACGTGTAGCCCCTGTTCACCTAGCAGCAAGTAGGTACGGGACGTTAGTCAAGGAGTTGTGACCTTGCTGTCCCGGTGTGTGGAGTGTGAGTGGTCTCAGACCTACCCAGAGATCTGCTAATAATGAGCTCTTAGCTCACTGCCGTAGGGTGGTGTCTGGCTGTCTCGGAAAGAGGCTGCAGCAGATCCGAGGTGAATACACACACACACACACACACACACACACACACACACACACAAAGAAATCAGGCTACAGGTTTCCTTATCTCACGAAAAACTTTCCTGCGTGCGACCATATGTTCCTGAGAACGAGTCTTTGCGACCATATGTTTCGGGTAACGAGTTCTCACCCGAAGCTTCCCTTGTTTCTGAAGAAAAGAACGATGACTTTTCTTGGCTTGCGACGAAGTCTTCACTTTACGATTACCTCACAAGATTGCAAATTGTTTACCAAAATTATTCCGGGAAAATATTTGACGAGAGAGAGAGAGCGAGAGAGAGAGAGAGAGAGAGAGAGAGAGAGAGAGAGAGAGAGAGAGAGAGAGTATAGAATAACAACAATATGAAAAAAACGATAACGTACATAATTATCAAATAAAAAAAAGTAAATAACTACTGTATAACCCCAGCTATGATCTGCGAGTGTGAAAGACGGAAACTGACGAAGACGATGGAGACAATTTGGCTGAGAAGTGCACAAAAGTATTAGATCAACGCTAAGAATATCGGAGAAAGACAAGAAGAGGACAAATTGGAAAAGAAAACCGATTTATGCGAAATGTCAAAATCTATCAACACCGAGTCAACTTACGCGCAGGGGGGGGCGTGGTTTGTTTGTGACATCACTTGGTGTGAATAAGAAGAAACAGAAAAAAAAAGGATAAGATGGTTTGAGGAAATTGATGGCCCGGGTTTGAGGCGAGTTGGCGAGAAGGCGTTTACAACAGGAGACACTGAGCTGCAGATAGCACCTTTACCTTGACTGCACAGACAGCCTAAGCCAACGGAAATCACTGATAGGCGCTGGCGACCAAACTTGTATCTTCAGGATTAAGCCCAGGATCAAAGACTTCCGTGGCACAGAGGCGGAGATTTCAATAAAATAGATCGTGCGTGTGTGTGTGTGTGTATGTGTGTGTGTGTGTGTGTGTGTGTGTGTGTGTGTGTGTGTGTGTGTGTGTGTGTGTGTGTGTGTACGTGTGTATGTGTTTACACATCTCTTTTTATATACTCGAAAGAAATATTGATATTGCTCGGCATGTAACGCTCCAATGTACTGAGGCGTCTGTATTGCCAAAAGTGGTGAATCATGTATGTATAATGTACGAGTATATCATAAGTGATCATGGAATCTCCTCTCTCTCTCTCTCTCTCTCTCTCTCTCTCTCTCCCACCCTCACGTAAAAAAAAAGGATAACAAAGGAAATACTCAAAAAACGGAAGAGAATGAAGCAGAGTGGAACCGGACAAGGTAGAAGAAGCACAGTAAAACAAACGGCCCGCGCATCACCGCCCTGCAAAGAGAGAGATAGTATCTCTTCGCTCTTTGTATCTTGACGCCCCCACGCCGAGCTCTGATGCCATCTTAGATCACAACTCCTGCTTGACCTGTACACCTACACCTCCCGCCTCCTCCTCCTCCTCTTCCCCCTTCTCCTCCTCCTCCTCCTCTTCCTTCCCTCTCCTTCCTCTATTTCTTCCTGTTCCCCTTCCTTTACTTCCTCCTCTTCCTTTACCGCCTCCTCCTCCCCTTCCTCTTCCTTTACCTCCTCTTCCTCTTCCTTTACATCTCCTTCCTTTATCTCCTCCTCTTCCTCTTCCTTTACCTGTACTTCCTTTACCTCCTCCTCTTCCTCTTCCTTTACCTCCCCTTCCTTTACCTCCTCTTCCTTTACCTCTCCTTCCTTTACCTCCTCCTCTTCTTTTCCCTCCTTTTCCTTTACTTTCTCTTTCTTCTCGTATTCCTTCTTCTATTCTTTTTACTCTTATTCTTCTTTCTTTATCTCTTTTCCCCTCTCTTAGTCCTTCTTCTATTCCTTCTACTATTACTTCTCTTATACTTTCTTCTATTTCTTATGCTGTACCTTCTTCTATTGTTTACCTTTTCCTTCTCTTCCTTCTCCTCTTCCTTTTACTCTTCCCTCTCCTCTTCCTTCTCTTCCTTCTCCTCTTCCCTTTACTCTTCCCTCTCCTCTTCCTTCTCTTCCTATCCTTTTCTCGTCCCTCTCCTCTTCCTTCTCCTCTTCTCCTATCCCTCCACCATCCTGACAAAGACAGACCTTCGTATTCCATTCTATCTGCCGTCAGTTGATTTTATTAAACCCATAAAATCCTCTGGAAGTCAAAGGGTTGAATTTATGCTTTGGTCCGGGTTAACCTCAATACAATTGTATTCAACTGATCGGAGGAGTCTGACACAAAAGGAAGTTAAACTCGGCCTCTCCACTCACGCGCTGACCCCTCATTGGTCGAGTCACACGACTCGGCCAATCAGAGGTCAAGACGTGAGCGGAGGGCGGGGCTTAATTTGAATATCAATAACAGACTCTGGGGCCCCAAGCGACACATTCAGCCGGTTTCAGTTCCTGAAAGTGCCTGAAGTGTTTTTTTTTTCTTTTGTCATTATCGTATATTTTTGTAGTATTTGTGTCTTCATTCTTCTCATGTACAAGCGGTTTACGTCCTAGTATTGTTTTAATTTATTTTATTTATTTATTTATTTATTTATATATTTATCTATTTATGTATTTATTTATTTATCTATTTGTTTGTTTATATATTTATTTATTTATTGTGGGGCAGATTCGGGTCCTCCAACTAAAAAAACGATTTGGTTAAAAAAAAAAAGAAAAAAAAGAAAAAAAAATTATATATATATGTATATATATTTATATATATATATATGTATATGTATATCTATATATATATATATATATACATATGCATGTAAATTAGGTTAGACAGGTTGTGAAAAAGTTTCTCAAAAAATCTAAAACCTTTATTCGAGAGTCTAAATATTAGCTCATCTCTCACCAAAAAAAAAAAAAAAAAAAAAAGTCATCTTACAAAAGTTCCAGGAACAGAGGCAAGGGTCCGGAACAACGATTCCAGGAACCGGGAATGCTCCTTCCGGAAGGCGCCGAAGTTCCGGGAACGAAAAGCCTCGCTCTACCAGCAACGGCCCCAGAGATCCTCACCCCCTCCGTGCCGGGTGGTCCTTTTCTTACTAATATAACTTTAAAATGACGTCATACGTTATAGATTTTGTTTAAACTTGAGTGACAGAATTTTGTTCAGTGAAGGGGCTGGCCTGTCCTCGAGTTTGTGATTTTTTTTATTTCAACAGATAAACAGACTTCCAGTGACAAAAAAAAAAAAAAAAAAGGACGTAGAATTTGTACGGCCTGTTAAACAACAGACATCATTATTCAGGTGAAGAATGATCCTTACGGCGATTTCATTCATCAAAGAAATAACAAAGAATAAGCAGTAGGAAACCTACATTTCATCTTCAACCAAATTTAAGCGATTTTTTTTTTTTTTTTTTTTTTTTAATATCGTATTAGGCTTACACTCCAGCACGTAACAGTACAATAACACTGGAAGCGAGGCACTAAATTGACTTTTATGAAGTATATGACACTATACTTCTCTCGCTCTCCTAGTCTGCACACAAGCCCGGCCCCCCCGTGACATATGCTCCGCCCCTTTCAGCTGATTGGCTTACGCGTTCCTTTAAAACTCAGCGATTTACAGAAGTTGAAGTAGTTGTCATCTAACACAGATACCTTCAATGTAACAGCCTTGAGAACCCTCTCTTTTTCTCTCTTTCTCTCTCTCTCTCTCTCATCCACTGAGTAGAACATGAGGATCGTTGCCAGGCACTGTGGGGTTGTGGGTTATACGTGAAAATCGAGGAAACAAATTTTATCATCACTTAAGGTGAGTGACGGGAGACGGGGTGTACCTTTCATCTTCGAGGTGGTGGGATTGGAAGGGTGCTTGTACGGGATTTATCTAGGTGAATGATTTGATTTGGCTACCCTCCTTTTTAAGGGGGGGAAATGTTTCTGGTGTGTGTGCGTGTATGTGCGTTTGTGCGTGTGTGTGTATGTGTGTGTGCATGTGTGTGTGTGTGTGTGTGTGTTTGTTAGTGTGTGTTTGTGTATGTATGTATACATGTATGTATGTATGTTTGTACGTATATATGCATGTATGTATACATGTATGTAAGTATGTATGCCTAGATGTATGCATGTACTCGTATGTACGGATAAAATATATATGTATGTATGCTTTGATAAAGTTAGGAAGTCTTTCTCCCCCATCTCTTTTTCTCCTCCTCCTCCTCCTCCTTCTCCTCCTCCTCCTCCTTCTCCTCGGTCTCATCCTCTTCCTCCTCTTCCGCTTCCCACTTCCTCTCATCTCCTCCCTTCTCCTCCCACCTCCTCCTCTGTCTATTCCTTTATCCTCCTCGTTCCTGCTCCTCCCTCCTCCTTTTCCTCCTCTTCCTACCTCCTTCTTCTCCTCCTTCCTCTTCCTCCTCCTCCTCGTCTTCCACAAAACCGCGTTTTTACTGATCACACTTCTGCAGATCGTAAAGAAAAATAATTGGACCTGTTCGGCTACGCCATCGCAGCTATGGCAGTGTATGCAGATCAACTTCCAACAAGAATCAACTTCAGATTTCTATTCCGCCCCAAAGCTTCTACAACCCAACCAGATTACCTCAACTTTGAGATTTGAGATTTTTTTTTTTTTTTTTTTTTTTTTTTTTTTTTTTGATTGATCCAGAACCTATCTGCTTCTTCCCTGGAACGACCCAGACGTTTGGTGTTCAACCTCAGGGCATGAATAAAAGAACACCTCAAAACTAGTCGATTAAAAAAAGAAAAAAAAAAAGAATTTCGAAAAAGAAACGAAACTAAAAAAAAAAAAAAAAAAAAAAAAAAAAAAAAAATATTTATGCCTCGTTGTGGCATTTTAGGGTCATAATCTGGTGCCGTAACTCCCGGACAAAAACATTTGTATTATACTCAAGTCCCTCTTTGAGCTTTACATTATCTTCGGGCCTGACAGGAGACAAGGCGGGCTGGTGGCTTATTCATTCTGAACATGTCCAATTATATTTGAACTGCATTCCAACTGGAAGGCACAGGTGCAGAAGCATCAGTGTGGTTTCCTACTTTCTCGTTCACTGCAAAGTTTCTAATTTTGCTCATTTTGAATGTAAAT
>NC_134787.1:16505082-16507582 GCF_046742065.1 Oratosquilla oratoria
TTTATCATTGGCGCCACGACGGAAGATCTGAGGCTCCGACGCCAATGCGTGGCGCCGGGGATGGTATGGTGTCATTGTGGGTATGGTGCCCCGGTATGGTGCCATTGTGGGTATGGTGCCCCGGTATGGTGTCATTGTGGGTATGGTGCCCCGGTATGGTGTCATTGTGGGTATGGTGCCCCGGTATGGTGTCATTGTGGGTATGGTGCCCCGGTATGGTGCCATTGTGGGTATGGTGCCCCGGTATGGTGTCATTGTGGGTATGGTGCCCCGGTATGGTGTCATTGTGGGTATGGTGCCCCGGTATGGTGTCATTGTGGGTATGGTGCCCCGGTATGGTGCCATTGTGGGTATGGTGCCCCGGTATGGTGTCATTGTGGGTATGGTGCCCCGGTATGGTGTCATTGTGGGTAAGGTGCCCCCGTATGGTGTCATTGTGGGTAAGGTGCACCGGTATGGTGTCATTGTGGGTATGGTGCCCCGGTATGGTGTCATTGAGGGTAAGGTGCCCCGGTATGGTGTAATTGTAGGTATGATGCCCCGGTATTCATTGTGGGTAAGGTGCCCCGGTATGGTGTCATTGTGGGTATGGTGCCCCGGTATGATGTCATGGTTGGCATACTGTAGTGTTATTTGGTGTTATGGTGGGTATGGTGTCATGTTATGGTGTTATGATGGGTATGGTATCACGGTGGACATAGTATCATGACATGGTGTCATGATGGGTTTGGATTTATGGTGTTATGGTGGGTATGGTAAGTGTTGTGTCATGGTGGGTAAGGTGTCATGGGTATGGTGTCATAGTAGGTATGGTGTTATAATGGTACACTGTTATAGTAGCTACCGTGCCACTGTGGGTATGATACCATAGTGGGTTTGGCGCCAGAGATAATATGGCCATTCATAATGGATATGGTGCCATGGTGGGTATGTCATGGTGAGTATGGTGGCATGATATGGTGTCATGGTGGGTATATTGCTATGATATGGTGTCATGCTGGGTATGTTGTTAAGGTATGTATGGTGTCATGGTGGGAATAGTGCCATGACACGATGTCATAGTGGATATGGTGTATATGTATAGTGTTATGGTGGGTATGGTGCCATGGTATGTTGTCATGGTACATTGTTAAGGTATATATGGTGTCGTGTTGGGTATAGCGCCATGATATGGTGTCATAGTGGGTATGGTGCATATGTATGGTGTTATGGTGGATATAGTGACATGATATGGTGTCATGGTGGGTATGCTGTTATAATATGTATGGTGTTATGGTGGATATAGTGCCATAATATAGTATCATAGTGGGTATGGTGTATAAGTATGGTGTTATGGTGGGTATGGTGCTATAGTGAGTGTGATCCTAGGGTATGGTGTCATAGTGGGTATGGTGTATATGTATGGTGTTATGGTGGATATAGTGACATGATATGGTGTAATGGTGGGTATAATGCTATAGTGATCCTAGGGTATGGTGTCATGTCGTGCATAGTCCTTTCTAATCAAATATTCGAAACAAAAAACGAATTTCGAAAATATTTTCCAAAATACCAGAAAGTGCCCCTAATACCCGTTTCGAATAATGGGGAGTTCTTAATTTGGAAGCTTTCCAATTGATAGAACATTTCGTACCACAAGAAGGATTGGACTGTGAATATTTGTTTGTTTGTTTGTCTGTTTACTTAGTATCTAACCTTGTCTAAACTAGATTCAGTTATGTGTTGTTTACTAGAAGATTAATAACCAATTAGGATTAATAAATTCATAAAGAAGAATTGGCTTTCTCCTCTTAGACACCAATTTTATTCAGAACGGCCCTAACAGAAGACTCTCGCTTTATATAGAACGGCCCCAAGTGATGACACAAAGATAAGCCAAAGGTATTCTTAGGTGATTCATTCATAATCTTAGTTACGGTTTTATCTCTCTTTGGAGAGAATTCTATTGAACGAGAGACAAAAAGAGATTAACTTAATTGTCGTTTTCAGAAGCTGATGATTTCTCCCTCTCTCCTCCACTTCTTACTCTCATGTCTAATTTATCTCTTGAATAATGTTTCTATCTCTCTCTCTCTCTATGTCTCTCCCTCTCTTATTCTCTCTCTTTCTCTCCCTATCTCTCTTTTTCTCTCTCCCTCTCTCTGTGTCTCTCTTTCTCTCTTCCTCTGTATCTCTCTTTTTCTGTCTTTCTCTCTCTCTCTCTCCCTCTCACTCTCTCTCTCTCTCTCTTTATCTCTATCTGTGTCTGTGTCTCTCAGTCTTTGTCTAGATCTCTGTCTGTCTCTGTCTTTGTTTCCCTTTTTGTCTCTATCTGTTTGCCTATCCCTGTCTGTTTCCATGTATCTCTGTCTGCATCTGTCTGTAGTTGTATCTGTCTGTCTGTCTGTATCTATTGGTGTCCTTCTCTCTGTTTACGTATCTGTCTCTCTTTCTCTCTGTCTCTGTGTCTGTTTCTCTCTGTCTCTGCGTCTGTTTCTGTCTTTCTGTCCGTCTATCTCTG
>NC_134787.1:16515082-16527582 GCF_046742065.1 Oratosquilla oratoria
CGAATGAGACTGAATGAGTTATTTCTCACAGGGACCCTGATCCTCTCATTACCAAGGTCGACATGAAGGTTTCGTTATGCCTGTCGCCAGACGATTTTATTCAGCTGAGGAAAAGCCCTCGTAAGCCAAAGGGCTAAATAACAGGCGTGAAAGCCTCTATTAGGACCAAGGGAATAATAGAAGGGCAAAATAACCACTAGCGATTTTCTTGGCCTCTTGAGTTTCCGAAGTGCGTGGAATTTCAGTCCTCGTTGTTCTCTCTTCAATAATGTCCTCTTGCTGTCTCCTGAAGGACTCTCTCCCAGACGAGCTGGTCCTTTGAGGAGAAGCTCCCGTCTTGATGGCAACGGAGGCGCTTGGGGCATCTCTCTTTGCACCGCATTCCGAACTCGAGTTCCCTCTTCGAAGCGGGAGTTCGAGCGGCAAGAGAGGCCGAAGAGGTCAGCGGCACCACCCGACACCCGGGCCGCTCCCGAAGTCCAACAAAGACGAAGACACCGTCGCGGCAGGAGACGGTCACGGGGACGGGGAAGGCGAGGTGCCTAACGAAGTTGACCAGACTTCGAGGAGGAACAACCTGCAGGTCGAACTCCCTACAGAACTTCTTGTAGGTGCTGTAGACGACGCTGACGGTGATGACGCAATCTGGGCTCAGCTCGTAGGTTTCCCGGAGCCAGACGAGGATCGAGAGCCGGTCGACGGTGAGGCTTTTGTCCCGAGTGGTCCTCATGCTCCAGTCCATCCCAGACAACACACAGAAATGAAAATACACATCTAATGATAATAAACATCATCATCATAATAATAATAATAATAATAAAATTATAATGTTAATAACAATAAAAACAAAAAATAATAATAATGATAATAATAATAAAAGTAATAATAATAATAATAATAATAATAATAATAATAATAATAATAATAATAATAATAACAATAATAATGATGATGATAATGTTAAGAGAACAAGCACCCACTTGCATAAATTCAATTCTTTCACCGTTTTCGTACGTTGTAATGTCAGCTTATTTACACCGCTTGTGAGAATATCTCCTTTTTATTTATTTATCTATTTATTATTTTTGTTTATTTATTTTTTTTTCACATTTTTCATAACACCTTTTTGAGTTGGATTTTCCAAACGGAATAATATTTATTTTCTTTATACTTTGTTTTTCTAATTTAATTTTTCCTTCTTTATTATTTTTTCTCCCTTTGACTATTTTTCGTGTTCCTCTTCTCTTGCATTTATATATCTCTTTCTTTCTCTCTCTCTCTCTCTCTCTCTTTTAAAACCCGTCTCCTCTCGACCAGTTCTACTTCTCCAGTTCCTCTCCTCCTCTCTTCCTTTCCCTTCTTCCACCCCTCCTCCTCCTCCTCCTACTCTTCTTCCTCACCTCCTCTTGCACCTAAACCTTTGAAAGACGTGACCCCAAGCCTTAATAAAATACATAAAGCTGTCTCTATGCTAATTCCTATGTGTGTGCGTGTGTGTGTGTGTGTGTGTGTGCGTGCGTGTGTATATGTGTGTGTGTGCGTGTGCGTTTTATGACTATTCAGCCTCTCTCGGTGTAATACCCGTAGCAACGTTTCGTGGCTGCGTCTTTGTTGATAATCCTCATTCGTTTAATATAAGACGTTTTAATCGCGTCTTACGAATGGAATTGCGATTCCCATTTTCTATGCTTTGGTCATCATCGCCTAAGTGCAGAATAATGGACAAAAGGTCTGATCCAGCGTGTTATCTTTAACTCTTGTGTTGTATTTTATTAAATTTTTCTTCTTTATTGCTCTTTTTTGTAAATAATATCTTCTTTGTTCAATTTCTTTTATCTAATTTGTTCATTATCACTTATTACTACTTATTGTTTATTATTATCTATCGTCATTTATTAATCATATCTATTATTATTTATTATAATATATTATTATTGTTTCTCTAATTCTTATTTTTTTCTTTATATTTCAACGTTTAACAGAAGTTTCCAATCTTAAATTTTTGTGTGATTTTTTAAACTAACATTTTTTACTGATGGAAGATTATTACTAATATATTCATTATGAGAGAAAAAATAGAAAGAAAAATCTTACAAAAAATTGACAAACTGACCGCTGAACACCTGATAGGATATACACCACACACACACACACACACACATACATACACACACACACACATACACACACACATACATATATATATATATATATATATATACATATATATATATATATATATATTATATGTATATATATGTATATATATACATATATATACATATATGTATACATATACATATACATATATATATTATATATATATATATAATTATACATATACATAATGAACATATAAACAGATAGCCAATTAGATATAAAGACAATCTAAACACTATAAACTATCTCATAAACATGACCACCACATTCTTTATTTCCTAATTCAATTTCAGTCAATTTAATTCAGTTAAGACCGGGCCAGGGGCTGTATAATGTATATTGCATAATGTATACTGTATACTGTATATGTACCTCGATGTATGTATACAAGACATACAATGAGCCATTCGTAGTTCACTGCCGAATAAAAGGCTCCCCAAAATACGCTCACAAAGCTCACGACTGTAATTGAATAATTAATTGTTAATTATCAATAATCACCATAAAGGCAATTACATCTGTGTATTGAAACTCGACGTAATTAATGTTATTCTTTTTTTACTATTTTGTTTATATACTATTTTATTTATTTATTATTTTTATTATTATTTCTTTATTCCTTTTATTTCAATTCGGTGACGTCATTTATTTGGGGTCACGGTCGGAGTCTGTAACATCACCATTTACGGTATCGTAACTTACAATATCGTAATTTACGACATTGAAAGTTACGATATTGGAATTTACGATCTCGTAAATCGATATCATAATTAACAGTATTGTAGTTTACGATATTAGAATTTACGATATTGGCATTTACGATCTTGTAAATTGCGATATCATAATGACATTGTAATTTACGATATCGGAATTTATTATATCGGAGTTTACGATATAGTAATTTTTTATATTGGAGTTTACGATATCGTAATGTACAAGATTTTCATCTACGATGTCGTAATTTGCGACAGCTGTCACCGTCTTGAATAGTGTTAACTTAAGTCACGTTCAAATATATTTAACTTTATCTTATATCATATTCATGAATTAATTTTTTTTTTATTTGATCTTTATTCATGTTTATTTGACTTATTGATTCATCTATTTACTTATACATTAATCTATTTTATCTTATTTATATCTAGTGATCCATATCTATTCAAGATATTTAAATTTTCTATCGGTATATTAAGTTATTTTCGAATATTATCAATATATTCATTATCAATATTGTTATTACTATCATCACTGTTATCATATTATCAACACTATTATCATTATTATCGTTATTATTGTTCTTCATTATTGTTTCTATTTTTAAGTTTTCGCAGTGGAAATATTACGCAAAAACTCTTTTCGATTTTTCGAAATTCTAAATTCCTGCTGGTTCCTGAACCCTCATCTTAAACGTGTCTCTGTTGCTTGCACTTGGTCTCCAAACATAAAGGGCAAAGGTTGCATACAATGTTTCTCACATATACAGATCCATAGTCATACTCAAGTAGATGAATGCATGACACTTCACCACGAGATGGTCTGTGTCCTGTGGGAATGCATGACACATCAACACGAGATGGTCTGCCTCCTGTGGGAATGCATGACAGTCCAAGATGGTCTGTGTCCTGTGGTAGTGCATGACAGTTCAACACGAGATGGTCTGTGTCCTATGGGGATGCATGACATTTCAACAGGAAATGGTCTGTGTCCTGTGAGGATACATGACAGTTCAACACGAGATGGTCTGTCTCCTGTGGAAATGCATGACAAATCAACACGATATGGTCTGTGTCCTGTGGGAATGCATGACACTTCAACAGGAGATGGTCTGTGGCCTGTGGAAATGCATCGCACTTCAACAGGAGATGGTCTGTGTCCTGTGGGAATGCATGACACTTCACCACGAGATGGTCTGTGTCCTGTGGGAATGCATGACAGTCCAAGATGGTCTGTGTCCTGTGGGAACTTTTGTTAGTTCAACACGAGATGGTCTGTGTCCTGTGGGGATGCATGACACTTCAACATGAGATGGTCTGTGTCCTGTAGGAATGTATGACAGTTTAACACGAGATGGTCTGTGTCCTGCGGGGATGCATGACACTTCAACACGAGATGGTCTGTGTCCTGTAGGAATGTATGACAGTTTAACACGAGATGGTCTGTGTCCTGTGGAAATGCATGACACCTCAACAGGAGATGGTCTGTGTCCTGTGAGGATACATGACAATTCAACACGAGATGGTCTGTGTCCTGTGGGAATGCATTACACTTCAACAGGAGATGGTATGTGTCCTGTAGGAATGCATGACAGTTTAACACGAGATGGTCTGTGTCCTGTGGAAATGCATGGCACTTCAACAGGAGATGGCCTGTGTCCTGTGGAAATGCATGACACTTCAACACGAGATGGTCTGTGTCCTGTGTGGATGCATGACACGTTGGGCAAAAGTGACAGCTTGCTGTACGCGTAAGCATTTTCCTAGTTACATTTTCCTCAAAAGCTACTGCTTATTACATATTGACAATTGTACTGGCTCCACTCGTACGCTGGGCAAAGGTGCAGAGTTCAGTCATAGTTAGATACTCTAAGTTCTTTGTCACACTTTCTAATAAATAGATCAATAAATAAATTAACAAACATAAACTACTGAATGTTCAATAAATAAAAATATATAAATGATTAGATAAATAAACAACTATATAAAGGAATGAATAGATACTTAAATAGATAAGTAAATAGATAAATAAATGAATAAATGAGTTAATAAACAAGTAAATGAATAATTGAATAAATGATCATGTACGTAAATAAAAGAATACATATACAAAATGTTTTTTGGCTATCTAGTTAATCTCTGGATATTTATAGGATCTAAATAAGCTGAGAGTCCCTTTATTTTCTGCTTCACATATACGCGCGCACGCACACACACACACGCACACACACACACACACACACACACACACACACACACACACACACACACACACACACGCACGCACGCATACACTCATGGCGCAGTGGTAGAGTTCCTGGCTGCCACTACGGCGGTTCGGGCTCGAAGCCCGACCAAGGGTGAAATGATATCAGTATCGCTGCGCTGCGAGTCGTTACTCCAACTCTCGTGGGAGGGGAATTGGGTGTGTGTGTGCGTGTAAGGTCACATCATTACTCATAGATCGGTCATAATTATGAGCTCTGAGCTCAAGATGATGGTGAATCTCTCTCTCTCTCTCTCTCTCTCTCTCTCTCTCTCTCTCTCTCTCTCTCTCTCTCTCACGCACACACACATACACACACACACACACACACAAACACACACACACAATGTCTACAAATTGTGTGCTGTGTGTGCATGTGCCTGCATGCATGTACATGCTGGGTTATACACACGCCTGCCTCTATGCACGTACATATACATTGCAAGCACACATGCATGCATGCATGCATGCGTGCAAGTAGGCATATTGATCCTGGCGAACAGTGCACACCCCACATTCGGCATTAAGAATAAGAATTTCGTGCGGTTCCTCCACTTTCCCATTTCTTTTCTTCAAGAATTCCTTTTTTTTTTTTTTTTTTTTTTTTTTTTTTTCTTTTTTTTTTTTTTTTTTTTTTCTTTTTTTTTTTTTTCTAACGCTTGGATACTTTCTTCACTTTGAGGATTAAACTCTGTGGAGGTTTAATCCCTTCATCTGGGGAGGGTTTTATCTTCGCCTGAATGAAGTAGTAAGTTAGCATTAGTAAAAATCCAAATAAAAAAATGTATATCATAAATGTGAAATTAATTAAATCTGAGGGGAAATCGGGAACGAAATCCGAAGAATTAACGGAGAAAAATATCAGGAAAATTTGGAATAAAATTTGGAAAAGTTTGCAATAAAACCAGAAATAATAGAAATAAAAATTGGAAACATTAAGGATTACTACCGGGAAAAAAATAAATCGAAATGAAAAATTTTTGTAATAAAAAAATAATAAAAGAAAAAACAGAAAAAAAAAATCAGTGCAAAATCATGGAGTTGAGGAATCCACAAAAAAAAAAAAAAAAAAAAAAAAAAAAAAGTATTGAATGAGTACCAACGTACTAAGACTCAGTGAGACGGAACATGTTCCTTTCGCGAAGTTACCTGCTGCCCTCGGAACCACTCAAAACCCACGGAACGGTCGGCTGTCGGCCACGCCTCCTCCCCTCTCCCCCCACCCTTCTTCCCTCTCTCCTCCCCCTTCCCCGTCGCCCCTCGTCCCCCTCCCCTCCCCTCACTCCCCTGGAACTCCGGGCAACGTTCCAATCCTCCCAAGTCCCGGTTTGAGTCATTTACCAATGATATATATATATATACATACAGATGTAGACTGTACACATGCATACACATACGTACACACAACTACATGCGCAATATATATATATATATATATATATATATATATATATATATATATATATATATATATAAAAATATATATATATTCAAATATATATATATATATATATATATATGTGTGTGTGTGTGTGTGTGTGTGTGTGTGTGTGTGTGTGTGTGTGTGTGTGTGTGTGTGTGTGTGTGTGTGTGTGTGCAACAGTCATGCATTTCAAATTAACTACTTAACAAAGACCTCTCCCAAGCTCTCAAAGGTTTATAAAGGTTCACAAAGGAAGAACATACCGACAAGAGACCTTTTGGTCCATAATTAGATCGGATACAAAGAACAGATAATTAAACGAAGATAATGAATAAACAGACTAACAAAAAAAAATAGCAGGAATTACAGCATACTGTTTAGGTGTTTATCTAAATGAACATTAAAACTTCGAAGCGTAATGCATTGCACTGCCTCTGGAAGAAGTTTATTCCATTCATGAACTACACGGTTGGCGAAGTTGTTTCTACCCATTTCCAAATCAAATCCTGACACCTTGAGAGTATTATTTTTCGTCTGGTTCCTATTCAGTGTGAACATTTCATCACTTTTGACACTGTCAATTCTATTCGAAATCTCGCTGAGTTCCATGACCTTATTAACCTCCACAGCACATTGCTGGGATTCCACATTGATTGTAAAGTTTCAAGAATATAAGTAAAGAGCTTGCCATGATGTTTCTATATTAAAAATAAAATCCAAGCAATTGCAATACAAATTTTTATTAATTTTTTTTATATTCATCGAGGTTTAGCATCTTAACTAAATAACTATAGTATATATATGAAAGAGGTTTATTAATGAGGATTCATTTAATATCGCAGTTTCCCCTTTATTGAATTAAATCACATGGCGTTACTAACACAGAGAGAGAGAGAGAGAGAGAGAGAGAGAGAGAGAGAGAGAGAGAGAGAGAGAGAGAGAGAGAGAGAGAGAGAGAGAGAGAGAGAGAGAGAGAGAGAGAGAGAGAGAGAGAGAGAGAGGGATGGAGAGCGAGAGAGAGAGAGAGAGAGAGAGAGTGTGAGGGAGAGAGAGAGAGAGTGAGGGAGAGAGAGAGACAGAGATAGATAGATAGATAGAGAGAGAGAGAGAGACGTTTACCTGCGGCAAGTCGTCACCTTAGCTCTAAACACTCAAACTACCGAAGACTCGAACTGGATTCACTCCGTGTTCCATAAGGTTCGCACGCACACACACACAAACACACACACACACACACACACACACACACACACACACACACACACACACACACACATATTTCAGCTCTGAGCTCTCTTCCGCGAGGGAAGTAGCTATCTATCACGAGTCCAACACATGACCCAAGACCATGGTGAATCACAGAAACACACACACACGCGCACACACACACACACACACACACACACAGAGAGAGAGAGAGAGAGAGAGAGAGAGAGAGAGAGAGAGAGAGAGAGAGAGAGAGAGAGAGAGAGAGAGAGAGAGAGAGAGAGAGCGCCTTGTTCACTGGTGCTTGATCGTGTTCCTCCTGACAGGACCTGGACGCACCCAGGGAGAAACGTCAGCGAGTGATATTCTTCCGCGGCCGCTGCCGCCGCCGCCGCCGCCGCCGCGGTCGCCGCCGCATGCGTGCGAGCAAGAGGCGTCGCCCGGCTTTTGTACCTTACCCTCCACCGCCGCTCCTGAAGGAGAAGGACTTCAGGTGGTGGAGGGAAGGTATGAGGAGGGGGAGGAGGAGGGTAGGAGGGAGGGAGGGTTAGGGGAGGAGGGTAGGAAGATGAGGGAGTGAGGGGAAGGGAAGAGGAGGGAGGTAGTGTCGGATGAGAGGCAGAAAGAGAGAGTAGGAGGGAGGGAAAGGGAGGAGCGAGGGAGGGAGGTAGGGAAGCAGGGTAGGATGAGGAGGGAGAGAAGGGAGGGAGGGCAGGTGGAGGGAGGGGGAGAGGGAGAGTACCAGGAGAAGGGAGGAATAGAAGGTAGTAGTAACGTAGGTACGAGGAGGGAAGGAGGGAGGGAGGGAGGGGGTGAGGGAGGGAGGAAGGGAGGGTACGAAAAGAGAAAGAATGAAAGTAGGGGAGGGAGGGTGAGAGGGAGGGGAGGGGGGAAGGTACGAAGGTGGGGAGGGAGGGTATGAGGAGGGAGGGCAGAGAGAGAGTGAGGGGGTAGGGAGGGAGAGACGGAGGGGGAGGAGAAGGGAGGGAGGGAAGGGGAGGGGAGGGGAGAGAGGGAGGGAGGGGAGAGAAGGAGAGAGGGGAGAGAGGGAGGGAGGGTTATGAGGAGGGGAGGGGAGAGTGAGGGAGGGGAGGGGAGAGAGGGAGGGAGGGGAGTGAGTGAGTGAAGGAGGGAGGGAGAGAGGGAGAGGAGAGGGAGGGAGGGAGAGAGGGAGGGGGAGGGGAGAGATGAAGGGAGGGGAGAGAGGGAGGAAGGGGGAGGGAAGGTTATGAGGAGGGGAGGGGAGAGAGGGAGGGAGGGGATGGGGGAGGGAAGAGAGGGAGGGAGGGGTGAGAGAGAGGGAGGGAGGAAGGTATGAGGAGGAAGGGGAGAGAGAGAGGGAGGGAGGGGGAGGGAAAGAGGGAGGGAGGGGGAGGGAGAGAGGGAGGAGGAGGGTATGAGGAGGGAGGGGAGGGAGTGAGGGAGGGAGGGAGGGGAGGGAGTGAGGGAGGGAGGGGGATAGGAAGGGAGAGAGGGAGGGGAGGGGAGGGAGGGGTAAGAGAGGGAGGGTATGAGGAGGGAGGGTTATGAGGAGGGGAGGGGAGAGAGGGAGGGAGGGGGAGTGAGAGAAGGAGGGAGGGAAGAGAGGGAGGAAGGGGAGTGAGTGAGTGAGTGAGTGAGGGAGGGAGGGAGGGGGAGAGGGAGGGGCTACAGAATTCTCGTCCAGGTTGCGTGCAAGAAAAGGGAGGTGCCTTATGCTATTCTGTCCTGACAGACTTGCTGAAGATTTATTAAGCACTGGGAAAATGGAAATAAATGCCGGAGTAGAATTGAAGTGTGGGATGGAATGTGATGGAAATGGAAAGTGGCAAGGGGACCTTTGAGTCCATGCAGGACAAAAAATAAATAAATAAATAGAAAAAAAAAAGATATAGAAAAAATCAAATATATCAACAAAATAAACAAATAAAATATATAAAATAAAATAAAATAAGATAGAGCAAGTGATGGGTTCAGAAAATATATACAAAAGTCTCTCCAGATGGGTTCAGGTCGATGTTCACCTTACGGACCAGAGCAACGCAGTATCCATGGGGACTAATCTTTACTCAAAGCTATACTTCTTCTCTGTTATTCTTCCGAAGGAGAGAAACACTGGTTACCTCGCCACTATGTAAGAATGGGACTCAATTTAACCTAACCTAATTTAACTTAGCCTAACCTAACGTAGCCTAACCTCTTCTAGCAAAACCTAGAGAACATATACTAGGACCCACCCATCTCCATAATTTCCATATCTATTTTTAATTGCGCCCAATCAAACCACGTTCACAGCAGCCTGACACTTAAGCCACGCCCCTTTCTTCCTTATAAGGAAAATAACAATTTGATTTACTTGATACAAACGTTTACTTCCACATCATTTATGAGACATAATACCACAAAAATCATTTTTATTTTTGCGAGAAAATAAATACATCCACCAGTCAGAAGGCAGGGATTATGAAAACAAACAAAGTGGGCGTGGCCTAACTGCCAGGTTAGCGTGAATGGCCTCTATATCTCACGCCCCCTTTATAGATGTTTCCCCTGGGGGTTGTGAGTACGTGTTGCCCGCTATATATGTCCTCGCGATGTCTCACTTCCTCTCGAGAATGTGTGGTCCAATGCAGGACCACCGGGCTGTACTTTGGTTGATGACACAGCCTCTCTATCTCATCCGTGTCTTCCACATCTCCTTCCTCCTCATTTTCCTCGTCTTCTTCTTCCTCCTCTTCTTCTTCTTTCTCTTTTTCTTCATCCTTCTCCTCGTCCTCTTCTTCCACCCACTCTTCCTCTTCGTCCACCGCCTCCGCTTTATCCTCTTCCTTTTCCCCCACTCCTCCTCTTCCAAACTCCTCCTCCACCTCTTCCTCTTCCCCCTCCTCTTCCCCACTCCTCCCATTCCCCCTTCCTTCTCCCTCCTCTTTCCACTCCTCCTCTCCTTTTTCTCCCTCCTTTTTCCATTCTTCTTTCCCCGCCTCCTCTTCCTATTCCCCCTCTTTCTCCTCCCTCCTCTCCACTCTCCTTCTCCTCACTCCTCTTCCCATTCCTCCACTCCTCTTCCCTCCTCCTCATCTTCCTCTTCCTCCTCTCCCTCGTTCTCCCCCTCCTCCTCGCACTCCTCCTCCCTCCTCTTCCCACTCCTTCCCTCCTCCTCCTCCTCTTTCTCTTCCCTCTTCCTCCTCCTTCTCCTCTTCTTCCTCCGGCCGACTCCTTTTTTTTCCTGTTTTTGTCCAGGAGAAGTCGAGAGTTTATCGACACCTTTGCGTGCGAACACAATGCTCTTGTCAACAAACTCATTAATATCTCCAGTTTACGGTCATAAAATGTACCACTAAACTCTTCTTTCTTCTCATCCTCATCCTCCTCTTCATCCTCATCCTCCTCTCTTCCCTGGAAGGCTCTTCATCTTCGTCTGGAAGTCTGGAAGAGTCTGTCAAGGACTGGAATCGATTGTTGATGTTCTTCGTTCCAAGGATGTATGATGTGACTTTTGTTTCTTCTCATCCTCCTCTTCCTCACCTTCCTCCTCTCTTACCTGGAAGGCTCTACATCTTCGTCTGGAAATCTGGAAGAGTCTGTCGAGGACTGGAACCGATTGTTGATGTTCTTCGTTCCAGGGATGTATGATGTGACTCTTGTTTGTTCTCATCCTCCTCCTCCTTCTCTTCCTCATCTTCCTTCTCCTACTCCTTTCTTCCCTGGAAGGCTCTACATCTTCGTCTGGAAGTCTGGAAGTGTCTGTCGAGGACTGGAATCGATTGTTGATGTTCTTCGTTCCAGGGATGTATGATGGGACTCTTGTTTCTTCTTCTTCTCCTCCTCCTCTTCCTCCTTCTCCTCCTCTCTTCCCTGGAAGGCTCTACATCCTCGTCTGGAAGTCTGGAAGTGTCTGTCAAGGACTGGAATCGATTGTTGATGTTCTTATTTCCAGGGATGTATGATGTGACTCTTCTTTCTTCTCATCCTCATCCTCCTCTTCCTCTTCCTCCTTCTCTCTTACCTGGAAGGCTCTACCTCCTCATGTGGAAATCTGGAAGTGTCTGTCGAGAACTGGAATCAATTGTTGATGTTCTTCGTTCCAGGGATGTAAGATGTGTCTTCTTTCTTCTCCTACTTTTCTTCTTCCTCTTTCTCCTCCTCCTCTCTTCCCTGGAAGGCTCTACATCTTCGTCTGGAAGTCTGGAAGCGTCTGTCGAGGACTGGAATAAATTGTTGATGTTCTTCGTTCCAGAGATGTATGATATGACTTCTTTCTTCTTCACCTCCTCCTCCTCTTCCTCTTTCTCCTCCTCTCTTCCCTGGAAGGCTCTACCTCCTCATCTGGAAGTCTGGAAGTGTCTGTCGAGGACTGGAATCGATTGTTGATGTTCTTCGTTCCAGGGATGTAAGATGTGTCTTCTTTCTTCTTCTCCTTCTCTTCTTGTTCCTCTTTCTCCTCCTCCTCTCTTCCCTGGAAGGCTCTAAGTCTTCGTCTGGAAGTCTGGAAGCGTCTGTCGAGGACTGGAATAAATTGTTGATGTTCCTCGTTCCAGAGATGTATGATATGACTTCTTTCTTCTTCTCCTCCTCTTCCTCTTTCTCCTCCTCTCTTCCCTGGAAGTCTGGAAGTGTCTGTCGAGGACTGGAATCGATTGTTGATGTTCTTCGTTCCAGGGATGTAAGATGTGACTCCAAAGGTAAATTTCTTTGGTGCCAGCCATAACTAAGGCTATAAAGTATCCGACCCTGATAAAGGTCTGGGGTGTTT
>NC_134787.1:16532582-16537582 GCF_046742065.1 Oratosquilla oratoria
TTTATACATACATGTATATATATATATATATATATATATATATATATTTATACATACATGTATATATATATATACACATATGAAGGTCTTAAAGGATGTAGTCAAATATATGCTGTAAACAGCTTTGATATATTTCGGTATGTGAGCTATACAAACAACAACTATGTGTTTAGACCCTTCCTGGTTAATGGCTTGCTCTTCGGGACAAGGACGGCTTCTTTGAACCAAACAGGAGGCGCCCCGCTCCCACATGGCGCCCGCCAACGACCCTCCCCTAATGTGGGTCGAGAAGTATTCAATTTTATTTCATTAATTTATTATTTAATTATTATTGTTTCCGTTTTATTTTCTGTTTTAGAACTATTGTCTAATTCTATCATTGTATTATTTCGTTACTATTGTTGTCATTTTATCATTTATTTAAAAAGTATTATTAATCTCTATTTTCTGTTTCAGAACTATTGTCTAGTTCTATCGTTGTATTATTTCGTTATTATTGTTGTCATTTTATCATTTATTTAAAAAAACGTTTATTAATCTCTATTATTCTATTTTCAGTTATTTTATTATTTACTCGAGATATATTTATCCCTCCTGACTCCGTGGCGATCTATATATATATTTTCTGGTTATTATTATTATTTATTTATTTATTCATTTATTAATTTATTTATCTATTTATTTTTATCGGCCAATACAGTTCCTCTAGGAGCTCCATCCTTCTCGTTGTGTACTTTTAAATGCTGGGATTTAATTTTAATCAAGTTGGAACAATTATTTTATGTCGTAAACTAAACGAAATCCCAAAACACAGTTAAAGATGCATATTATTTCAACGCAGAACCAAGTTAACTTTAAACTAGTTTCACCTGCGTTCGGGGTGTAGACAGACTACTAAACCATCAATAGATAACCAAGTTAAATCTAAACCAGTTTTAACTCGTTCCTAAGGTGAACCGGGTTACCTTCTGACTATGCCTGTGTTTCTTCAGTTAAGATAACTCCGTTCCCATTACCAAAAGGGTTAAATGTGTTATTAGTTAATTAAACGTGATGATGTGATGATATGGTTTAACGTCACAAACTCCCACATCGGAAGGCTAGGACGGTGCCCCTCACAGAGGACTTTGTAGCGTGGAATTTAATGAACCATGCCCTTGGTTCAACTTCGGCGGTGGCAGGATTCGAACCGCCATCCCCTCGACCTTCACCGCAAGTAACGACGCCATGACCCGCTCATCCAGCGTAAATGACAATATTCTGAGTCTTCTCCTTATTTTTTCGTCTTTGATCTTCTACAGATGATTAATAGACAGAGAAAATCTTAATCCCTTTCGTAACAAGGGGTATTATTTACTTTTCTTATGGTGAACGTTAGGGTGTTTTATTATCATCGCACACACACACACACACACACACACACACACACACACACACACACACACACACACACACACATTGGATGAAAAAAGTGTATGCAAAAACAATACAAAAATTTAAGATACAACTAGGTAAATACACACACACACATACACACACACACACACACACACGCGCACATACACACGCACGCACGCACACACAAATCCACACACACACACACACACACACACACACACACACACACACACACACACACACACACACACACACACACACACACACACACGATTTAAGAACACTAGCTGAAACCAAGAAATTCTATTCAGTTTTGCAAGGCCCTCCCCATCCTCCTCCCCCCCACAAAAAAAAAAAAAGAAAAATCGAAAAACTTATATCCTACTTTGAGATTGATTCCAGATAACATACAAATGACCTGCTTTGGCGGCAGGACCTTGCATCGCCAACTTAGAAAAAACGACTCGACGTTATTCAGTTTTAAAATCTGTAAGCGACCATTGCATATTAATGTGTTTAATGAACTCAGCGAGACAGGACGAAGAGATAGCAAGAGAAATCACCAAAGGAGATGCGAACATTTTTTTTTTCTTTTATTCATTTTGGGTGTTTGTTTGTGTGTAAGTTAGAAAGGATTACAAAGGCGGAGCATGCCGACAAGAGACCTTTTGGTCCATAGCTAGGTCGGATGCGAAAAAAATTAATAATGATAAATGAATAAATAAATAAAAATATAATAATATAAATACTGTAATAATAAAACAAATAAATGCATAGGTACAGTATATTCAAATAATAAACAAACAGGTGTTTGTGTGCGTGCGTGTGTGTTTGTGTGTGTGTGTGTGTGTGTGTGTGTGTGTGTGTGTGTGTGTGTGTGTGTGTGTGTGTGTGTGTGTGTGTGTGTGTGTGTGTGTGTGTGTGTGTGTGTGTGTGTGCGCTCTTCAGCGTTTTTCGTGGAATGGGCAGACCAGCCAATAGAGGGCAAGATGGATTTTTTCTTCTTCAGATTTTAGGATTTATTTCTTACCCTTACATTGACTTAAGGGAGAGAAAGAGGATAGGATGGAGGAAGAGAGTAAAGGAGGGAGGGAGGGAGGGAGGGAGGACGGGAGTATGGTAGGGTAGGAGAAAGGGAGGAAGAGAGTAAGGGGAGGCAGGAAGTGAGGAAGGGAGGAAGAGGAGGAAGAGAAGGAGGAAATACAGAAAATAAAGAGGGGAGGAGGAAGAGAAAGAGTGGGAGGGGAGGAAGGAGGAAAGGAAGGAGGGAAGGAAGGAGGGAAGGAAGGAGGGTAGGCGGGAAGGAAGGAAGGAGTGAAGGAGTGAGGAAGAGAGAGGTAGGGAGAGAGCGAGAAAGAGAGAGGTTGGGAGGAAGGGAAAAGAAGAGGAAGGATAGGAGTTCAGGTAAGGTCTACTTTTCCTGCTTGAGGGATATCCGAGGTTCGGAATCGAACTGAGGGCAATTACGACCCATGACCCCTATTTCTCCACCCGTTCCCTCCTTTGCGATTTTATTCAGTATCTTGACAAACCCAGCCTTAAGAAGACGGCTATAAGGGCGAGAATCAGGTCTCAGGTTGAACAAAACCAGCCTTATGGGGTCTGCCCGTGAAGGCTGTAAACCGCATTGAAGTCGCTGATAAGGCGGTTTCCGTATTGACCAACCTTTGTTGTGATACACAACAGAGCATCACGTCACACGTTGTAGAACCTCGAGGAAATATGCTCAGGCGTATGATGCACAGGTTGGATGGTAATTATGATAATATGAGCCTATGCGGGCAACCTGCATCCTAGACAGGTTCAGTCATGGTCTCCGGGGAATTTTGCAACCTTAATTTCTTTTATTTTCTCCACTTGATAGGATGGTCCTCCTCCTTCTCCTACTTCACTCTCCCACTTACCCATGACTTCTCCTCCCCCCCCTACTCCACTCTTAATTCTCCACTTCTCCTCCTCTTACTTCCCTAATCCTCCACTCCTACTCCCTACTCCTAAATCTCCACATATTCTACCTCCCAAACTCCTCCTCCTCCTCCTCCCCTATTCCTCCTCCTCCTCTAACTACTACAACAACCACTACTACTAAAACTACTACCTTCTACTCCACTCCAACTCTTTTTCACACTAGCATCTCCTCCTCCTCTTCTTCCTCCTCGTCCCCCTCCTCCACCTCCTCACCTACCACCTCTCCCTACTTCCTTGGCTCCTCACCCAAGTACCAACACCTCTTCACCTCAACCTTTTTCCTCCTCCACCACCTCCTCCTCCTCCTCCTCCTCCTCCTCCTCCTCCTCCTCTTCTTCTTCTTCTCCCCATCACCTTTCTCTTCCTTCTTCCTTCTATCCTTCTTCCTCACGCTTCTGCTCTTCTCATTCTATCCATCAACTTCTTTCTCTTCCTCTTCTTCCATCTTCTCTTCCTCCTACTCTTCTTCGTCTTCCGTATTACTTTTATCCCTTCCATACACTTCTTCCTTCTCCTCTTCCTCTTCCTTTGCCTCGAGCTACACCCTCTTGTATCATATCCGAAGATGACCGAGCCCTCAGGAGTCCAGAGACCAACAGCAAAGAGTTCTTCGTGTTTGTCTTCTACAGACAAATACTTCGAGTCCTTCGCTGAGATCACTATTCTCTTTTGTGTCTGCAGACACCATACAGGGTCGTCCGAATGACTTGTTAACCCTACCAATAGAGGTACAAGTGTTACAGTAATACAAAATAAATGCCCTGGATTCAGTTTATTTACTGTAAGAACAACAGAACAAAATAAGAACACTGGAACAAAATGTTCCCATCGTAGTATTGTCATCTTCGGAGGAGCTGATTTGCCGAATCTCTCAGTGACGTCATGTCGCAAAGCCTCCGTTATGCTCTTGCCTGAATACACACGCTCATTTGCCTGAATCAAGCAGTCTAAATCCAGGACATGTATTTTGTATTACTGTAATACTTGTATCTCTATTGGTAGGGGTAACAAGACTTTTGGACCACACTGTAGAAATCTCCTCTCAGTGCTGTTGCAGATTTGAATCCATCTAAAGGTGGCAGCACACTAGCCATTTCTCGCTAGCACGCTACCCTCTTTTGCTACTTGCTTTGCTAGCAAGTTTTTGTGTATCCGTCACGCAGGGAATGTTTTGCTTGTCACTTTTTGACTAGCGGCTAGCGAAAACAATAACAAAGCTTCTCGCCTTTTCAACGTTTATAAATGAGACTATTAATACGATAGTAAAAAAAATAACACAGACTTTATATTGTTTTTAATACTTGAATAAGTGTATAAACTATAGCTTGCATGCTCAATTCTATTTATATTTGATATATAAACCCCAGGAATGGTGACTTACTTGAGCACTTAAGTGAGTAGCAAAACCTGTTGTTGGTTCTTCCAAGCAAGTTATCCACTTTTCCCAGCGGCAAGAGTCAGTAGCATGCTACTCACTTTGGATAGCAAAAGCAAGTAGCATGTTAGCGAGAAATACCTAGTGTGCCGCCACCCGAAAGAGGGTTAATACTCACCAATAACGCGCGTAACTTCATACTGTTACTGTCCCCCTTGTGCCATCGTGTTGTCGTACATACCTGAAACAGAATATTTAA
>NC_134787.1:16542582-16547582 GCF_046742065.1 Oratosquilla oratoria
ATAGGAATTAACATGTTAGAATACCTTGTTACATTAACCCCCTCCGTACAGGATGGTCCTTTATCCTTTTATTCCAGATGTCGCTGGGCGATTTTATTCATCTCTACGGTGCACCGTCCCCCCTCGGTAATGATGATACTAATTTCAAAATCCTTGGGACAAGCCAAGCGATTACTGTACTTCTTGAACGAAAGGTTCAGCAAAAGGGGGAGAGCATTTCAGAGGAAGGGCGTGGGGGCAAGTTCTGGTTATTTGTTTATTAATTAACTAATTAATTAGTTAATCAATTTGTTTATTCATTCATCTATTTATAGTTCTATGTATGTATGTAAGTATGTATGTATGTATGTATGTACGAATGCATGTATGTACGCTTACATGTATGTATGTACGTACATATCTATGTATGTATGTATGTATGTATGTATGTACGAATGCATGTATGTACGCTTGCATGTATGTATGTATGCATACATATATGTTATTGTTGGGTGCTTTGTTTTGGTTATATCTACACAATTGTGAAGAGATGTGTTTCATGTATGTGTGTATACATATGTATGTGTGTATCTTATGTATGTACGTACTTCTGTATGCATATATGCTTGTATGTACATGTATGCATGTATGTTATTGTATGTATGTTATTCCAGTTAAATCCAGTCAATTGTGTTAATCAAACAGTGGTTCGACAAACAAGAGAGTTACAAGTACACGAACTCGATTGAAATAATTTGCGCAAAATATCTAAGATCATGAATAATCCTTCCACGACCAAGAAAGCCATATTATTGCTTCATATACCAAGGTTCTGCAACGAAGGACATTATTATTGGCCCTTATCGCTGCTATCTCCCATTCCAATAGCTCATACTACGTAATACTATTCCTCATGATTGAATTCTCCATCCAAAACCTATAAATACGTGCAATATACGCATCTAATACCGATACCAAAGCATTAAATCACATTCACAGAGTTTATAATTGCAGCTCTATCGCTTTGAGTCTCCTCGCTCTCTGATTGGTTACCTGTCACCGTTTCTTGGTGTTTATACGAATGCTGATTGGCTGAATCGTCTGGGTAGGATATCGGCGGGGCTTGTTGTCCGAAGGTTGGGTACAGTTCGTAAAAATGTCATCAGAGTATTGATTTCTTTATCGTAGATCAGTCTACGTCAATATAGAAAATATGGGGATTCCCTATTGGCCTGACGAAGAGGAAGATTTAGTGAAATAATCGTAGGGGAGCGTTTTTTTCTTTAATCTTTGGTTTGTACTGGGATGTAATATATTGTCTTCGGCTATGTCATCGCACAATGAACGTAACTTATGGGGAACATATATTTTTCGAATTCCTTGATAAATTACACTTTCGTTCTTTTCAATCTATGAACATTTTGAAAACTTTATCGAATAGTAGTAAACTGGAATACTGCGGACATTGAAATCTAACCCACGAGTAAACTATGAAAATACATAAAATATATATTTTTGTATATTTTACAATAGATAAATAAATAAATGAATACATAGATAAAAAAGTAAATGGCATCGGTATATATATACATATATATATATATATATATATATATATATATATATATATAAAGAAATACATATAGAAAAAATATGTGAATATATGATGCTGAATTGTAGAGCGCATAGAAATATATGTATACATGTAAATATATTTAGAAAATATATAAAAGATACATGAATATATTAAATCCTCACCACTGAAAAGCATATTTCTATAACTTCTTTATATCAAGTGGGTTAGGCTCAAAAGTCTCTAGTAATTCACTTGCCTCATCAGCTGATTAAAATCGTCTGAAATCACACAAAACGTTTCCCCAAAACGTTCCCGATTTGGATTAAACTGAACCCGCTTGTTGGGACTTTAGGTATAAGCCCTTAGTTAAGGTTAACCAGGATTAAATTTACGCGTTTCCATAGTGCTGAAGAAGTTGAAAAATATTTCCATGTTCATTTGCAAAGAGTGAATCAGTCAACGTAATCTTATGTATGGTTTCAATATATATATATATATATATATATATATATATATATATATATATATATATATATATATATATATATATTTCATTCTTCCTTACTGGATGCCATTTATCCTCTTATACTGTCTGACGCCTGACGAATTTATTCAGTTGCGGAGAACACTTCAGACTACGAGGTTTAAGACAGACTATCTTAACACATAATTCTATCCAATAAACATTCTGCTCAGACTTATGCTTACTCGAGGGCCCTACATTCTATTAAACTATGCTCATTCCAGGGCTCTGCTATGACGTCATTGGAAAGCATCTCAGACTACGATATTTAAGATATAATATCTACATACTATTCTATTCAGTAAACCTTCTCCTTAGACTTACGTTTACTCAAGGGCCCTATATTCTATTAAATTATACTCATTCCGGGGCCCTGCTGTGACGTCATCGGTGACTTTCATTCATAACATTGAGATGATTGACTGTCGACCTTTTTGTTGACATCTGTCACTCTAATGACGTCACGCGGAACGAAACCAGGCCGAAGATGATAAGATGTCATCAGGGATGTCACTGTAGTCTTGTGAAATGAGGAGGAGAGAGGAGGAAGGAGGAGGAAGGAAGAGGAAGAGGGGTGGAAGGGAGAGGAGAGAGGTGGAAGAAAGAAGAAGGAGGAGGAAAAGTGGAAGAAGAAAGAGGGAAAAGGAGGAATAGAGGTGGAAGAGAAGAAAGAGATGGAAGGAAGGTGGAAGAGAGAAGAAAGAAGAGGAAAACATGTGGAAGAGGGAGGAGAGTGGAAGAAGAGGGATAGTAGAGAGGTGGCAGAGAGAAAAAGAGAGGCAGGAGAAAGAAAAGGGAGGAGTAGGAAAGAGGAGAGAGGAAGTAGAGAGTTGGAAGGAAGAGGAGAGATGAAGAAAGAGGAGGGATAGAGATAGAAGAGAGAGGACAGAGGAAGAGAGGTAGACGAAAGAGAGAGGAAGAGGTGGAAAGAAGAGGGGAGTGGAAGAGATGTAAAATAGATGAAAGAGAGAGGTAGAAAAGAGAAGACAGTGGATAAAAGAGGAACGAAAGAGAGAGGAAGAGAGGTGGAATATGCAAGACGAGATGGATAAATACAACATCTTCGGAAGACTTACTGCCAACACGCGATGACTCTCAAGTGGGATCAGACCACCTATATCTGTCTTCCTCGCCTCCAGAAGGTAGTGTCCTCACCCACTCGGCTGCTACGTTCGCTAACTGGATGGATTTAATTTTTCCTCATTGCCGTATATTAAGATGGTTATCTTGACTGGCATTGGGGTTAAGCTCGGTCGTTAAGCTCTTAATGTATGTTTAAGTGAAGCACATTCTGAGCCATATTTTGGGCCCAGTCTTTCTCGAACTGGGAGCTGGTATTTTATTATTCTTTTTTATTTTTCTATTTATTTTATATACATATATATTATATATATATATATATATATATTTATATATATATATATTTATATATATATTATATATATGTATATATAATATAATATATATATATATATATATGTATATATTATATATATATATGCATATATTATATATATATATATATATATATACTGTATGTATATATATAGTTTCATTTTATTTAGTTAATTTTATTTTAATTCATTTTATTCTACACTTTTTGTGTAAAAACGATAGATAGATACAGATAAAGAAACAAATAGATACATAAACAAATACATAAAACAAAACACGAAAATAAAATATAAGGTACATTAAGAAATAAGATAAACTGAAACAAGATCAAATAATAACAACAATCACAGTAATGAACACGCCTCCGTCCGCGGCGAGCATTCCGAACGGGCACCAAAATGCCTCCCCCCTCCCCCCCCCCGGACACCGGCCCCCGGACAGCGCTATCCAGTCCTGGTGCTGGGCGACTTCAATGCCGCGCCGGAGACACTGACAGAACTGGTTGCGAGATTGATATCGCTTCTCTCAGCTCCGCAATCGTTAACTCCAGAAGCTGGTGTTTCTGGAGGACACAAGCTGGTGTTTCTGGGGACGCAGATTATTTATTTATTTATTTGTTTATTTTTTAGACAGAATCTGGTGTTTCTGGGGCACAGAATTTGGTGTATCTAGACACAGATTCTGTTTTTTTTTTTAGATATGGAATGTGGTGTATCTGGACACAGAATTTGGTATTTCTGGGGTACAGAAATTGGTGTATGTGGGGACAAAAACTGGTGTTTCTGTACACAAAAGCTGATGTTTCTGGACACGGAAACTTGTGTTTCTTAATACAGGAGATGGTGTATCTGGACAGACTCTGGAGTATTTAGAGACACAAAAGCTGGTATTTCTGGGCGCAGAAGCTGATGTTTCTGGATACAGGAACTCGTATATCTGGACACAGAATCTGGTGTATTTGGAGACACAGAAGCTGGTGTTTCTGTATATAGAAGCTGGTGTTTCTGGACAGAGAAGCTGATGTTTCTGGATACAGGAGCTCGTGTATCTGGACACAGAATCTGATGTATCTGGGGACACAGAAGCTGGTGTTTCTGTACAAAGAAGCTGGTGTTTCTGGACACAGAAGCTGATGTTTCTGGAAACAGGAGCTCGTGTATCTGGACACAGAATCTGATGTATCTGGGGACACAGAAGCTGGTGTTTCTGTACATATAAGCTGGTGTTTCTGGACACAGAAGCTGATGTTTCTGGATACAGGAGCTCGTGTATCTTGACAGAGAATCTGATGTATCTGGGGACACAGAAGCTGGTGTTTCTGTACATAGAAGCTGGTGTTTCTGGACACAGAAGCTGATGTTTCTGGATACAGAAGCTCGTGTATCTGGACACAGAATCTGGTATTTCTAGACACAGAAGCTGAAGTTTCTGAAGACAAAAATCTGATGTTTCTGGACACAAAATCTGGTGTTTCTGAACACAGAAGCTGGTGTTCCTGGATCCAGCGAAACGAATGATTTCGCTGGA
>NC_134787.1:16550082-16557582 GCF_046742065.1 Oratosquilla oratoria
AGAGAGAGAGAGAGAGAAGGTGGAAGACCGGAAGAGAGGTTGAAAAGTAGGACATGGGCAGAGAGAGGGGGAGAGAGGGGGAGAGAGGGGGAGGGATAGAGAGGGAGAGAGAGGAAGAAAGAGGGAGTGAGACGGAGAAAGAGGAAGAAAGAGGGAGAGGGGGAGTAAGGGAGTGAAATAAGGAGGGTAGGAGGGAAGGAAGGAGGGAGGGAAGGAGAGACGAAGAGAGAAAAGAAGAGAACGATTATTGTGTGTGTGTGTGTATGTGTGTGTGTGTGTGTGTGTGTGTGTGTGTGTGTGTGTGTGTGTGTGTGTGTGTGTGTGTGTGTGTGTGTGTGTGTGTGTGTGTGTGTGAGCGTCTGTGCGTGCTCACGTTCCTACTTATGCGCTTGAGTATTCGTCCATATGAATACAAATCTTTCATTTGTAAGTCTGTATATGCATTTTAAACACACACACGCCCATCTCTCTCTCTCCCTCTCTCTCTCATTCTCTCCTTCTCTCTCTCTCCCTCTCGATGTTCAGGGTTTGGATCCTTTATCATTGAATAAAATTACCTGTTGAATGGAATCGAATTCACCATAAATATCTCCAAACTCAAGTCTGTTTACATATTCTATTAAAAACTGAGGTCCATTTTTTTTCCTAAGATAATAATAAAACAAACCTAGAAATCTTAATTTTTTCCTCTGAACATGGAGACACAAAAATGATCTAAAATAGTATTGATTTCATCATTTTATCGATACATCAATACATATGGGTACATCCCCTATATGAGGAAGAAACCCCTTGGGATATATATTATGGAATCTACATTCATATATTTATGTTTATACTCGTATCTATGTATCTATATCTATACCTATATTACCCTACTATTTTTGTTTCAGCCAGACGAATTTATTCAGGCGAAAGAAACTCCCAAGGTTATTTTCATAATGTTTAGATTATTTTTTTTTCATCTCACAGAATTTTTTTCAGTTAAACGCCAGAGGATTCTATTCAGATGGAAGAAGAGGAGGAGGAATCCCAGATGTAATGGATCCGGTCATATCTCTTCGTCATCCTAAGGCCATCGAAGGCCTCCGAAGAACCTCCACTTCGAACAAAGAAGAGTCTCCGACTTAAGAACATAAGAATGAAGGAGACTGTAACAGACCATAAGGCCTACACTAGACAGTTCCATGTCTCTTACCAGCTATTATCCCAATCCATAAATTGATCTAACCATCTCTTAAAACAACTGATAGTTTCAGCGCTCACTACATGGTTACTAAGTCTATTCCATTCGTTAATCGCTCAATTGGTAAGTCACTTCTTGTTTATGAATCATCGAACTCAAGCGGCTCTTCTTCTGATACCATTTGTACCAAAGGTCTACTCATTGGTGTAATCTGTGCCAAATTTTCAAAAGTCTCTTTGGCGCCATTTGTGCCAAGATCCTTCTCCTTGATCTGTCCAAATGCCTCATGTCTGGCACCATCTGTCCAAAAGATTCGTGTTTGACACCATCTGTCTCAGAGACTTTTCCTTGGCACCATCTCTCCAAATGACATGTCTGATACCACCTATCCAAGATACTCTTCTTTAACACCATCTGTACTAAGGGTCTTCTCTTTGACACCATCTCTCCAAGATCCCCTTTGGTGCCAAGTGTCCAAAACTATCCTCTTTGGCGCCAAGTGTCCAAAACCATCCTCTTTGGCGCCAAGTGTCCAAAACCATCCTCTTTGGCGCCAAGTGTCCAAGACCATCCTCTTTGGCGCCAAGTGTCCATAACCATCCTCTTTGGCGCCAAGTGTCCATAACCATCCTCTTTGGCGCCAAGTGTCCAAAACCATCCTCTTTGGCGCCAATTGTCCATAACCATTCTCTTTGGCGCCAAGTGTCCATAATCATCCTCTTTAGCTCCACCTGAGCTAAGAGACGTGCTTCGTTCTAGGCACTTCACTGCCTCCGAACTCATAAATTGTAATAAATCATCTTGAGTTCGGGGGTTTTGTGCAACAGCAAGACACTCGAGGCTTTGATTACAGTTGAAGAAGACGAAGGAGAAAAAAAAAAAGAAGACGAAAAAACGTCTTGTTATTAGCGTTACTCTTCTTCTTGAAGAGTCCCGAGAGCCTTCGAGTTGATGTAACGTGACCCAAAAATGCCAATAACTCACATAAAGAAATGAGAAATATGAGACGAAGGAGTCCGATATTGTTTGATGTGATGTTGTAACGTAATATAAGACGCGCGTGCGCACACACACTCACATACATACACACACACACACACACACACACACACACACACACACACACACACACATACACACACACGCCGCACACACACATATATACACCCCTAACTAATAAGTGAACAAATAATAATAAAAACGGGTTCCTCAATAGAGAGACAAATATGAATGACAAGATAAGTAAATTGATAAGCAAATGAATGAATAAATAAATGAATAAATATATAAAGAAATAAAAATAAACATTTAAGAAGATAAATAGTAAATAAATAAAATACAATAAGCCATAAACAAGGAAATGATACACGAATAAATGAAATACAACAATAAATAAAAAACTAGTTAAATAGATAGATAAATAAACAAATAAATCAATCAATAAATACTAGGAGACCTTACAGATACTCCTCCCCAAACGATTTCATCCTTCTTCTAAGAAAACCCAAAATTTCGATTGAGGTCTGCGCCCCTAACTCTGCGAAGTCATCTCCCTCTCCTTTGTACTCCCGCTGCCTCCGGACTGTCTTAATCACCTCGGTGACCCCCCCCCCCCCTCCACCAACCCCGGAGGGAGCGAAGGAGCTAACGTAAATGAAGAGGAGACACAAAGGAGGAAGCGTGTGTCTTTTGTGTAAGAAGGCGGTGGTCTCCAAGTCTTATTAAACTGGACAGCGGAGACTCTTCGTTACTAAATATATATATATATGTATATATATATATATATATATATATATATATATATATATATATATATATATAATATTGAAGGTGAAGGAATTAGACGAGGATTGAATGGAAGAATTTTAATGCTTTAACGTTCCGACCCTCATGGTTTTGATCAAAGACCCTGTGGGTCGAAACGTTAATGCATTAAGATTCTCCCATTATTCTTCGTCTAATTCCTCCATCTTCAGTTACATTTGTCATTGTGTAGTTAATTGTATATATATATATATATATATATATATATATATATATATATATGCATATATATATATATATATATTAAAATAGATAGATAAATAGATGATTCCATATATCTATAATAACTAAACAGATATGATTATAATTAAATGAATGCATAAATAAATAAATAAACAAAATAAATTAAAATAGTATATAAGTAGGTAAATGAATAAATGGATAAATAGGGGAATAGATTATATATAAACAAATAGATATCCAAGTAAATAAATGAATAGGTAGATAGATAAATAAAAGAATATAAATAAATAAATATACAGGAGAATGAAATTAAATAGAATATGAACAAAAATAAAAATAAATTAAAATCCAATAGAAAATATTCACCTGAAATTCAAGCTAAAACATTAAAGAGAAAATAGACAGGAGGACCTTATATACAAGAGAAACAATTGTACAGACAATGATGAAGAGCTCGAGCTGATTAGGACTGAATAGGTGGAAAAATTGATTATTAAAGCATGACTGGAGACTAACCCCACACTCAGAGAAGAATGCTGATCACTTAATCCCTCCTTAAATCCTTCCTTCCTACTGCCCTCCTTAAATCCCTCCTTTCTACTGCCCTCCTTAATTATCTCCTTGATCGCCTTTGTGACTTCATGATCTCTTCTCGGTGTGATATTGTATCCAACAATAGAAGCGCTGGTTATCTGTGATGTAGTTCCAATACTGTGGTTATTAAGATCTTTCATTATGGTGATGTACATACCGTCATTGAAGTCTCCGGGTGGTTTTGATTTTGCTTGGAGTTCGCCTCCGCCGTGAAGAAATAATTTGTTAAAACTATTTTCAATTCTTACAAATGTAGCTGGTCAATATATGTTCTTCCCCTGTGTTCTTCTGTGTAACGGTTTGTTCTTTCGACGTACGTGAAGAACAGGTTTCCAACCCTGACCTTGATTTCAGCGTGACGAATATAAAGAAGACCAATTGGAAGACAGATAATACTTAGAGTACGAAGACGAAGATGAAGACGAAGGCGAAGAATTCGAAGAAGAATTAAAAAAAAGACGAAGAAGGGAATGAGGAGATAAAGAACATAAGAACATAAGAATGGAGGAGACTGCAGGAAACCATATGGCCTACATCAGGCAGTTCCATGTCCTGTACCACTTGTCATCCATACCCATAAAGTTATTTAACCTTCTCTTAAAACAAATAATTGTTTCAGCGGTCTTTGCATGGTTACTAAGTCTATTCCATTCTTTCGGTAAACCAGTTCTTGCCTACTCCCCTCTTAAATCTAAATTTGTCCAATTTAAATTCATTACAAGTCCTACCTTGCTGTCCTAATATGATGACCTTGCTTCCATCACCCTTGTTAAAGCCATTGACCTATACCAAGAAGAATAACCCGAAGAAGAAGAAGAAGAACGACGGCATAAAGAACAACAAACGCGTCGAGGAAAGAAATCACCTAATCGCTCCTACGCCAGCGTTCCACCAATGTAAACACAACCTACGGCTCCGCCCTAACAACGCCTCAGTTGATTGCTCTTCATCCTGAGCCGTGGCTTCATCTAACCAACCCTATACATATATATCACACCCGAGCTCCATCCATCAATCACACACAAACACCTTCGTAACACCTACACAACGCCATCTATTCCCCCGTCTGCATATCCATCTGTATCACGTGTCAACCATCTATCACGCCTACGAGGAAGGCCCAAGATCGTTCACTAGGTCCTGCGGGGGATTCTGCAGAGCCACCGCAAGAAACGGCTTTAAAGCCATCTGGCCGAGATCACAGAAAGATCACCGCCAACCACCTGGTTGTTATCAAGAACACCACCTTCGAGCAAGCGAATTACCATCACTAAAAGGTCTTTTGCAAACCACCTGACTGTCATCACAAAAATTCACCTGCGAGCCATCTGACTCATAAAAAGCCAACTCAAAGCCACCTGACCACTGTCACCAACAGCCACCTATGAGCCACCTGTCTCTCACTACAAAGTCATATGCAAACCAACTGTCTACCATTACAATAAAACATGTACAAGCCAGCTGGTTTCCATCAGAGAATTTAACACCTGTAACCACCTGCCAGTCACACTTACCAACACTATTAGAACCAGTGACGGGTTACCTCCATGAAGGGTTGCAACCCTGAGAGGCTGACATTCGGTCTCCGGACTGAGCCCAAGATATCTTTCAACTTTATATTTCTTATAACCGGCGACTCATCTTCCCCTTTCTATCACAGGCAACGGTCCAAACAAAGTAAAGATACTTTTTGGAGTCGGGCATAGATAGTA
The DNA here is from genome assembly GCF_046742065.1 of Oratosquilla oratoria. Classification (NCBI taxonomy): domain Eukaryota; kingdom Metazoa; phylum Arthropoda; class Malacostraca; order Stomatopoda; family Squillidae; genus Oratosquilla; species Oratosquilla oratoria. Next base: position 16,555,582 of record NC_134787.1, read on the forward strand.
GCATAACAGCCCAAAAGCCAACACAGCCACCTTGCGTAAGCCACCCTTTCTTACCCGAAAATGTTATCAGTTTGTCAATTGCACTCAATTTTTTGGTCACCCTGTAGTATGAGTTACATGTGTTTTTATCCATTTTAAGGCAATGGTGAGCTGCAGGCGATTTTATTTAGCTGAAGAAAACGGATATTGGTTTTAGTTAAAAAAAAATTAGATTATAATTGGTTGATTTTTATTGGATTTATCATCAAATTGATGAACTTAGTTACATTTGAATGTACAGTTCTGAATATAATTCCTGAACTCTGCGTAAAATCGGGTGTTTATTACTTTATTTGTATATTTATTTATTTATTTATATATTTATCATTTATGTTATTTATTTATTTATTATTTATTATTTTCATATATTATTTATTTATTCATCTATTCATTTATATATTTATTTATCTATTTATACATTTATTTATTTACGTATTTATTTATTGACATATTTATTTATTCATTTATTTATTTATTCATTGTGACTGACTTACGATCACAAGATTCATCTATTCATTTATGTATTTATTTATCTATTTATACATTTATTTATTTACGTATTTATTTATTGACTTATTTATTTATTCATTTATTTATTTATTCATTGTGACTGACTTACGATCACAAGATTTTCTTTTAAATCAATCCATATCAAACCAAAAACATGGTGAAAATAGCCCAACCATCACAGGTATTCCCTCTGAACTAACTCGCAACACCCCAAAATCATGGTGAAAATAGCCCGACCACCGAAAGTACCCAGACCACATAGCAATACAAGTACAACAGCGGACACAGCCCAGCAACCAAACCTCAAAGCCACACTTACGTAAGCCCCCATCAAAGCCCCGACGATCCAGCCCCCCCACGCCCCCCCAAGCCCCGCCATCTCGGGGGCGTGCTCTCAACGCCCACAGGGTGATCCAGTTAGACCGCTTCATAGAAAACGAGAAGTGATTGAATATTCGTCCACTTCTCAAATACTTAGGGTCCGAGGTCGAACCCTGAAACTTCCACGTCTTCTCTTTACATACCAATGCCACCATACTAGACACCATACCACCATAGGATCTTTCTCCATACCAAAAGTATTCTACAGCTTCAACATACCACAATCTACCATACTCTCATACACACAAATTTCCTATCGTATTTCTGTATCAATAATGTCATACCACCATACCATATGCCATACAGCATGGGATACCCCACAACGTCAATATACCATTATCCACCATACTCTTATACCAAAAACTCCCTCTCCTATCTCTATACCAACAATACTATACCACCATACCATACTCCATACTACCACACCCACGGACTATCTATTCTCTCTTCATACCAACACACCATATCATCAAACCATACCACACACACACACACACACACACACACACACACACACACACACACACACACACACTTCCAATACGATATTCATACCAACACAACCATACCACTAAACCATAACATACGCCTTTACACTCTCTACCATACCATAACCAGTAACCGCAACAAATACCACCACTTCTCTCAACATACCACCATACCATTCTCCACACTACCGCACCAAATTGCATTAACACGTCCCTTCCCATAATACCAAAACTATACCACATACCACCAAACCCATTACTCACACTCCGTACTAAATCTGTCTTAATACCAACACTACCATACCATCATACCATTCCGTATAGTACCGTACCGGCTATTTCCAACACGTTCTGCTGAGAGCAAAAGGCCCAAGTTGTATAGGAAATATACATTTTTACCATAGGAAGATCGCTGACTGAGCGGGTTAGGGCGTCGCTACTTGCGGCGAAGGTCGAGGTGAGGGTGGTTCGAATCCTGTCACCGGCGAAGTTGAACCAAGGGCATGGTTAATTAAATTCCACGCTATAAAGCCCTCTGTGAGGGGCACCGTCCTAGCCTCCCGATAGTGGGGAGTGTGTGACG
>NC_134787.1:16567582-16570082 GCF_046742065.1 Oratosquilla oratoria
GCGGTCCATTTTTTCACGGCTGCGATTACGGCGTTGTTGTCGGGGAAACGCTGCCCACGTAATGCGTCCTTCAGAGGTCCGAACAAGTGGAAGTCTGACGGTGCCAGGTCGGGACTATACGGTGGGTGAGACAGCACCGTCCAGCCGAACTTTGTCACACATTCCGTGGTCTTCAAACTTGTGTGTGGCCTGGCGTTGTCGTGTTGCAAACGGAATGTTTCCCTTTTCTCTGGCCTTACACGGGCAATCCGGGCCTTCAGCTTGGTCAACGTTTCAACGTAACGGTCAGAGTTGACAGTCGCCCCTGGTTCCAAGAAATCCAGGAGGATGACGCCCTTCCTGTCCCAGAAGACGGTGCACATCACTTTGCCTGCAGATGTCTGCGTCTTGAACTTCTTTGCTGGGGAGTGTGAGTGGTGCCATTCCATCGACTGCCGTTTGGACTCCGGCTCGTAGTGGTGACACCACGTCTCGTCACCAGTGATGATGCGGTCCAAGAATCCGTCACCTTCGGCTTCGTACCGATCCAACAAGTCCTGACAGACATCCCGTCGGGGTTCAACAATAATCGTTGAACGATTGTGTAGAGCTCTGATTTTTTTTTCTTTTTTTAATGGGGATGTTTTGCTTCGAGGTAACTATGAAGGTAATCATTTTAACCGAACCTTCCAACGCGCTTACCCGAATAGGAGGCCAGGTAGCAGGATGCGCGTCATTCACCATTAGCTGTTGGAGGCTTATTATCACACCGAGAAAAAAAAATGCATAAAGGTTGAACATGGCCCCCTAAGTGAGAAACGCCCACATGGGTCGGGACCCCCCACTAAGGCCGTTGTGTATGTGGGTGTGGGGGTTGGTCAACCTCCAACTACTTAATAAAATCACTTGTTGATGGCGTAATGAAAGCTATACAGTGAGGTATACAAGAGAAAATGTTAGTGAACGCCTGGGTTTGCGTCTCATACTTTAAATGAAGGGGCCTTTCATATTATTATTGTTGTTGCTGTTGTTATCATTACTATTAATACTATTATTTTTATTGTTATTATTATTGTCATTATTATTGTTACTACTAGTACTACTACTATTATATTATCATCAACATTATTATTATTATCATTATTATCACTACCATTATTTTATTACTATTATTGTTATTATCACTATTATTATTATTATTATTGTCACTATCACTATTATTATTATTATCATTATCATTACTATTATTATTACCGATATCATTATTATCATTATCATACTATTTTCATCCTTATCATTATTAATTATTATTATTATTATTATTATTATTATTATTATTATTATTATTATTATTATTATTATTATAGATATTATTATCATTGTTACTATCATTCTATAATCATTATCATTATGATTATAATTACTATTATTATCATCATTGTAATTATTTCTATAATCATAATTTTTTTTTTTTTTTCTCTCAATCTTGAAATCTAAGATGAAGACACCCTCTCTGGTAACATTATTCCTTTCCTCAATTTCCACCTCCACCCGAGAGGCGACGCACTTGGTAGATTTCTTAGCGGCTGCCGCCCGGCCCTGGGTCCCGGACCACGGCGCGGCGGCGCGGCGGCCGGGCGGTCTGGGTCCGGCGAGGTGAACAGCCCCTTCAACCTCCCGGAAGAACACGTCCGGGCAAGTTTTTCTCTCTCTTTATGAGCATCTGTACCTGGCTGTTGCTCTCTTCTACCTCCACCCCCCCTCTCTCTCTCTCTCTCTCTCTCTCTATCTCTCTCTCTAAAAGTAAAAAGAAAAAAGAAAAAAAATTGTACGAGGCTGTTGCTCCCTTCTCCTTTCCCCCCTTCTCTCTCTTTTTCTCCCTCTCTCTCACTCTCTCTCTAAAAGTAAAAAAAATCTGTACGCGGCTATTGCTCTCTTCTCTCTTTCTAAAAGTAAAACAAAATCTATACTTGGCTGTTGCTCTCGCCTCTCTCTCTCTCTCTCTCTCTCTCTCTCTCTCTCTCTCTCTCTCTCTCTCTCTCTCTCTCCCTCTGTCTCTCTCTCTCTCTCAAGATCATTCAGTCCCTATCAATGGTTCTGACTCACCTGTCAATTCAACTTACTTAATTGAACCTCTAAACCTTGTAGCGTTAATGTAATTGCCTTCGTAAAAGTGCACACACACACACACACACACACACACACACACACACACACACACACACACACACACACACACACACACACACACACACACGTGCGCGCACGCACGCACGCACGCACACACATATACACACATACAGGCGCGCACACACTCACGCGCACACAAACACAAACATACACACACACACACACACACGCATATACACACATATAGGCGCACACACACTCACGCGCACACAAACTCAAACATACACACACACATACACACACACACACACACACACACACACACACACACACACGTGCGCGCACGCACGCACGCACACACATATACACACATACAGGCGCACACACACTC
>NC_134787.1:16597582-16602582 GCF_046742065.1 Oratosquilla oratoria
AGAAATGTTGTGATATGAACGATGGTGTACATCATTTCCGTCGCAAATGTGTACTTTTGAAGTAATTAAGTATTGAAATTATGCACTTATGCCTACATCTCCCGAACGATCTGGGGGGACGTGTGGGAAATCGGGGTTTTTGGGTGGGGAAGACTAATAAATGGAGTAATGTGCATTGCAAAACAGGTATAAAATGAACAAAAACACTTGAGGAAAAAAAAAAAAATCACATTTTAGGGCCCCGAGTCCAGCGGTAGCCATCTTTGTTTTTACCAACGATTCGAAAAATGTCTCGCTAGATCTGTTACACTTAGCGAAGTCCACTCCAGCCGCGCAAGACTTCCTAACCGTAAACTAACGTTACCTCCGTTAGGTTAGGTTAGGTTAGGTTAGGTTAGTTTACGGTTACCAAGTCTTGCGCGAGGGGCTGCCCTAAATCTAGCGCTTCTACTCACAAATACTTACAATCGTTAGTAAACAAACATGGCGCCGCGCGCGGTACCCGCCGATATGGGATATATATATTTTTTTTATGGGTTTCTTTAGTCTTCTTCTTCATTTTACACCTGTTTGGCAACGCGCATTACTCCATTTATTAGTCTCCCCCACCCAAAAACCCCGATTTCCCACACGTCCCCCCAGATCGTTCGGGAGATGTAGGCATAAGTGCATAACTTCAATACTTAATTACTTCAAAAGTACGCATTTGCGACGGAAATGATGTACACCATCGTTCATATCACAACATTTCTCACCAGAAACACATAGACCACATGTCAAATTCTATGGTTGGGTGAAACTATAAATTGACCGAAAATACTACCTCCACTTTCAAAAATCAATAAATAAATGAATAAACAAAAAACCTTTCACAACCCCACACAAGAACTTCCTCGCAATAATTCCTCAAAAACTCAACTTAAATCAATTCAATTTCTATTCCTTCCTCCGGCTAAAAACAGAACAGTGACGTCACACGCCTTCACTTCTAAGTACCACAGTAGGTGCAATCTTCTAAGAGGTCGTGACCAGCTTTTATGCTTAGGTCGTAACTTTACGATGTAAATAAGCCACTTAAGACCTTGGAGACTTATCTGTATCGTAAAGGGCTTAACGTAGTACTTATAAGTGAAGCCAGCTTCTCACCCACTTCAACCTAATGACGTAATTGATTGAATTGGTTTTGGTTAATGATAGACAATTCTATTCAGCCTAGGGGCGACCCCTGGGCACCGCGACCACGTTAACCAGAAGAAAATGTCAAAGAGTGTCACTTTATTGAAGGAATGACGCAAATGAATAAATTAATAAATGAATCAATTGATAAATGAATAAGCTAATTAAGCAAATACCAAGAACTAATTAATACTTTGGTAAATAGACAAATAATAAAAACAAATAAGATGCAAAAAAAAAAAAAAATTGAGCAAACAAACAAAGCAAATAAAATATATATGAAAATAGACAAATCTATAAATCACCCTGGACTCCACATGCCACAAATAATCACACCTCCACATCACACACTTCCACACCACTCACCTCCACATCACTTATATCCACATCACTCACATCTACATCACACACCTCCACATCACACACCTCCACATCACTCACCTCCACATCACTCACATCCACATGACTCAATTCCACATCACTCACCTCCACATCACTCATCCCCACATCCCTCACCGCCACATCACACACCTCCACATCACTCACCTCCACATCACACACCTCCAAATCCCTCACCTCCACATCACACACCTCCACATCACTCACCTCCACATCACACACCTCCACATGACTCACCTCCACATCACACACCTCCAAATCACTCACCTCCATATCACACACCTCCACATCATTCACCTCCACATCACACACCTCCACATGACTCACCTCCAGATGACTCACCTCTACATCACACGCCTCCACATCACTCACCTCCACATCACTCACCTCCACATCACATACCTCCACATCCCTCACCTCCACATCACACACCTTCACATCACTCACCTACACATCACACGCCTCCACATCCCTCACCTCCACATCATACACCTCCACATCACACACCTCCACATCACACACATCCACATCACTCACCTCCACATCACTCACTTCCACATCACTCACCTCCACATCACTTGTGACACCCAGCAAAGACATAACACGTCTTCATTAGGGGATGTGAGCGGTTGGTCGAGGGGATGGTCTCGACTTCCTGGAAGCTTCTGGGTTTCTGGGAAGGTGCTTGGGAGCCAACAAGGACCCCCACACCCACCCACAACCCTCTTCCCCCAATCTCCCCGAATGTCGAGGGAGGAGGAACGTGGGAGGGGATGGGGGGGGTAGTTCCCCTAAGAGAGAACCACGGGGGAGCAGTTTAATTATATACCAGTAACTGGGGCGCCACGAGGTTATAACAAAAGCATGCGGACAAAGAATCGAGTTCCTTGTTTTGCAAAAAAGAAAAATTATAACAAACAAGAAGATAGATAAGTCGATAGGTAAATAGATAAATGAATTAGTCAAAGCTAAATGATAATAATGATAAAATGTAGTTCGTTTCTGAGGGAAAAAATTGGGTGCCAATTGGAATGGGTGATCTCTGCTGCTTATTTATTAGTTGATTAATTAATTGGTCAATTTGATTTATCTTATTTTCAATCGTATCCACTTTCTACCTTCTTCGTTTATTCGTGTGAGACCAAAACAAGGCTTCCGTGTCAAACATTCCTCCATTTTGTTTTCGTCGTCTTTGTCCATATTTGGAGTTAACGAAGCAATGTCGGCATCAGCAAATCAAGATATCTGTCAGGACGTCAGAAGGTGACAGAAGACCCTAAACGACCTAAGAAGCCTCTCTTTTTTTTTTTTTTTTTTTTTTTTTTTTTTTTTTTTTTTTTTTTTTTTTTTTTTTTTTTTTTTATGAAATTTGGACAACCGAAACTTCATCGAGAAGCGCACTTTCTTATAGAAAATGTCAATAAATATTCTTCTAGAAAAAAGTTTGTCTGAAAATGTGGCTTTGACTATAGGCTGTATCTCATTAATGCTTCCGACCACACAAACAATATTGGACCGCGATTTTAACCATACATAGACATACCTTACTATTGAGTACTTTGGCATAGAAAATATATAGTATATAGAAATAATTATTTTATTAGCATCTATACTGAATACTTGTAATGGGTGAAAGACTTGAAAGCAACTGTGTTTCACTTACGAAGCTCTTTCCATCTATTCTAAATGAAGTTCAAATACAACTCTCAAAATGAATAAATAAATACACAAATAAAATAAAATGAAATAATAAATTAGATAATATAAAATAAGACAAAATAAAATAAATAAATAGATTAATTAATAAACAGATAAATAAGTAAAGCAGAATAGAATAGATGGGAACAGATATATGAACAAATAAAATAGAAATAAACTATATAAGAAAAAACACTGCAATATAAGTTATTCTACCAAGATTATAAAAACAAACTTGAATACAATCTCTAAACATTGACAAACTGACGTAGCCCTCCTCACATTCCCCCCTTCCCCCCTCCCATCCCCCTGCCCTCCCCCTTCCCCCCAAGAAAAAAAAAAGTAATTGATCATTAAAAACACACCCATCACACGCTCAGCCAAGGCGACCTGATTTGCATAGTTAGCATCAGCAGGGTGAACAGGACTTTTATCCCCAGCTGTACACCAGCCATTACCTTCTCCATCACACACTAATAACTGTATTTGACACATGAGTTCAGAGCAGACAGACACCTTGTCCAGACCTGACATGTAATTTGCATCAACATCGAGCGTCCCTCACATGAACAATTACAGGTTTGTTCTAAATCTTCTTAGTACATTATCAACTAGTTCTAGAAAATCTAGAGACTAGGTTTCTTAGGCTATCTAACGTCATATTATCCTAGATTTGCTCTAACTGATCCTAGGACAATATCATCAATTTCTAGATTTCTAGATGGGCTACGTAGCGTCACATGATCCTAGATTCTCTCTAAGAGTTCCTAGGACAATATCATCCGTTTCTAGATTTCTAGATGGGCTACGTAGCATCACATGATCCTAGATTCTAACAGCTCCTAGGACACCATCATCACTTTCTAGATTTCTAGTTGGGGTGCGTTGCGCCACATGATCCTAGATTTGATCGAACTGCTCTAAGGACACTCCCATCCCTTTCTAGATTTATTGCTCCATGTAATGACAGAATATCAGATTCGTTCTAAATTATCTAGCACACTATCAACCCCATCTAGAACGTCTAGAACCTAGATTTTTTAGGCTATCTAGCTTCACATGATCCCAACGGCTGATTGTGACTATTACCTGGCCGAGCTGTCCATGTACGTCTGGCAAAGGTGATGTCTGGTTGAAAATGGTGATTTTAGGTTTATCAAAATATCAAATATCAGGAAGTGTCAGATATATATATATATATATATATATATATATATATATATATATATATATATGTGTGTGTGTGTGTGTGTATGTGTGTATGTACACACACATACATGCATGCATATATATATATATATATATATATATATATATATATATATATATATATATGTATATATATATATAACATATATACAATATATATAAATATATATATATATATATATATATATATATGTGTGTGTGTGTGTGTGTGTGTGTGTGTGTGTGTGCGTACGTACACACACATACATATATATATCTATATATATATATATATATATATATGTGTGTGTGTGTGTGTGTGTGTGTGTGTGTGTGATTTTTGTGTGTACACACACACACACACATATATATATATATATACACACACATATATATATATAATTATATATATATACACACACACACACATATATATAAATATATATATACATACATATACATATATATATATATATATATATATATATAAGCGAAATCAACGTTCTAACACATTGGTAAAATGAACCGAAGATCCCAGT
>NC_134787.1:16605082-16612582 GCF_046742065.1 Oratosquilla oratoria
AATAAAATTAACCAGAAAAAACAAGATAAAATCAAGTGGAATGAAACAGAATAAAACAAGATGAAAAATAAACAAGCAAAATATGAAAATAAAGATAGATATGCCATGGGCATGGAATTCCTTCCAATCAAAAAAATAAATAGATAAATAAATAAATAAATAAAATAGAATAAAATAAAAAAACGAATAAATAAATAAATAAGAAATAGAATAAAATAAAAAAACGAATGAATAAATAAATAAACAAACAAAATAAGAAAATAAAAATAGATATGCTACGGGCACGGATTCCCTTCCACTCAAAAAAGTAAATGAATAAATAAAATAAATAGATAAATAAATAAATAAATAAACAAACAAAATAATAAAATAAAAATAGATATGCTGCGGGCATGGATTCCCTTCCACTCAAAAAAAAAGTATATGAATAAATAAATGAATAAATAAATAAAATAAGTAAATGAAAAATAAATAAATAAACAAACAAAATAAGAAAATAAAAATAGATATACTACGGGGATGGATTCCCTTCCACTCAAAAAAAAAAAAAAAATCCTGTGCCAAACAGGTACGTTAGCTCCATATTGAGAGACTGCACGTGTGGGCAGGATACATGCTGAGGAAAGTCACACTAAAAAAAAAAAAAAAAGAAATAATAATAAAAATAGAAATAATGGAGTGAAATGATCACCCTTCACGGGAACAGCTACGAAACTGGCGTCACATTAAAAAAAAAAAAAAAAAAAAAAAAATCCCAAGATATCAATGTTAACAATGAATTTAACAGTGAATTTAACAGTGAATTTTGACAGTGAAATTTGGTCGACTAAATTTCACTAAACAAACTAAACAGTTGGAAACGTCGGCAGCCTTGCCAGAGATGCCTATCACTGCCAGACAACTTAACAAGTCACATATTTTTGCGGTCTTAATAAATTCAGTGGAATATCATCTCATCTTATTCTATTTATTCACTTATACATTTACTTATTCATTTATTCATTCATTCTTTTCACGCAGAAGTGAATAAGATGAGAGAGACAATTAATGGGTTTTGATGGGTGAGGTGTGTGTGTGTGTGTGTGTGTGTGTGTGTGTGTGTGTGTGTGTGTGTGTGTGTGTGTGTGTGTGCTTTGAAAAGGCAACCCCCCCTTTTAAGGTGGAAAAGGGTCATTGGGTATGTATTGTTGTATTTCTGTAGACACTATCCAAAACTTCATCTTCAGTCGCTTTAGTGTCTATTGTATCTTTTGTATACAACAGTTTAATAGAACCAAAATTTATTTCTTATCAACAAGATTGTATTAATACAACAACAATATGGAACATCACGGGACAGGTTTAAGTGTCCGGGCTGGTTCTTTGCTTCAGGTGAGTGAGTGGGGCGGTTGGCCCGCGCGTTGGCCCGCGCGTTGGACCGCTCGTCCGTGCGGTCCGGTACCACTTAGCGATGCAGGACACGTCTTCCGTCGACCGATTGACCGCTGATATTTCGCAAAATTCGCAATGCGCTTCTTCACGCGCCATTTGCTTGTCATGTTACTCCTGAAGAAAAAAAAAAAAAAAAAAAAAACTTACTGTATGTACCATCAAGGGTCGCGAACGGGAATCGAACCCAAAAATAATCTTTCTTTCCATGAGCGTTCCACTTCAGAAATTTTGTCCTGATTGACGCCAGACGATTTTATTCAACTGATAGTTGATGTTGCATGATATAAACACAGGGAGTGGAGAGCACTCCCTGTGTTTATATCATGCAACATCAACTATCAGTTGAATAAAATCGTCTGGCGTCAATCAGGACAGTCTGGGTGCCGACAGGCTATTCTATTAGATATAAGCCCCCTTCATTATCAAAGGGATCTGACTCGTTTGGGAGTGGTGGTATCAGTCATCATCATCATCATCATCGTCATTATTATCATTAATATTATTACTAGAATTGTTATTGTTTTTAGTGTTATATCATCAATATTTCATCATTATTACTATTATTATTATTGTTATTATCAATATTTTATTATCATTATTATTATTATTATTATCATCATTATCATTGTTATTATTATTATTATTATTATTATTATCATTATCATTGTTATTATCACTAATAACAATGATATCATTATTAGCATTATTATTATCCAAAAATAATCAAAAGCTCTACACTCGAATTAAAAGAATGAAAACCAAAAGAAAGTATATATAAATAGATAAATCAATAAAAAGTAAATTAATAAAATGAATAAATAAAAAATTAATGAAAAATTAAATAAAGAAAAGATTATATATATATATATATATATATGTATATATATATATATATATATATATGTATATATATATTTTTAATCCAGCGCTTCCAAAAGGGGATTATGAATTCCAGGTAAATGGGATGCATTCAGTCATGGCATCCACACACACGAGAATCCCACGCCTCCCATGGGATGACCTAGGGAGCTCATCTCTCTCCAAATGATCCTTGTAAGGACAATAGGTCTTTCTATATCCATCTTTATCTATCTATTGATTTATTTTATATACTTTTTTATTTATCTATTTTCTACCTTCTTTACTTTCACATATTTCTTATTTTATATACATATTTTTTGATTATTTATTTTCAATCTTTATAGGCTCATATTCACTTTCGGTCGACTTTCTCTGACCCACAGCCCCATGACAGCCGGCAACGATCGTTGGATCCTCATACAGGTGTTTCGAGGAACATTAGATTACTGTCTGTGACATGCGAGTTGGAGGAGAAGGTGGAAGAAGAGGAGGAGGAAGAAAAGTAGAGATGAGGAGGAAAGTGGTATAAAGAGGTAGATAAAGGAAGAAGTGGAGGAAGGGAGGAGAAGGGGGAGAAGGGAGGAAGAGGAGGAGGAGGAGGAGGAGGAGGAGGAGGGAGGATAAAGGGAGTGGAAAAGAAAAATCGAAACAAACAAAATTGCCGAAATACAATGAAAATGGAAAAAGAGAAATCTTGGGGAGGTCGACTGCCAGCCCCTCCAGGCTGCACCTCTGGGTGGAGCCGAGCTTGTTGACGTGCGTGGAGACGCTCCTCTCCGACCCACGTCACTCTTCTCGTCTTCTTACCCCTTTTCCTCCTCCTCCTCTTCCTACTCTTCTTCATCCTCTTCCTCTTCCTACTCTTCTTCCTCCATCTTCACCTCCTCTTCAACTTCCACCTTCACCTCCTCTCCCTACTTCTCCACCTCTTCCTCCTCCTTCCACCTATCCACCTCTTCTTCCTCCTTCCACCCATCCACTTCTTCCTCTTCCTTCTATCCATCAACCTCTTACTACTCCTTCCATCCATCCACCTCTTCCTAATCCTTCCACTCATCCACTTTTTCCTCCTCCTTCACAATTCCTCTCAGTACTTCCTAATACTTATTCCTCCTCCTACAACAACAACAACAACTATTACCCTTATTTCTCGCCTGAAGTTTTCTACTTAAATGAATCAAGTTATCTTTTATTAAAAAATAATAAGATTTCATTGAACCATCTTGATGTAAAGACGATGAACTGATCCACCTCCTACCCGAATCCTCCTCCTCCCCCTCCCCCTCCCCTCCTCCTCCCCCTCCCCCCGAATCCACCCCCTCATTTGAATAAAATCACCTGACGTCAGGCGGAACAAAAACCACATCACCTGTTACCTTTCTCCTTATCCTCCACTCCCCTCCACTCAGCCTCACTCCACAAAGCTCCATCTGGTGCCCAAACCCCGATACAACGACTTCCCTGAACATCGGGCAACCCTCATCTTCTGGACCTCGATATTACTCATCACAGTCTCATCCACGTCAGCGTCTTTCGCGTCACTGTGATGTCACCTGACACCCTGACCGGTCTGATACAAGTGACGGGGCCCCACGAAGGTGGACTGGAAGCCAAAGCCAAGGCCGAAGGTGGCTTGACCCCAAAGAGCTCAACCCGCACACGCAAAGCCACCGAGGGCTGGAGTACAGTTAAAAGTTCGTTAAATTCCGTTACACCACACCTGTGACGTCATAACCGTCATAACGGTCGTTTTAGATTCGAATAAACTGTTGAGGTTGATAACAGGGTCGTTTAGGGTCCTGGACAACGGTTATCTGTTGTCGGATCAGCCTCGTATAGTCGGAAACAGAAGTTCCGTTTCTCTTAATACATTTACAGAAGGTGTTTGATATCATTCACATACGCTTACGTTGATATAAGTTCATTAACGAAACATCTAACATGAATTCACGGTTTGCTTTATCAAAAAATTTATAGACTTTTGCTTCTAACTGTACTCAATGATCGATCATAACTGTAGCCAAACTTCTGTATGTTACTGTACAACTATATCATCTTGAACAGAAATAAAACGAAAATTATACATACATACATACATACATACATACATACATACGTACATACATACATATATATATATACATACATACATACATATATACATACATATGAGAATGAAGGTGGAGGAAGAATACGAGGATTAGTAGGGGAATTTTAATGCTTGACGTTTCGACCTTTAGGGTCATTCTCATTTGTCAATATCTTTTTCGTTCAGTACATACATATGTATCTCTCTCTCTCTCTCTCTCTCTCCATATATATATATATATATGTATATATATATATATATATATATATATATATATATATATATATATAAACTATCATTGCCCAGTTGGTAGTTCACTGCTGAACAAAGGCCTCTTCTTACTATTGCCAAGTCACTCATGCAAACTCTTCATTCTTGTCTTTCCATTTTTTGTCTGGTCTTGTTGCTCTTTCACGCTTGCCACGAACACACACACACGCACATACACAAACGCACACACACACACACACACACACGCACACACACATACACACTGCTGGGAATTGAGGAATAGTGCGGGGTTCTAACCCATAACTAAGCATATGCGAGACCCACATGCTTCTGATTACGCTACCATCACACATACGTGTATATATATATATATATGTATGTGTGTGTGTGTGTGTGTATAATGTACATTTTTATATGTGTGTATTTTTGTGTATGTATATACAACTTGACTACAAACACAACCTGAGAACTATTCCTAATGCCCACAACATTCACAACCGAATCACCAACAAAAATCACCAGCACAACACCAGGCCCGTCTCTTCAACAATCTCCAACACCACGAGTTGAAGCACCAACACAGCTGACAACTGCTTCTAAGGACCTTGATTGATGATCTACTTCCAACGGGAGAAATCTTCCTCAGTTTCCTCCTCCTTATAATCGGTTTGGACCCAAACATCTTTGAAGCTCTCTGGCGCACCCTTTGCTTGACAAATATGTGTACACACTCACTCACACAAACACACACACAGACACACACACACACACACACACACACACACACACACACACACACACACACACACACAAAACCCATGGTTGAAATAATTTTAGTATCGCTGCGCTGCGAGTCGTTACTCCAATTTTCATGGGCGGGGAGTTGTGTGTGTGTGTGTGTGTGTGTGTGTGTGTGTGTGTGTGTGTGTGTGTGTGTGTGTGTGTGTGTGTGCGTGTGTATAAGGATACACCATTAACCATAAATTGGTCACATATGAGCTCTGAGCTCTCATCCGGGAGGGTAATAGCTCTCGATCACGAGTCCTACACGTGATCCTAGACCATGGTGAAACACACACATACGCACACACACACACGCACACACACATTAAACAAATTACAAACTCTATTCTTTCAGTCACCAGGTCTCCGTGTTTAATAATCTCCCCATTATATTTCAAAGATATTATTTGCTGGGTCCTTATAGCTAGTCTATACCCGAGCAGGTTAGAGCGTCACTACCTTCGGCGGAGGTTGAGGTGACGGCGGTTCAAACCCTGCCACGAGGGAGTTGGACCAAGGGCATGGTTCATTAAATTCCACGCTACAAATTCCTGGAAGGGGCACCATCCTAGCCTCCTACTGGGGGAGGTTGTGACGTCAAACTGAATCAATCAACCTTTCCGAATAGTTTCTTCTATATGATCCATATTTCTTCTTCTTTTCTCTGACATCTGCGTTTTATTGATAAGCTGAAAAAACTCGGTCATACAGTGGCGGAAGGTAAAGGGGAGAAGGGGGAAGTGGAGAGAGAGTGATGAGTCAATGGACGTTTTGGCCTATCAGGGAAAGCCGAAGTGTCAAGCAGAAGTTGATTGCTGTGTTTGGTCCTTGTCTGGTGTGTAAAGAGGGAGAAAGGGGGAGATGGGTAAGGGGAAGAGAGGAGAGGAGAGAGGGTAGGGGGAAAGGGGAGAGGGGAGAGTTGAGAAGGGAGAATTGAGAGGAGAGAGAGAGAGAGAGAGAGAGAGAGAGAGAGAGAGAGAGAGAGAGAGAGAGAGAGAGAGAGAGAGAAGGGAAGAGAGGGAGAGGGGAGAGGGATAGGTGAGAAGGAAAGGGGGGAAGGGAGAGAAGGGTAAAGGAAAGGAGGAGAGGGTATACGGAGAAAAAGGTGGAGGGGAAAGCGGTAGCTGGAAGGGAGAGAGAAAGGGAAGGAGAGGGAGACGGAGAGGGGGGGAGGGGGAGGAGGAGGGGGAGGGGAAGGGCAAGGTAGAAGGAGTCAGGGAAGGGAGGAAGAAAGGAGGTAGAGTGAGTGTAGATAAGTAAGGGGGAGGGGAGAAAGGGGAAAGAGTGAAGGGAAAGAGGAAAAGGAAAGGGGAATGGGGGAGTGTAGAACGAGGTAAGGAAGGTGGGTAGGTGGGGATGGGGAAGAGGAGGAAGAAGAGGAAGAGGAGGAAGAGGAGGTGGGGAAGAGTATGAGTAGGGAGAGGAAGGTGAGAGTGGGAAGAGGGAGGGGGAGAAGGAAGGGCAACAAGAGAGAGTGGGGAAGGTGGAAGAAGGGGATAAGAGGAAGGCGAGGAAGGTGGGAAGGGAGGGACAGGGAAGGGGGAGGGAGGGACAGGGAAGGGAGAGGGGAGGGAGGGAAGGGGGGAAGAAAGGGACGCAGGGAGACGGGAGGGGAGGACGGGGGAAGGGAGGGAGGGAGGGACGAGACGAGTGGAGGGTA
Source organism: Oratosquilla oratoria (assembly GCF_046742065.1). NCBI lineage: Eukaryota > Metazoa > Arthropoda > Malacostraca > Stomatopoda > Squillidae > Oratosquilla > Oratosquilla oratoria. Next base: position 16,612,138 of record NC_134787.1, read on the forward strand.
AGAAAGGACAAGATCGACCGAAAGAGTTGACGCGGCGAAGAAGGACAAGGCGTGGGAGCCAAAGGAAGCGAAACGAAGCGAAGCGAAGAGAAGCAAAGCGTTTGGCGGGGTGCCCTCAGCTAATCGACCCGAATGATGCCTGAGTTGACCCAACTTGAGGAAGGTGCTGAGATTTTTTTTTTTTTTTCTTCTTCTTCTTCTTCCACGTCTTCGTCGCCTTCTACGTTAATCGAGAGGACATGTGGCATCCCCTGAAACTCTTCGTTTGAGTGTGTGTGTGTGTGTGTGTGTGTGTGTGTGTGTGTGTGTGTGTGTGTGTGTGTGTGTGTGTGTGTGATTCACCACCAAGGTCTTTGATCACGTGTTGGACTCGTGATCGATAGTTATTTCCTTCCCGGAAGAGAGCTCAGACCTCATATATGACCGATCTATGGGTAATGCTGTG
>NC_134787.1:16622582-16630082 GCF_046742065.1 Oratosquilla oratoria
CCCCGATTTGCAGATCGTGGTTGGGGTTGGAGTCGTTCAGATTTTCCTGATATTTTGTGGGCGGAGCTTTATGTCTGTGTTGGGGTTGGAGTGGTGGATGGGTGCGGACAACCAAATCTATCACTTGGGCCCAAAATTTCGTACCGTGCGTTTGTAGCTATAGTTGTGCTGCCTAACTAAAAAAAATGGAAGCGTACAGTAAAGATTTCGTAAGAGAGATTATTGAGATATACCGTCAACATCCATGCCTATGGAAAGTTAAAAGAACCTTATAAATTGCATCACGGGTCTCAGGAATTATTCTTCCTAGTGCTTAGGGCGATGTGAGTGAAGAAAATTTAAGGTCTTCATATGACCTCCCTGTTGCTAGGAATCGTAATACGAGACGTTCATGAGGTGTAATCTTCCCCATCATCGTATCCTGTTTTTTTTTATGATTGGTGTTACCAAGGACAGAATTAAGTTCTAAAAATTCATCCATTCTTAAATAGTTCATATAGTCTTTAGGCTCTAGTCTCAGTTCCTCTAATAATTGATTGTGGGATAGCTTGTTTCTTTTTTGAAGCCAAGACTTACACCACTTTGATTTTTTTTTGCGCTTTCTCTCTGCCTCTAAAAAAAACAGCAATATTAAAAAGATCGTCAGAGTCGAGATCAGACATCTTATCACAGTAGAACTGCGGATCAACTGCGAAAAATTGGACAATTGGTTGTTGCAGTGAGTGGCGAAGCCGCCAACCACAACTCCAACCCCGACCATGTTCGAAATCTGGGTTGGGGCTGAAAATCGTTGTCGTGAATGGGGCCCTTAAGAGGAGAGAACTTCAGATACCGCACCTCCAACACATCAGATGAAACGCGAGTAGACGTCAGCGCAAGAGGTTTCTGGACACGGGGACAATTGGCCTTCTTGGACATACAGATATTTAATCCAATGAGCTCCTGTCCCGCTCCTAAAATGAGAAAATCAGGATGTAGGAGGTGCGTATACAGAACGTGGATCTGGGACCATTCATTCTGATAACCTTCATGACTTCGGGTGGGATAGGTCCAAGGGCAAACGCATTCTACGCTCGTCTGGCAGAGGGGATGGTAAAAAAGAAACAACAACCAACGAACAGTTTTGTGACGTGGATGAGATGTAGACTGTCATTATTTCTCTTAAGATCAGCTCTCCTATGTCTGAGAGGTACCAGGTCCCCACCTCCTAACTCAGCTCGCATACAGAGACTCGATTTTGAGCAGACTGTTGTGGAAAGTCGGATAAATGAACTTCTGTATTAGGATTCGTTAAAATTAAATAATATAGAACATAAAAGGGTAGTCTACCATAGTCACTGGCGAGAGCGTGACCAATGAACTGTGTCTGTGGGAGACAGATCCTGACTGCTTTCCTCACACAATTCCACGAGGATGGAGATCGCTAAAAAAAAAAAAAAAAATAGTAGTAGCAGTAGTAAAAGTAGTAGTAGTAGTAGTAGTAGTAGTAGTAGTAGTAGTAGTAGTAGTAGTAGTAGTAGTAGTAGTTGTAGTAGTAGTTGTTGTAGTAGTAGTACTAGCAGCAGCAGAGGGAGAAGGAGGACAAGGAAAAAGAAGGACGAGGAAGAAGAAGGAGGAAGAGGATCAGAGGAGGTAAATGAGGAAGAGGTGGAAGACTTTTAGGAAGACGAAGAGGAGGAGGAGGAGTAGAGGAAGAAGAGAAGGAAAAAGAGGATAAAGATAAGTAGGACGAAGAGGAGAAAGAAGAGGAGGAAGAGGTAGAGGAGGAGGATGGAGGAGAAACAGAAGGAAGAGGAAGAGGAGTATCAGGAGTAGTAGAAGTAGGAGGAGGAGGAGGAGGGGGAGGAGGAACAGAACGAGGAAAAGGATGAGGAAGAGGAGGAGTAGAGAGAGGAAAAGGAGAAGAAAAAGGAGAAGGAAGAGGAAGAGTAGGAGGAGGAAGAGGAGTACAAAGAGGAGGAGGTGCGAAGGCTCCAAGCACACAGGGCAAAGGTGATTCCTCATCAGGAAACCCAGGAGCATTTTCGGGATTCGAACATGCCAAATTATTTTATTCTGTACTGAGGACATTATTCATCACTAAACAGAAGAAAGTATAAATAGTAATACATTGATTATATTATTGGCCGAGCGGGTTAGGGCGTCGTTACTTGTGGCGAAGGTCGAGGGGATGGCGGTTCGAATCCTGCCACCGGCGAAGTTGGACCTAGGGCATGGTTCTTTAAATTCTACGCTAGAAAGTCCTCTGTGAGGGGCACCGTCTTAGCCTCCCAATAGGGGGGGGGGAGTTTGTGACGTTAAACCTTATCATATCATTATTGTTTAAAAAAAAAATGTGTATGTGATGGGGGGGGGGTGCTGACGTTTCACTTAGCATTTCCAATCCCAGAAATGGAGATTCACCATTTTTTTTTTTCGATATTTTCATTTCGAAATTTCATTTCTGGGTAGTGACCGTTTGAAAAAAAAAAAAGGCAATGGACCTCAGTCGAAAGAAAATAGTGGAGATAAATCATACCGGGAGTAAAATAAGGTCAATTGCCCTCCCCATACATACACACACATACACACGCACACATACACGCACACGCACACTTACACGCACACGCACACATGCACACACACACGCACACACACACGCACACACACACGCACACACACACACACACACACACACACACACACACAGAATCTTCCAAAAATACTTCCTATTATGAGATAAAAAATAATGAATAAGTGAATAAATATATAAACAAATAGATAAATGAATAGATAACAAAATGGTGATATGGTGGAAGAGACAATACAATCACTAAAAACAAATTCGAAGCAAAATTCGATCAATGGAAGCAGAGACGGGAGTCACAAATATCAGGGTTACTTAAAAAGAGATACAGTGGTATTCTTAAAAAATCTTTCCCTTCCAAGGATTCATATAAGATTTGTATAAGGAAAGATTTTTTTTTTAAGAATACCACCGTAAGATTCTTGTGGTGGTATTCTTGATAAAAATAAAATCTTTCCCTTCCAAAGATTTATGTAAGATTTATACAAGGAAAGAATTTTTTTTAAATACGACCGATAGTGTAATGGTACTTAAGGCCCAAGTCACAACAAGCTTACGACCGGTTTCCGACCACCGGCGACCAAGTGGTCGCCGACCAGTTGCAGGCAGTCTTTGGAAGTCGTTGGTAGTCGGTAATAAGATAGATAAATAGATAGATCGATAGATAGATACAGTAGGTAGATATATTACAACACACACTGAATAGTCCCCAGTACATAGATTTTCATCTTATCAACCACATTAACTTTTTCCATTTCAATTCCTTGCATAGGTTTTGTGTCGCCGACCGATCGCTTGATTTTCGGTCGAAGGTGGTCGGAAACAGGTCGTAAGCTTGGTATGACTGGGGCTTAACCTAAACTAGCCCCTAGCCTAGCTCCTAGAATAGTTCCTAGCCTTGCCCTAGCCTATTATGGTCCAGCCTATCATAGCCCAGTCAAACCTTAACAGTTCTACACCTAACCTTACCCAGGCCCTAGAATAGCTCCTGGCCTAGTGCCTAGAATCTCTCCTGGCCTAGAATAATTCCTAGCCTAGCACTTAGCCTAGCTCTAAGAATAGCTCCTAGCCTAGCCCTTGGCCTACCTTAGCCCAGTCAAACCTAGCCAGTCCTAACCTAACCTAGTCTTAACTTAACTTAACCTAACCTAATCTAACACAACCTAACCAAACCTAACCTAGCCAGTCCTAACCTAGCCTAACCTAGTCAGTCTTAACCTAACCTAACCTAATCTAACCTAACCAATCCTAACCTAGCCAGTCCTAACCTAACTTAACCTAGCCAGTCCTAACCTAACCTAGCACCTGTGTCGTGAGGAGGAGCGTTCGGTCACCCTCGGGCATTCCTCCGGAAGCGTTGGAGGAAGAGATCGGGGTCAGACCATCGCCAGAAGGGGGAGGTCGTTACCCGTTCCATGGAGCACGCCTTCCCACCCGCCTGCCTGCCGCCAGATGATTTTATTCAGGCAAGGTTGGGGGGGGGCATTTTTGACTGTACGTATTCAAGTATTCATGTGATGGTTTTCGTAAATACCAACTAATTCTAGGTTCAGCTGTTAAGTATTTCTGTAAGATAGTTATCTAGTTATTTTTCTGTCAGATTTTGTTTCTGGTTTTCCTAGTTAAAGTCGTTTGGGTTATTGGCTTACTTAGAAATTATAAAAATAATTTTCTTAAGTATAGCCAATGTTGGTGATTTTATTTATTTATTTATTTATTCATTTATTTATTTTTTATTATTGCGGTCCTCAAGCCTAAAGGAGTCTCGTGGGAGCTTCGGTCGTAGTTTACCTCATCAGTTGATCAGTGTTCAATGTTGTTTACATCATCAGGTGATCGGTCCTCCGTGTTGTTTACATTAATCAGCTGATCGATCTTCGCGCGCTTTTTTTTTTTTTTTTTTTTTTTTTTGGTCCACCAGCCGGTCTGTCGTGACTTGTCGTATTTTCTTTATCATTGATTTTTAATTTTTCATTCTTTCTTTTTCCTCTATTTATTTTTTTCTTTGGCCTTTTTTATTCTGTTATTAATTTCCAAGACTTTCTTTCATTATTATCGTTATTTTCTTTCTTCACTGAGAGAACTGATGAGAACATTGCCAACCAGTCAGGGTACAGTCGTGACCTGTTGCCCCTCCCCCCTGTCTCTCTCTCTCTCTCTCTCTGTCTCTCTCTCTCACTCACTCTCTTTCTCTCTTTCTATTAAAGCCTATGATGTTGACACAGACTATTTCAGGACTAAGATTAATGTTTTAAGGATAATGATTCAATAAATAAAGCAAAATCTCCTGATGAGTTAAACAGAAGTTGATAAATTCATCTTCTCTTCGATCAAATGAAGTCATAAATTTTAATCATATATGGAAAAAAATGATATATTTTTAGTTTATTTTTCTTTATTTGAGGGCTAGGGAAGACAGCCATGACGTCACATAACGGTACGCATCATGACGTCACATATGACTTCACATCCGATGACGTCATTTACGACATTACACAGATGACGTAATATTACGTAGCAATCGATAACGTTATATATGACGTCACGCTCAGTGACGTCATTTAAGACATTACACCGATTACATGCTTTGTTACGTCACATTCGATGACGTCACATATCACGTCACATTCGATGACGTCACACCTCTCGTCATCACACCCCATGACGCCACACCTCAAGACATCAACATCCCACAACACTAACATCCCATAACGTTACATACAATATCATGAAGATATCAAACCTTAAATTACAGGCCGTGACATCACGCCCCATGAGATCAGCACCCCATGACATCAACACCCAATAACATCAGCACCCCATGACATCAAAACCACATGACATCAACACCTCATAATATCAACACCCCATGGCATCAACATCCCATGACATCACCACCCCATGACATCAACACCCCATAATATCAACACCCCATGACATCACCACCCCATGACATCAACACCCCATAATATCAACACCCCATGACATCACCCCATGACATCAACACCCCATAACATCAACATCCCATGACATCAACACCCCCGTGACATCAACACACCCCACGACCTCATAGAAAACATCACATCAGTCTCGACTGACGATGGATCGGGTGTCTGGCTCCCTTCAGGTGCACTACACAGCGAATGCCGATGGCGGCGGCGGCGGCGGCGGTGGCGGCGGCCCTGGCGCGCGATGGGCTTCCCCCCGTACGGGATCGTGGGGGTCGAGCCACTGAATATGACGGATGTCGTCACGACGGGACGCTAAGGCTTTCACTCTCGGCCAGGGCAGCAGGCGAACACAATGGAAAGCAAACCAGTAGACATCCCGGGCCATAATGAACAAAGTAAAAAAAAAATAATGATAATAATAATAATAATAAATAAATGAATAAGTGAAAATAAATAAAAAATGAAAATAAATAGATAAATAAAATAATATAAGATAAACAAATAAATAAATAAACTAATTAATTAACAAGATAAAATAAATAAATAAAGAGGTATATACAAAATAATAGTACTAAATTAATTAACAACAAAATAAAATAAAATAAAATAAGATGAATTGAAAATAGAATAAACAGATAAATACATAAACTGAAAACAAATAAATAATTAGATAAATTAATATGCAAATAAATTAATAGATAAATGAATAAATGAATAGATGAATAAACAGATGAATAGATAAATGTATAAATACATAAGAGGTGTAGATAAGTAAATAAATGAAGTAGAAAGATAAAGTAAAATAAAATGAATACATAACCAAATAAACAAGTAAATAAATAAATATATTTATGAATGTATGAAAATAAATGACACAAAATGGTATTAAAAACAAAAATGAAATGAACAATAAAAGGATACATAGAAATAAGGATGCATGTGTTTAGTAAACCTGAATAAATAAACAAATAGATAAATAGATGAATAATAATTTAATAATTAAATGAATAAATAAACAAATAAATAACTAGTTATGGAAATACAAATAGATAAAGAATACTATCCATATAGCCATATAAAGATAATAATACATACATATACCAAAAGCTTTCCCCCCTTACAAGAAATGTAGCCAAAGTCAAAAAGGCATACGGTGTTATTCTTAAAAAAAAAAAAAATAATAATAATAAATAAATAAATAAAATAAAAATAAAAAAGAATCCTTGGAAGGGAAAGATTTATATAAGGAAAGATTTTTCTAAGAATACCACCGTAAGGATCATATGGTGGTATTCTTAAAAAAATTCTTTCCTTATATAAATCTTTCCCTTCCAAGGATTTACATATGATTTATATAAGGAAAGATTTTTTTTTTTTTAAGAATATCACCGATAATTCCACTCCCATCTATTTCATCCCCATTCGCCAACCCTTCCTCCCTCTCTCTTATCTTGGCTCCTCCTTAAAATTATAACAAAGAGCATATAATAAATAACATATAATAAATAATAATAAATAAATAAATGACGAAAATTTCATAACACACCGGGAAAGCATCCTCGCCCCACTAGACCAATTCATCTACCATTAACCAGAACAACACTGGCGAACGATGCCACCGCATTAACGAGCCAATTAATGGTGGTCGTTAGAGGGGGCAAGGTGGACTACGACAAGATACGAAATTGACCAGGTTTCCGTCGCTGGGGCCTGAGGGACTATTTTTTTTTTTTTTTTTTTTTTTTTTTTTTTTTTTTATACTAAGACTCCAATTACAGAACGCAATTAACGTTTATCCGAAGACCATGGTATTTTTCATCTGTCTCAAGGGACGAGGTGTAGAGCGTATGTGAAAATATTATATTATTATATTAATTTGAAGTCCTATATTATTCATATTTATCCAGAATACTATGCCATTATGTTATTACATTATCAAATCATAAAATACTCTCATACGTACACACACACACATATATATAT
>NC_134787.1:16635082-16637582 GCF_046742065.1 Oratosquilla oratoria
AGATGTGGAAGGAGAGGAGAAGGATGGGATAAGGAGGAGGAGAGGGGAAGGAGAAGGAGGAGGAGGAGGTGAGGGAAAGGAGGATGGGAGGAGGAGGAGGAGGATGGAGGAGAAGGGAATGAGGACGGGGAGGAAGAAGAGGGGAAGAAAAATGGAGGAGGAGGAGGAGGAGGAGGAGGAGGAAGAGGGGCAGGGGATAGGGAAGAAAAATGGAGGAGGAGGAGGAGGAGGAGGAGGAGGAGGAGGAAGAGGGGCAGGGGATAGGGAAGTAAAATGTGAAAAAAAGATGAGGGATGGGGAGGGTGAGGAGAAGAGAAGGAAGAAGAGAAAGAGGAGAAGGAGAGGGAGGAAGGAGATGGTCAGGAGGAAGAGGAGGAGGAAGAGAAGAAGGGAGAGGAGTAGAAAGAGAAAGAGAAGAAGAGGAAGAAGAAGAGAAAGAGAAAGGGAAGAAGAAGAGGAGGAGTACGAACAGTAGGAAGAGAAAGAGAAAAGAAGAGGAAGAAGAGAAGGAAGGGGAGTAAGAAAAAGAGGAGAAAGAAGAGGAAGAATAGGAGGAAGGGGAGTAGAAATAGGAGTAGGAAGAGGAGGAGAAAGGGGAGGAGGAAGAGAGAAGGAAAAGGAGGAGGAAGAGAGAGGTAAGTGGAGGAGAAGGAGGAGAAAGAAGGTGGAGTAGAAGGAAGAGTGGGAAGAGGAGGAGAAGGAGGAGAAAGAAGAGAGAGGGAAGAGGAGGAGAAAGGGGAGAAAGAAGAGAGAGGGAAGAGGAAGAGAAAGGTAAGAGAAGGAGGAGGAGGAGGAGGAGGAGAAAGAGAGGGGAGTAGAAAGTGAGTCGGAAGAGGAGGAGAAAGGGGAGGAGGAAGAGAGAGGTAAGAGGAAGAGGATGAGAGAGGTAAGAGGAAGAGGAGGAGGAAGAGGAAGAGAGACGTAAGAGGAAGAGGAGGAAGAGGAGGAGGAGGAGAACGACAGAGGGTAAGATGTGGCCGGCGGGAGAAAGAAAGAGATGATGGTTAAGTTTAGTGTTGGGTTTGAGTTCCGGGAAAGAGGAAGGCTAGGGGGGGGGGTGAGTTAGGGTCAGGGGGGAGGAGGGGAGGGGGGATGAGGGGCGGTAGCATGCGGGGGAGGGGCGTTTTCATGTGACCTATTTCTGCAGGCTATTACACCCACAAGCGTGCAGGGCGAGCAAGGTTCTGGGTGAAAACACACACACGCGTACACGTGCACACACATACGTACACGTACACATTACACAAACACGTACATGTACACATTACACACACACATACACGTACACACGTACACACACACACACATGCACACATATACGTATACATTACACACACGCGTACACATTACACACACGTACACACGTACACACACACAAGCATACATTTACGTACACGTACACATTACACACACACGTACACACACACACACACACACATACGTACACGTAGACATTACACACACACGTACACGTACACACACACACACGTACACACACACACACACGCGCACGTACACACACACGCACACACATACACAAATACACAAAGTGATGCATATTCACATAATGATGTAAAATACCCTTTTCGAGTGAAAATATTTCTAAGATAATTTATTCAATTGTGGTTTACATATTCAAATAAATACTGTTGAAATGAGACGAGAGAGAGAGAGAGAGAGAGAGAGAGAGAGAGAGAGAGAGAGAGAGAGAGAGAGAGAACGAGAGAAAGAGAGAGAGAAAGAAAGAGAGGGCTAAAGAAGAAAAGGACGAAAAAAGGAACGAAGGAAAGAGGCAAAGACAAAGAGAGAGATAGAGAGAGGGAAAAAAAGAGAGAGCTAAATAGCTAAAGGAGAAAAGAAAAGGACGAAAACAGGAAAGAAGGAAAAAGGCAGAGACAAAGAACGAAGGAGAAAAAAAAAAGGAAGAAGTAATAAAGTAACGAAAACGAGGCAAAAAAAAAAAAAGGAAAAAGAGAAGAAAAAAAAAGGAAAAAGAAAATAAAAAAATGAAAAAGAAAAAAAAGGAAAAAGAGAAGAAAAAAGGAAAAAGAAAAGAAAAAAGGAAAAAGAAAAGAAAATAAAAAATAAAAAGGAAAAAGAAAAATCGTATTGTAAGGAATTCCCTCCCGGAACTGGTCCAGTGCCGTCCGTTTTTTGCCGGGCTCAGTCTTCCATGTCGACCTTAATCATCATTTCTTTCCCTCTGAATAATGAAATTCTATTCTAAGGAACGACATTACCGTATTGTAGCGGCCACCCCCCATTCAGGGGGAGATTGATGTGTTTGCAGGACGCGTTCGTCTCTGAGGAATCCTCCAGACTGACCTGAAAGAGATAACTGTGGTTAGTATAAGGAATTGTATATCTGTTCAAACATTTATAAATCTGAATATGTTTAGCTCATCTATGTTTATATGTGAGCTGGTGGCGTCATCAGAAACGTATTGGTCTCGCATTTGCTGAGCTGTGAGTTTGAAACCTACACTCCTCTCCGATTTCC
>NC_134787.1:16642582-16647582 GCF_046742065.1 Oratosquilla oratoria
ATGAAGAAGCTTGCCTTGCAAGCAACAAAGGATACAAAGACTTTTTCAAATAAGGACAAAAGCTCACACGGACAAAAGAGAACATGGACAAAAGATCAAGGAGGCAACTAAGGCTCTGAGGAACTTTTGTGGGGTGCCCGCTGTTAAAGTCTAAAGGTGCAGACAGTACCGGTCATGTCTTTTTAATTCTTATGTCCTGAGTTCTACAACGTCTAAAGCGGGCGGAGGTGGGGGGCGGGAGGACGGGATGACCCTTTATCCAAAAGGAGATAAGATGGAAGGAACTACAAATAGGTGTTGGATGGATATGGAGAGGGTGAGAGGCGGGTGTACGCCTTGACTAGGCCACCCCCTTGTAAGGGGAAAAAGGCCATTATATATACATACATACGGAAACACACATACAAACACACACACGCACACACACACGCACGCACACACACACACACACACACACACACACACACACATATATATACATATATATATATATATATATATTCATATATATATTCAAACATATACATATATGTATGTAAAAGAGGGGAGCAGATTTTCTGCAGGACATATGGAGTTGAAAACGACAGTATTTTTGCTGTTGTTTATTTTTCCTTTGTATCCTCAATGCTTCTAATGACAATCTTTCCTTCAAGCGGATGAGCATAAAGTATATTTGCAAAACCTTCCATTTATTCAACGTTTCGTCTTTAACGAGACATCTTCAGGACTGATATACCTTAGACACAAAGCACAATTCATTTCATTCTGAAGGCGCCTGTGCGTCATCCTGAAGTATCGGCTCTCAGACATCGTCCATGACGATACAACCCCCCCCCCCCTTTTTTTTTTTTTTTTTTTCCCAAAATCTCCTTTGGAAACACATAGACTGAGGTCACCATCAGGGCCCCATTTTCTTCCAGAAATTTGCAAATTTCGTTTGACCAACAAAGTCTTGGGTGACAATATTTTCCACGCAGCTTCGACCAGACGTCAAATTCGAATCTTCGACGAACAAGAAAATGTAAGATAAAAATTTCTTCATCCAATTCAGAAATGCAACATTTTCCTTACTATGTTATGAATATTGTCATCGAGACGAATATTGTGATATTTTTTCTCGTAATTTTAAACGAATCCACAATTGCCATAAAATATATATAAAGTAATTATTATTTAATTCTAATTGGTCACCATGTTTCATTTTAATTTTGGCTTGCTATCAGATGATTTTATTCATTCTCTCTCTCTCTCTCTCTCTCTCTCGAATGTAGGTACATAAACACATACATACATATATATCTACATACATGCATACATACATACATACATACATACATACATACGTACATACATACAGAAAATACGTACATATATATACATATATACATGCATACATACATTCATGCATACATATATACATACATATATGCATACATATATACATACATACATTGATTAATGCATACGTACATACATACATACATACATGCATGCATACACACATACATGTGTGGACGAAAAATGATGAAATCTTTCTGACCGCCGTGGAACCATTCCTTCATCTTATTGGCAATCCCCCGACGAATAAACTTGTTTTAAATCATAATGTCAAATACCATCTGACTAAAAGCCAAGACATGACTTTGTACAATCACTGCAGAATATCCTGTTGCTTCTCCCGAATTCATATATGCATATATATATATATATATATATATATATATATATATATATATATATATATATATATATATATATATATACATACATATGTGTGTGTATGTGCGTATAATATATGTATATATATACACACATACACACATATATATATGTATATATATATATATATATGGTTTCATAAGTTGAAAATGTTTAATTTTGTTGTAGTTCAATTCATAAGAAAGACATTATGAACTAAACGATATTATATTTTTCTCAGGCTTTTATGTTAGGTTAAGTTAGATAAGGTCAGGCCAGCTTATGTCAGCTTAGATCAGGTTAGGTCAAGTGAGCTTAGGTCAGGTTAGGTTATGTGTGCTTAGGCTAAACTAGGCTATTTTATGCCAAGATAGTAAAGATATATAACAAAAATATTTGCTGAAATTGTCAAATTACCGCCATACCTACTGGCTACATCATAGTTTTCATCTCCCGAAAGTATAGAATATATATATGTATATACATATATATATATATATATATACATATATATATATATATATATATATATATATATATATATATATATATACATGTTGGGAATGTTTAAGACAGATTGAACATTTTTACCCATGGCGGAGCTTCCATATATATACATATATATATATATATATATATATATATATATATATATATATATATATATATATATATATATATATATATATATATATATATATATATATATATTCCAGAGTAAAATTTGAGAAAAGCGAGTCAGTTGGTACCCGCATCTGGGACACATTATTTTTCCTGACCTTATTCAAGACCTAAATACCATTTTCTCGCTGTTTTCCACCATCTTACATCATGGAAACCCCTCGCCCATTTTCTTTTTCTTTTCTTTTTAGTATCCTTCCTCCCGTCCATTTTCTTTTCCTTTTCTTTTCAGTATCCTTCCCCCCTTCCCATTTTCTTTTCCTTTTCTTTTTAGCACCCTTCATCCCTTCCCATTTTCTTTTCCTTTTCTTTTTAGCACCCTTCACCCCTACCCATTTTCTTTTCCTTTTCTTCTTAGCACCCTTCACCCCTTCCCATTTTCTTTTCCTTTTCTTTTTAGCACCCTTCACCCCTTCCCATTTTCTTTTTCTTTTCTTTTTAGCACCCTTCCCCCCTTTTTTAAGTCCTCCCCCTTTTTTAGGGGGGAGGGGAGGGAGGTTGAATGCCCTTATTGCTTCATGAGATGCAGGTCGCCTCCCGTTTTCTTCCTAAAGTATGCAACCGGCAAGATGCTCCGGTATTGTGAATTCCGTTCTTCACAGTGTGAGGAACCGGGAAGGCATTCCGTTGATCCGGAGTGCGGTCTACTTACTGGAAAATACCAGCAATATCGTCCGGTATTTTGCGTTCCGGTAATGCGGAACCGGGGAACATATTCCGATAATGTCCGGAGTGATGTGGGGTTGCCTGCTGACCACAGCATCTTTGCAAATATGGCGGAAAGTGGGTAAGGGGGAAGGGGGAGGGAGGAAGGGGGAAGGCGAGGAAGGAAGGGGGAAGGGGGAAGGCGGGAGGGGGAAGGGGGAAGGGGGGAAGGGGGAAGAGGGGAAGGGGTAAGGGGGAAGGAAGGAGAGGGGAGTGGGATAAAGTGGAGGCGAGAATAGGGGAGGAGGAGAGGAAAGGCGGAAGTGAGAGGAGAAGAGGAGAAGAGGAGAAAAGGGAGAGCGAGAGGGGGAGGGAAAGAAGATGGAAAAGGAAGAGGAGAAGGAGATAAAGAGTAGAAAAGGGAGAGGGAGTGGGAGGAGGAGGAGGGGAGGAGGGGAGGAGAGGGTGGAAGAGAGATAAATGGGGAGAGAAAAGAGCACTCCATGGAAAGCTACGATGGGGGAAGATGGGAGAGGAGAAGGAGAACTAGGAGGAGGAGGAGGAGGAGGAGGAGGAGGTGAGAGATGGGAGGGAAAGAGAGAAGGAGCCGGAAAAAAAGGAGGGAGGGAGGGAGGGAGGGAGGGAGAGGAAGAAGAGAAGGACGAAGGGGGAGAAGATGAGAGAGATGAGGATGTGCTGGGTGGGGAAGGAGAGGAAGAGGAAGGGGAGAAACTAAAAGAGGAGAGAGGAAGAGGAAAGGGAGAAAAGAGGAGGGAAGGTGAGAGGGAGAAGGAGTGAGGAATGGGAGGAAGGGGATAGGAGGGAGGGATAGTAGGAAGTATTTAAGTAAATAGATAAGTAAATAAGTAAATAAATAATTAAGTAATTAAATAAATAAATAAACTAATAAATAGATAGACGGATGAATAAATAAACAAACAGATAGATAAATGAATAAATAGATAAATATATAAACAAATATATTAAAAAGAAAAGATAAATATAAAAATGTATAAATAAATAAACAAACAAATAAATAAGTGAAAAATGAATCAATCTACCAACAAATAAATAAATCAATTAATAAACAAATAAATAAATAAATACATATTTAGATGAGTTGATAAGCAGAGAAACAAATGAATAAGTAAGCATATAAATAAATGAATTAATTTACTAATAAACAGATGAAAATAAACAAATAAACAAATAATTAAAAGAAAATATAGATAAATGAAAATAAAAAATAAAAAATATGAACACCTAAATAAGATGAAAATCGGTCCAATGGGAGACCATTTGGTCTATAAAGAGGAGATTCTCTTTATCTGAAATTTCGAAAAAAAAAGAAAAAAAAAAACACCAGAAAGTACTCCTGAGTATTCCAAACTCCAGTCCCGATTATTGGGAACAATTCCCAATTTTCAGAAACTCTCCATTAGAGAGAACGGTTTCTACTTTAGCCAGGTGGTGTGTACGTGTGTCTGGCATGGATCCAAAGGTCTCCTTCTACTTCGGGTTACACCCACTGAATCTATTCAGCCGGAGAACACGCCCGTCCTCCCCCTCCTCTCCCCCTCCTTCTCCCCCTCCTCCAGCTCCTCTCCCCCGCCCCTCCCCCTCCCCCTCCTCTCCCCTCTCCCCTTCCCCTCCTCCCCACCCTTTCCTCCTCCTCCAGCTCCTCTCCCCCTCCCCCTCCCTTTCCCCCACCTCCAGCTCCTCTTCCCATCCCTCCCCCTCCCCCTCCCTCTCCTCTCCCCTTCCCCGATTCCTCCGGTAGTAAAAATATTATGACCTCAGGAGGCCAGTCTCTTCTATTCAGTGATAAAGATCGCCTTCCCCCTCCCCTCCCTCTCCCCTTCCTCCCACCTTCCCTATCCCTCTTCATACCTTCCTCCTCCCCCTTTCACTCCTCCCTCTCCTCCTCCTCTTCGCCCCTCACTCTCTTCCCCCTCCCCTTCTCCTTCTCCTTCCCC
>NC_134787.1:16652582-16655082 GCF_046742065.1 Oratosquilla oratoria
TTCATAAATGACTGTGCTGCATTACATCGGACATAGAAACCTGTCCCATGACATTAAATCTATACAAACATGACCTTCGTTGTTCAGTGTTCAATATATTTCTATATAAAGAGTAGTTCTCTTACGAGCAAATAATAGTGTTGTACACAAAATCCTATCCCAGAGTTTGATACCTTAATGAAGACAAAACCCAAATCTCTCTCTCTCTCTCTCTCTCTCTCTCTCTCTCTCTCCCACACACACACAGACACACACACACACACACAAACGCAACGTTCTGATAAATCATGGGCCAGGTTCAGGTCTCCGCATTGGTCCATACGAAGATGTGAGACAGTCAAAATGCTACCAAAAGAAGTCAAGGGGAGTGGGAGGGGAGTGGGAGTGGAGGGAGAAGAGTACCGATGTATTGGGGTGTCTATATAAATCACAGAGGATACTTCCAGATCTTGGAGTTAAACTAATGATAAATGGTAGAAGATAAGGTTCTTACGACCTACACAAGATTTGATACATGGCGAGGGCCTAAGTCGAACATGCCACGGTGAGACAATGGGAAAAACGTGGGAAATATTGTTTCAATTTCGAAAGGGGGATTAAGGGTTGGTGGTGGAAGTGGTGGAATTGGCTGTGGTAGTGGTGGAGTAGGTGGTGATAGTGGTGGTGGTGGAATTGGTGGTGGTGGTGGTGGTGGAAGTGGTGGAGTTGGTGGTGGTAGTGGTGGTGGTGGAAGTGGTGGAGTTTGTGGTGGTGGAAGTGGTGGAGTTGGTGGTGGTAGTGGTGGAAGTGGTGGAGTTGGTGGTGGTGGTGGTGGTGGTGGTAGTGGTGGTAGTGGTGGTGGTAGAAGTGGTGGAGTTGGTGGTGGTAGTGGTGGTGGTGGAAGTGGTGGATTTGGTGGTGGTGTTGGTGAAAGTTGTGGAGTTGGTGGTGGTGGTGATGGTGGTGGTGATGTCGACCATTGGGGTGGGAGAGGAAGTAAAGGAAGGAAAAGGAAGGGAAAGAAATGGGGAGTGATGGAAGAAAGGGGAAGGAGAAGGGAAAGGAAGGGAAGGAAGGGAAGGGAAGAGAGGGAAGGGAGGGGAACAAAAAAAAAGGGAGGGGAAGGAAAGAGAAGGAGAAGAGAAAGAAAGGGAAGGGAAAGAAAGGGAAGGGAAAGAAAGGGAAGGGATGGGAAGGGAAAGGAAGGAAAGGGAAGGGAAGAGGAGAAAAGAAAGGAGAAGGAAAGGGAAGGGAAGGGAAAGGAAGGAAATGGAAGGGAAGAGAAGGAGAAGGGAAAGGAAGGGAAGGGAAAGGGAAAGGAAGGGAAGGGAAGGAAAAGGAAAGAAAGGAAAAAGAAAGGAACTGAAGGCAAGGAAAGGGAAGGGAAGAAAAGGAGAATGGAAAGGAGGGGAAAGGAAGGGAAGGAAAGGGAAAGAAAGGAAAAAGAAAGGACCTGAAGGTAAGGAAAGGGAAGATTTTATGAACTTACGGTCAGAAACTTTAAGGAGCGTGGCGGAAGCGGAACAAGAGCCCGCCACCCATCGGGGAAGATGAGATGGAAAAGGGGGTGGGGTGGGGGAAGGAGGGGAAGAGGAGGGGGAAGGAGGGGGAAGGGGGGGTAGTCGCCCCCCTCCCCTCCCCCCGCTAACGAATTAAGTGCGCGGAAAACAAATGGAATCTCTGTAATGGACTTGAAGGGAGGCAGTGGCACCAGAGATGGGCGGTGACTGGGAACACCCTGCAAGAAGATGAAGGTGGAGGAGGAGGAAGAGGATCGAGGAGGAGGAGGAGAAGGAAGAAGGTGGAGGAGGAAGAGGAGTATGGAGAAGGAGGAGGAGGGGAAGGAAGAAGGAGGAGGGGAAGGAGAGGGGAAGGGGAAGGGGAAGGGGAAGGGTGAGGGGAGGAGGAGGAGCAGCAGGAGCAAAAGGAGTAGAAGGAGGAGGGGAAGGAAAAGGAATAAAAAGGAGGAGGAGGGGAAGAGGAAAGGGAAGAGGAGGAGGAGGGAAGGGGAAGGGAGAAGGAATAGGAGGAACAGCAGAAGGAACAAAAGGAGCTGAAGGAGAGGAAGGAAAAGGAAGAAGAAGAAGGAGGGGGGAAGGGGAGGAGGAGGAGGAGGAGGAGGAGGAGGGGAAGGGGGAGGAGGAGGAGGAGTAGGAGGAGCAGCAGAAGGAGCAAAAGGAGCAGAAGGAGGAGGGGAAGGAAAAAGAAGAAGGAGGAGGAAGGGAAGGGGGATGGGAGGAGGAGGAAGAGGATGAGGAGGAGGTGGAGTAAGAGGAACAGCAGAAGGAGCATAAGGAGTAGTAGGAGGCGGAAGGTTGGGAAGGAGGAGGGGGAAGGGAAAGGAAGAGGAGGAGCAGGAGGAATAGTAAGAGGATATGAGGAGGATGGGATGGAGTAGGGGAAGGAAGAGGAAGAGAGAAATGAGGAGGAAGGGGACGAGGAGGAATAGGAAGAAGAAGAAGAAAAGGAAATGGGGAATGGAAATGGTAGGAGGAGAGGGAAGATAAGGAGGAAGAGAAGG
>NC_134787.1:16662582-16665082 GCF_046742065.1 Oratosquilla oratoria
TGAAATGCTCCTGTCACCACAAATGTATTCAAAGATCATATATATACAGTATATATGTATATACATATAATACATATATATATATATATATATATATATATATATGTATATATACAGTATATATATATATATATATATATATATATATATATATATATGTGTGTGTGTGTGTGTGTGTGTGTGTGTGTGTGTGTGTGTGTGTGTGTATGTGTGTATAAATATATATATATATATATATATACATATATAAACACACACTCGCAAACTCATGCAAACACACACGCGCGCGCACACTTACATACATACCAGAGTTACTGTTTCCCCACCTCCTGAAGGGTAGCCTTTACGTTTGTTAAGGGAAGTACTCACAGCTCTTAAGAGAAATATAGGGACAGAACCAATATCCTCGCTACTCTGCAATTACGTTTGGGTTAGAAATGGACCCTTTGCCACGCCTGACTTGCCATTGTATCACGATACTTCCCAAATACATCACATACAAATATGTAAACAGTGTGTGTGTGTGTGTGTGTGTGTGTGTGTGTCTGTGTGCGTAAGCATATAAGCATGTATGTGTGTGTGTGATTCAACATGGTCTTGGGTCACGTGTTGGACTCGTGATCGACAGCTATTTCCCTTACGGAAGAGAGCTCAGAGCTCATATATGACCGATTTATGGTTAATGCTGTGACCATACACGCACCCTCCCCCCAACTCCCCGCCCACGAGAGTTGGAGTAACAACCCGCAACGCAGCGATACTGAAATTATTTCAGCCCTGGGGGGGATTCGTACCCGGACCGCCGTAGTGGGAGCCGGAAACTCTACCAACTGCTTCACGAGTTGTGTATGTGTGTGTGTGTGTGTCTGTGTACATGTCCGTGTGCGTGTGTGGGTGTGTACATAATTACACACAAGGTTGAAAAGGAAAAGGCCCGTCAATTGTAGATGAGACGACTATTGAGAAATCCATCGATCGCGCGGATGGCAACACCGATAATGACGCGAACAATGACGTGGGCGATGACGTCAGCAATCGCGACGAATCGGACGTGCTGCACGCGAAGGTGAGTTCGTAGAAGGATTTGCCACTTCGGAGGGCCCTTTGTCAAGTGTCATGATATTTTACATATACATTATATATATATATATATATATATATATATATATATATATATATATATATATATATATATATATATATATGTGTGTGTGTGTGTGTGTGTGTGTGTGTGTGTGTGTGTGTGTGTGTGTGTGTGTGTGTGTGTGTGTGTGTGTGTGAGTGAGTAATTCACCATGGCCTTGGATCATGTGTTGGACTTATGTTCGACAGTTATTAACCTCCCGGATGAGAGCTCAGAGCTCGTATGATTGATCTATGGGTAATACTTTGACCTTACACGCACACACAACCCAACTCTCCGCCCACGAGTTGGAGTAACAACCCGCAGCGTAGCGATTCGTGTGTGTGTGTGTGTGTGTGTGTGTGTGTGTGTGTGTGTGTGTGTGTGTGTGTGTGTGTGTGTGTGTGTGAATAATAACTTCCTACTGTCCAACAGTTGTCAGTACTAGTGTGTTAATGAATGGTTCTATGACATCAGACAGAGGGAGAAAGAAGAGGTACCGAAAGTAGGAGGAAGAGCGAGGAAAAGGATAAGGACTCAATTATCGTTTATCATTTCTTTATATATACATATGATAAATGAATAGATAGATAAATAGGTAAATATATAAAAAATAAATAAACAAATAAATTAATGAATAAATATATAAAGTGAAAATGGTTCTATTTCATGAAGAATTCAAAGTCTTGAGACCGAGTACCAACCACTCTGGGCTGCACCTGTATATATAAACTGTGATGCTAACTGGGTCTAAAGATGGTTTATGGGAGACTATTCTCTCAGACGTCCCTCTTGCGAGAGAGCTGCTACTTCGCACAGGCCGTTGCTTCCAGAATGGAAATTGATGTTGATGGAAATTGATGTTGAACAGCTCCGGCGACATAACCCAATCTCTACCTCGACCTTCTCACTGTTCTTCACAGGACAACTGTTCTGTCTGCCGCCAGGTGATTTTATTTAATTGAATATAAGTCTTCAGACTATCTAGACTTACATGTCCATGTCTGACAACGAGTTGCATCTTCATTCTGGTTGTCGGCAGGCGATTTTATTCAACAAAGAATAAACCCTACTGGGAAGAAAAAGTCTTATAGACATCTTGATTACTACTTTTAACGGTGACTCATAATTCTATTCTTTATTATGGGCTGCCGCCAGGCGATTTTATTTAGCCTTGTGGGGGTCAGAGGACTTTAAGAATCCCTCCATGTCTGTGGCAGGCGTTGACCTGGAAGTCCTCCTGAAGAGGTCTTGAAGAACCTTCTGGTTCCTGAAGGAAATTGCCCGGCGAAGAGTTATGAGCAAATTGGAATGCTTGGACCTTGGTTTTCTGGTGTCAACGGCTGAAGAAGTCTGACGGTTTTCTCAGGAGTCTTC
>NC_134787.1:16670082-16680082 GCF_046742065.1 Oratosquilla oratoria
CAGAAGGTGGAGAGACGAGATACAGAAGTTTGTAGGAATGAAGTGGCAGATGCTGGCGCGGTCGTGCGAATCATGAAATGATATGAAGGAAGCCTTTATCAGGAGTGGACCTAAGGACTGCTGATTTTATTTTATTTTAATTGATTTGATTTGATATATATATATATATATATATATATATATATATATATATATATATATATATGTGCGTGTGTGTGCGTGTGTGTGTGTGTGTGTGTGTGTGTGTGTGCGTGTGTGTGTGTGTGTGTATGTGTATAAGTATATATTCACATAATACATACATATGTTTAAGTATGTCTCGAAGGGAAATTACACAAATATATATATATATGTATATATATATATATATATATATATATATATATATATATATATATATATATGTATATAATATATATATATATATATATATATATATATATATATATATATATATATATATATATATTATGAGAAAAAAATCACCAAATAGTAATAACATATTTTGTCGCGGTATGATGCATTGCCCGAAAATTTCAAAACGATAAGTTCAAAACCGATAAGCAATGCATCCAATGACCGAAATATTTTGAAAACTGTGTCAGACCTTAATATTACGACTTTCATCAAGGGAATATTAATGCTTCCGCTATATCAAGTCTTGTCACACTTTACAAAAACGTTCGGTCAGAAACGACCATTTCCCCATTTGCTGAACGAAATATTATGAAAAAGCGTGACAGGACTTAATGGGGCGATTTCCATGTAAGTAAATAAGCTGAGCTGGGTTGAAACAAATGAGAAACAGGTGCTGTAGCCGCACTCGCCATTCTCCTTCACCATCAAATAAGTGATGTCACAACACAAATCCCCCAAAGCTATTGTTAAGTCTCAGCAAGCCATAGAAACTGTCAACCTGGCATAATCAATGGCAACTGTAGTTATGGGAGAGGTGGCATGAGTGGTTGTGGTGGTGGTGGTGGTGGTGGTGGTGGTGTGTCTTTGCGTGTGTGTTTGGATGTGTGGGTTCATGTGTGTGTGTGCTTGTGTTTGTGTGTGTGTGTGAGTTTGTATGTGTGTTTGTATGTATGTGTGTGTGTGTATATATGTTTGTGCGTATTTATCTAGTTTACTTAGTTGTATTTTGCGGAAGAAGAGCTATGCTCGTGGTGACCCGCACTTTTATCTTTCCGCATCCAGTTCTTTCTTAAAATCATGTATAGTTTTAGCACTCACTGTGTCCTCTTTCAGTTTGTTCCATGTATCTATTACTCTGTGTGGAAAGCTGTTTTTTACAGATCTCTTCTGTACCTGTCTTTCTTAATTTTTTTCTCGTGTCCTCTTGTATTTCTTCTGTCCCATTTTAGTAGGTCATCCCTATCAAGAATTTCCATCCCTTTCATAATTCTGTAGATGGTTATCAAATCACCGCTTTCTCTTCTTTGTTCTAGGGTTGATAAGTTTAGTTTATCCAATCTTTGTTCGTATGTGTGTGCGTGTGTGTGTGTGTGTGTGTGTATGCGAATGTGTATGCGTATGTGTAAGCAAATGCGCATATATGAGTGCATGTGAGGCGTGTAGTCTATAATTAGGATAAAAGATAAATTGAAATATCAAGATAAATTAATAGACGAATAAGCAGATGAATAAACAAACAAATAGCTGAATAAATGAATAGACAACTAAGTTCATAAATAAATAAATATATAGATAAATAATTTCATAAATAGATAAACATATCAATAAATGCATAATTATTGTATATAAAAAACGATTATATAAATGTATATATATATATATATATATATATATATATATATATATATATATATATATGTATATATATATATATATATATAAGCAAATAAATAGATATACAAATAAACGAATAAACAAATAAATAGATAAACAGATAAACAAATAAGTAAGTAAATATATTAATGAAAATATTAAATAGATGAATAGATAAAAGTAAAAAAGGAAAAATCACACTGTTATAATACTTCAATAATAAGAACAAACTATTAAGAAGACGAAGAAAAACTCGTTCTTGCCTCGCGAGAGTTAAACGATGCTCTTAATTGCTTCTCATTCAAAAGCGCTTATCTAACCAGTCTAGAACTTAGAACTAGATTAACACCACTCAACCATTTCACCGCCGTCTAGGTTATGTCCATTTCATTCTAGTTAATGCTAGATTACTTCTAATCATTAGTTAGAATAGATCTAACATATGTATTATGATCTTACAGAGTTATATTAAATTTCTGCATGTTGGCTTCCTCGAGTTTCTTGATGTTGATTGGCTTGGAATTAAAGTGAATTGTGGTTGATAAAAATGTATATATATATATATATATATATTATATATATAGATATATACATGTGTATAGATATATACATGTATATATATATATATATACACGTGTATATATATATATACATTATATATATATACATATATATATATATATATATATACATACATATATATATATATATATATATATATACATACATATATATATATATACATACATATATATATATATATATATATATGTATATATATATATTAGTTAAAAATAAAGTTAATAATGAATTTCACTTTCACTGAATAACGTAATCAGATTAGACAAAAGTATATGTTAAAGGCGTTGCCGGGTCGAAAATGTTGATAGAAGGGGAAACACACACACACATACACACACACACACACACACACACACACACACACACACACACACACACACACACACACGCACACGCACACACACACAAAAGCACCTCCACAATTAAATACTAAAAGGGTCCACTGAATAAAATCCTCTTTTGCAAGGATCTATGAACAGTGCAAAGTGACTTTTGGGTCGGATTATGAAGGTTCTTGAACCGCGGAGCCCTTGTTCCTGGGATGGAGAAAATGCAACCTAAGAAGCTTACGAGAGAACCACCTCGCCACGGAGCAGAACGCTCGCAGACAGCTAGAGAGCGATTTCATGCTTGCTGGAGATTAAAAGAAAGAAACTAAATGTATTCTCTCTCTCTTTCTCTCTCTCTCTTTCTCTCTATCTCTCTCTCTCTCTCTCTCTCTCTCTCTCTCTCTTTCTCTGAGTGTGTGATTCACCACGGCTTTGGACCACGTGTTGGACTCGTGAACAACAGTTATTACCCGTCCAGATGAAAGCTCATAGCTCATGTATAGCCTGAATTATGTGTAACGCTGTGACCTTGCACCCACATATCCACATACTCAACCACACATGTACACACACACACACACACACACACACACACACACACACACACACACACACACACACACCATCTCCTTGCCCACCAGATTTGGAGTGCCGGCTCGCACTTCACCGATGCTGAAATATTCAAAACTTTGGCGGGACTTGGATCAGGTGTTGGAATCGTGATCGACGACTATTTCCCTCCCGCAAGAGAGTTCAGAGTTCATATATGACCGATCTATGGGTAATGCTGTGACCTTACACGCACACACACACACAATTATTTCAGCCCTGTGTGTGTGTGTGTGTGTGTGTGTGTATGTGTGTGTGTGTGTGTGTGTGTGTGTGTGTGTGTGTGTGTGTGTGTGTGTGTGTGTGTGTGTTTGCACGTGCATGTCTACGCATTTTCATAAAGTAAGGAAAGCGCCATAAAGAAGTGCAACGACTCGGAAATTTGACATTTTCTTTAAGAAAACAAAACGACAACCAACCAATCAGCGAGCAGTCTTGGTTCCCCATAATGAGCATATTATAAAGGACGAACGATTCTATTCGTTTAAAAAAAAGAGACGAAGAAGAGGAGAAAGAGGAGGTCCAGAAAGAGCAGGATGAAGAGGGGGAGGAAGGAGAGGAGAAATAAGACGAGGAAGGAGAAAATGTGTTGAAGAAGAGGAAGAAGAGGAAGAAGAAGGAGAGGATAAAGAGAGATAGGAGAGGAAAGACGGGAATGAAAGGAAAGGGGAGGAAGAGGAGTAAGGAGAGCAAGTAGAAAAAGAGTAAAGAGAGGAAGGAGAATGAGGAAAAGAAGGGAGAGTAAAAGAGGAAAAGAGAAGAAGGATAAGAAGGAGAGAGAAGAAGAGAAAATGGAGAAGAGAGAAGAAAGGAGAGAAGACAAAGGAAGCGAGGGAAAAAATTGAGGAAGGGGAGGAAAGTAAGAAGAAGAAGAAGAAGAAGAAGAAGGAGAGTAAGGAATCAGTGGAAAGAAGGAAAGGTCACTAAGGAGAGGAACAACAGGAAGAAGAGTAAGGAGAGAAAAGAGAGGAAGAAGAGGAAGTAGAGGAAGAGGGTGGTAGGGTGTGGGTCTGAGGTGTGAGGAGTTATAACATAATATTCGTGTTTAAAGAGAAGATGAAGAGGAAAAGGAGTAAGGAGGGGAAGGAGATAAACAAGAGGAACAAAAAGAGGAGGTGGTGGTGGGCTGGTGTGGGGGTGTGGGGGTGTGAGGATGGTGGGGGTGGTGTGGGGGTGGTGTGGGGGTGGTGTGGGGGAAGTTATAACATAATATTCTCCCCGTTCTCTCCACGTCCCGGTTTTCGAAATTTCAAACTGTGCTTGATGCAATCTACCTCCGCGGGAGGTATAAAGAAAGACATATCCGAACCTCTCGAGATATGAAAAGTCATGGTCGGAGGCTTCAACAGCCTCAGTTCCGGGGGCTCTGAATGGGGAGATTCTTTGGAGACCCTGAGACTCTCTTCTACTCTTTGGAGGGTCCGAGATTCCCTTCCGCTCACTACCCCCCCCCCCCACTTTTTTTTTTTTTTTTTTTTTTTTTTCTTAATCCTCGAGGAAGGACAGCCCTTTATCAAGAGGGTCCCGGCCATACAGTGACCTCCTTCAGCCTAGGGGCCGGCAAAGAGGTCACAGAAAAATTACTTCTGCCACTTCAAAAGGGCCGCTGAAGATAAATGAATAAATAAAAAATAAATAAGTAGGTAAATAAATGAATAAATAAATGAAGTAAATAGATCAATAAATAAAAAATAAACAGGTAAATAAATGGATAAATAAATGAAATAAATAAATGGATAAATGAATAAATAAAAACTAAATGAATAGATAAAATGAAAAAATAAATGAAGAAATAAATAGTTAAAATGAATAAATACATAGATAAATAAATGAATGAATGAATAGATGAATAGATGAATATATAAATCCCTTTGGGACGGATTTACAAGAAACCGAAGTTAATCTGTGGTTGAAGTTGATGATTATATACTGAGGCTGTAAAACAGTTCATGTCGAAATAATCATTTTAATTATCTTCACAGCCTCAGGTCGAGGTTTGTGTCCAATTGGACATTGAGGCTGAGCGTGCCTCAATTATTTGTGAGTATTTTTCGCCCCTCAAGCTTTGTATAAAAAAATTAAGGAAAAGAAAAATATTTTTCTGTCTCTCCCAAAGTTACAAAAAAAAAAAAAATTGATTAAAAAATAAGAAAGAAGACTTGTATATGATATATTATATAATCTAATATATACTGAGTGTTTCTATATAGTTGAAAAGGCAAAGACCTTTCTAATTATATGAAAATACTCAATATATATCCAAAAAGATTGATTAAAAAGAATAAGAAAGAAGACTTGTATATGGTATATTATATAATTTAATATATATTGAGTGTTTTATATAGTTCCAAAGGCAAAGACCTTTCTAATTATATAAAAATACTCAATATATATCCAAAAAGATAAGAACCATAGTAGGCATTTCTTCGCTTTCTGAGTTGTATAGAATGATAGAATTTATAGAAAATAAAAAGAAAGGAGACATATTAATGGGAACACTTAGCTAAGAAGTTTGCCTATGTTTAATTGCTTCCCATATCATTAACACGACAACTACTGCCTCTACTACTACTAAATACGAAGTTTGCCTATGTTTAATTGCTTCCCATATCATTAACACGACAACTACTGCCTCTACTACTACTAAATACTACTAAACAGCTACTACTAAACAAAAACTACTACCACAGCTACTATTATTGCCCCTGCTGTTGTCACTAAAATAAAAACGAGAATAAAAATGACTAACCATTTTGGCACATTAACATATATTTTTTGGGTCATTTTAGAGTCTCGGTGATTTTTCCATTGTATTCAATTGTATGTAATAAATCTGAAACTCTAAATTTTATTACAAAATTACGCTTTTTTTTCTTTTCGAAGAGCGAACGAAAATCTATGAAAAAAGGAAGAGAAACGTCACAACGAGAGTTACCTACGGAACATCGAATCTAAAGATTCCATTCAAGACTACCCAGGGAATCGGAACTAAGCACGCACGCACACGCACACGCACACGTACACACACACATACATACACACACATACATACACATACACACACACACACACACGCACATACACACACACATACACACACACATACACACACACACATAAAGAAAGATAGATCGAGAGAGAGAGAAAGAAAAAGAGAAAGGGAGAGAGAGAGAGAGAGAAGTACAGAAAGAGAGAGAGAGAGAATTAAAGAGAATGAGAGAGAGAAGTAAAGAGAGTGAGAGAGAAGTAAAAAGAGAGAGAGAGAGAGAGAGAGAGAGAGAGAGAGAGAGAGAGAGAGAGAGAGAGAGAGAGAGAGAGAGAGGGGGTGGAGGGGCGAACAATAGTAGGGGGCGACTCGTCGTTGCCGATGTCGGGATCTTCCGGAGGCCATTGTGGAGGTGGATCTCCGGTTCAGTGGCTTGTTTGGAACCGGAGACGTCACAGGTCGGAGTTCCCCTACACCCCATACCCCTGACGAGAAGAAGGAAGAAGCCACGGATGGAGGGTTTCCGAGGAGAGTTCTCTCTCTCTCTCTCTCTCTCTCTCTCTCTCTCTCTCTCTCTCTGTCTCTCTGGCCAAAAATGAGGAGGAGAAGAGGATGAATAAAATTGCCTGGCGGCCACACCGACTTACATGTATGCATAAACACACATACTCTCATACATTACATATAAGCACGAGAGAGGGGGAGAGAGAGAGAGAGAGAGAGAGAGAGAGAGAGAGAGAGAGAGAGAGAGAGAGAGAGAGAGAGAGAGAGAGAGAGAGAGAGAGAGAGAGAGAGTAGAACGTTCTTAAGCGTTGAAAACTCTTGCATCGAGAAGTCGGAGGGGGCGGAGGG
Organism: Oratosquilla oratoria; assembly: GCF_046742065.1. NCBI lineage: Eukaryota > Metazoa > Arthropoda > Malacostraca > Stomatopoda > Squillidae > Oratosquilla > Oratosquilla oratoria. Next base: position 16,677,232 of record NC_134787.1, read on the forward strand.
GAACGGGGACGGGGAGGCGAGGGAAGGGACGAGATTAAGGATCGGGACACGAAGGACTCGGTGGGAGGAGATGGGGCCCCTGGGAGGCCGCAAGAGGAGGAGGAGGAGGAGGAAGAGAAGGAGAAGATGACGAAGGACGATGTGATAATCATAAACGCGGCAGGAGGAAGACGGAGGAGGAGGGGGAGGAGAAGGAGTTGAGAGGAGAAGGAGGGAGAGGAGGAGGAGGTGGAGGAGGAGTTAAAGGACGACGAGAAAGAGGAGGAGCAGGAGGGACAGAAGGAGGAGGAGAAGGAAGAGGAGGAGGTAAAGAAGGAAGACATAAAAGAGGAGGAGTAGGAGGGGAGAAGGAGGGGGATGAGGAGGAGGTAAAGGAGGAAAGGAAGGAGGTAGAATAGGAGGTAAAGGAGGAGGAGTTAAAGCAAGAGGAGGTAAGGGAGGAGGAGGAGGAGGAGGAGGAGATATAAGAGGAGGAGCTAGGTGCGGAGGAAAAGGATGGCGAAAAAGAAGAGGAGCAGGAGGGACAGAAGGCGGAGGAGAAGGAAGAGGAGGAGGTAAAGAAGGAAGAGATAAAAGAGGAGAAGTAGGAGGAGAAGGAGGGGGATGAGGAGGAGGTAAAGCAGGAAAGGAAAGAGGTAGAATAGGAGGGAAAGGAGGAGGAGGTAAAACAAGAGGAGGTAAGGGAGGAGGAGGAGGAGGAGGACTGAAAAGGAGGATCAAGAGTAATATAAGAGGAGGAGTCTGGGTGCGGAGGAAAGAAAAGGATGGAAAAGGAAAACGGGTAGGCGACCTAACCATAAAGGAGGAGGAGGAGTCACAGTTTATGAGAAGGAGGAGAGGATATATATAGAGGAGGTATATATATATATAAGAATGATCAAGAGGTAAAAAGATAAAAGATGTACATATCATATATATATATATATATATATGTACAGATATATATATATATGTACATAATATAGCAATATGTGTTAAGTTATTCACAGGTTATGATATATATATATATATATATATACATATATATATATATATGTTTATATATATATATATATATATATATATATATATATATATATGTATATATATATATATATATGCATATATATATATATATATATATATATATATATATATATATATGTACATATATATATATATATATATATATATATATATATATATATATATATACGTATATGTGTATATATACATGTAAATACCTTGCACCCATGCACTAATATAATCACAAGGTAACAAACCCTGGTTAGGACCTATTTCCGAACCACGCTGATAAAGACAATGGGGAATACGGCCCCCAAAGGACTTAATAAAAGTAGCACAGAACACACACACGCATTCAAAAAGAAAGAAAAAAGAATAAAGAAAGAAAAAAATAAAATAAAAACTCCGCAGGCCAGGCGGTACATAAAGAGTACTGTATTGTATATCCTCACGACACAATGCCATAACAAAAGGAGTCGACAGAACATAAACACCATAAACGTCGGGCGTAAAACGTTCTAAAACGTTCCGATCGCCTACGGTGACACGATCAGGACGATTTACGTAAGGGAGGAACGAGGAGAACGGTATTAAAGAACGTGAAGAGACGGGGGAAGGAAGACAAAATAAGAAAGAAAAAAAGAAGGAAAGAAAGGAAAGAAAGAAAAGAAAAAAGAAAATGGAGATTGTATCATTTGGAAGAGTAAGGAGGAAGAATGTGTGTGATTCACCATGGTCTTGGACCACGTGTTGGACTTATGAGCGACAGCTATTTCCCTCCCGGAAGAGAGCTCAGATCTCATGTATGACCGATCTATGGGTAATGTTGTGACCTTACATGCACTCACACCCACAACTCACCGCCCACGAGAGTTGGAATAACAACCCGCAGCGCAGAGATACTGAAATAATTTCAGCACTGAGCGGGATTCAAGTGCGTGTATGTGTGTGTGTGTGTGTGTGTGTGTGTGTGTGTATGTGTATGTGTGTGTGTGTGTATGCGCGTGTGTGTGTGTATGCGTGCGTGTGTGTGTGTGTATGCGTGTGTTTATGTGTATGCGTGTGTGTGTGTATGAGTGACAGAGAGAGAGAGAGAGAGAGAGAGAGAGAGAGAGAGAGAGAGAGAGAGAGAGAGAGAGAGAGAGAGAGAGAGAGAGAGAACCAACTGTGTATTAAACAACGTTAATGGTGTGTAACCAAGCAGAACCTGATGAATATTAAGCACCACAAAAATATATATATAAAGAATAGAAATAAGATAAAACAAGGTAAAAACAAAATAAAGATAAAATCAAACCAAACGAAATAGATAAAAAAAGATTATAAATAAAATATACAAAAAATAATATCTTAAAATAATATGTATATATTTCAAGTTTCAACAGAAACAACAACGATAATTCAACAAAGGTCAACAAAGGTCAACAATTACAGCAACAACAAAAGAAGAAGAAGAAAGAGGATCGCAATAGCCGAATGCAAATAATGAAGAGAGACAAAGTTTACAAAACAAAAGAAACGAAGAATAATTACCGAGAAGGAGAAAGTAATTGTGGAGACAGTAGCAGGAAAGAAAAGAAGGAGGAAGAGAAATGAGGAGGAAGAGAAATGACGAAGAAAATGGGGAAAAGGAAGTTAAGGTGGATGAGGAGAAGTAATAGGAGGAGAAGGAGGTAGTGGAGGAGGAAAAGAAAAGGGAGAAAGGAGGAGGAGGAGGCGGAGGGGAGGAAGAATGAGGAGGGAGGAGGAGGAGGGAGGAGGGAAGGAATGAGGAGGAGGGAGGAGTGAGAAGAAGGAGGGGTGGGTACAGGGGAAGGAGGAGGTGAAGGAGGAGGAGGAGGAAGTT
>NC_134787.1:16687582-16705082 GCF_046742065.1 Oratosquilla oratoria
GTGGTAAAGGGGGAGAGAGGAAGGGGAGAAGGAGAGGGAAGAGGGGAGGTCGGAGGTTGTGGTCGGGGGAGGAGGAAGAAGGGAAGAGGGGGAGGGGGAAGGGGAGAGGGGGAAGGGGAGAGGGGGAAGGGGGAGGGGGAGAGGGAAGAGGTGGAGAGGAGAGTTGTAAAGAGGGGAGAGAGGTGAAGGAGAAGGAAGAGGGGAGGTTGGAGGTGGGGAGTTGTGGACGGGGGAGGGGGAAGAGGGGAGAGGGGGAGGGGAAGAGGGGAAGAGGAGAGTGGTAAAGGGGGATAGAGGAAGGGGAGAAGGAGAAGGAAGAGGGGGAGAGGAGGGGGAAGAAGGGGAGAGAGGGGGAAGAGGGGGAGAGGGGGGAAGAAGGGGAGAGAGGAAGGGGAGAAGGGCGAAGGAAGGGGGGGATGGAAGTAGGGTGAGGTGGGAGGCTGGGGATTGTGGGTGGGAAAGGGGGAGGAAAGAGGAGGGAAGTGGGGAGAAGGGAGAGGGGGAGGGGGTAAGAGGAGAGGGGTGAAGAGGGTAGGGGGAAGGGCAGAGAGGAGGGAGAAAATGGAGTAAGGGGAAGGAGAGAGAGGACATAGAGGGGGGAGAGGGGAAAGGGGAGAAGGGGGTAAAGGGAGAAAGGGAAGGAAGGAGAGGGGGAAGGGAGAAAAGGGAAAGGGGGAAATAGCGAATGGGGGAAGAAGAGAGGGGAAAGGGGGGAAAATGGAAGGGTGGAAGAGGGGAAGAAGGGGAGGGGGGGGAAATAGGGAAGGGGGGAGAGGGGGGAGAGAGGAGGAAGGAAAAAAAAGGGGGGGGGAATTCAATGATTTATCACCAAATTCCCAGACCTATGCGATTATACATATATTCGTAGTCACAGTCCATTTCCCGGACATTGACTGGGCGTCTGCTATCTCTGTACATATTCCGGGGTGTTTGTGGTGGTTATGGGCTTGGGGGTGCCGGGAACGATTCCCAACGCGGTTCTGGAGCTCTCTCTAGACCGGGTGTTCCACGCGCACGCGCACGCACACGATCCCCCTGTATTAATACAATGGGGAATAAATCTTTATTACGAATACAATTAATTTATGCAAAAATGTGTAGTTACGTGGGAGAGGAACGAGGGACGCTCAAAACAGACCCACCCCATGCCAAAATTTACGCAAACCTCTATTGTATTTTTGTTGTATTAATACATCATTATGTGCAAAAATCACACGTAAATCAAGGGAACTATGTAGGAATACATCGAGCGTTTTATAATGAATGATATACTTGTGTAGCTTTAATCTAGCGTGGGTCAGATTCAAATGTCCGGATGACCTGACCTGACCTCTACTGCAGTGTCGGCGCCGGGCCAGAGGCAACACCATTGTCTGGAACACCTGCGTTCCCATGGGATCCTGAAGGTACTCATTAAGGTCCAAGATCTAACCCCAGACCATTGAGTCTTCAACCTTATTGGCAACAAGTGTGGGTACGTGTATGTACGTGTGTAAGAGAGAGGGAGAGGGAGAGGGAGAGGGAGAGGGAAAGAGAGAAAAAGAGAGAAAAAAGAGAGAGAGAGAGATAAAGAGGGAGATAAAGAGAAAGATAAATAAATAGAAAGAGAGAGAGAGAGAGAGATAGGGAGAGAGAGAGAGAGAGATAGAGAGAGAGATAGTGAGTGGATGAGCGAGTGTGTGTGTGTGTGTGTGTGTGTGTGTGTGTGTGTGTGTGTGTGTGTGTGTGTGTGCGTGCACGCTCTTCCATTTGTTTACACAAATATAATGTAATAACTTTAATTCTTCTCAGCACACACACACACACACACACACACACACGCACGCACATACACACACACACACACGTGCATACACACATACATATTATATTATATCTAAAAAAATTCTATGTATAAACTTTTTCCATGACCATGGAAGCCATCCTCCTGAGCGAGACCAATTCTCATGGAAATGAAAACAAGTCAAAATTGTGTGGAGGCATTCCAGAAATTCAAAATCCATTTGGTTCCTTCAATTATCATTCTTCTTTACGTCTCCGTTCCAGACGGGTCCCCTTTTTCCCCTTTCTTTCCCCTCTTCTGTGGGAGGATGAGGGGAGGGGGAGGCTAGGGGGTTGAGGCTGGGGGGGGGGGAGCGGGAGGAGTGGGGGAAGGGAAAGTGGGGTTGGGGAGGTGGGAGAAGGCTGGGGGGTGGTGTCCTTTAATGGAAGAGTGGGGGAGGGGGGAGAAAGGAGAAGGGGGAAAGGGAGAAAGGAAAAGGGGGAGGGGGAGAAAGGGGAAGGGGGGAGGAGGAGAAAGGAGAAGGGGTGGGGGATGGGGGATAGGAGGGAGGCAGGGGGCTGTCCTGGAATGGAAAGGAAGGGGGGGGCAGGAAATCGTCTCGCCCCCCCTTTGGGTCCTCCATACACATTTTGAGTTTTTTTTTTCTTCTAGTCATCCATCACACTGAATGCAAAATGTCTCCCCCCACCCTTTTTTTTTTTTGAAAAACCACATCTATTGGGTGGAATAAATTGACATGTCTATCCGATTCGCTGGACATTTTTCCGATGATTTTTTTTCTTCTTCTTCTTCTTCTTCTTCTTCTTCTTCTTCTTCTTCTTCTTCTTCTTCTTCTTCTTCTTCTTCTTTTAGTTTTGATGTGCCTCATTCGACATGTGTTTCATCATTTTTTTTTTTTTAATTAATCACCTCTTCCTTGCACCCAGTATTAACTTCTTCGATGTAGTGGGCCGCTTTACATATTCTATTCTGGTTAAGACTAGACGATTCGATTTAGCTTTGGAATTGACATCATAGAAAAGGGATTTGGTTGTACACATGCACACACATACACATAGACACACAGACACACACAGACATACACACACACACACACACACACACACACACACACATACATACACACATACGCACACACACACATACACACACACACATACACACACGCAAACACACGTACACACAAATCAGCCTCCTCAGAGGTTTTATTGTAATTGGGGTTAACACAGGTGTCCTAGCTAAGAGGCAGAGGTCTTAGCTGGCGTTCAAAGATAAGGCAAACTACTTGCATCGTCATTGTTTAGTAAGAATTTTATATAATTCTGAAGACGAAAGTTTTTTATAGATAATAAACAAGGAATAGTTATGTTTTGGGGACATTATATGGTAAGAAGAGACCAGATATATAAGAAGAAGAACAAATAATAACAAAGATCAATATTCTTCATGAACAATAACAGGCTATAAATAGGCTCTTTATAACCTGAAAACCAATAGGATTAAGAGTTAAGTGGACAAAAACACATCAGTAGAAAAAAAGAGTTACTGAGAGTCGTTGCTCTGTATTTTTTCCTAAGAATGCCTTAAGGAGAGGGAGGGCGGGAGGAGAGGAGAGGAAGGGAGAGAAGGAGGGAGGGAGGGAAGGGCAGGAGGAGATGGAGGAAGGGAGGGAAGGAGGAAGGGAGGGGAAGGAAGGAAGGAAAAAAAGGAGGGGGGAACCCACATGAACAAATTACGGCCATTAAATATGTACGTAAGAGAATAACTCACAAGGTGTTGCAGACTCTTTGGTCATATTACGACCCTGAGACCTTCTGGTTAAAGAAAAAAGAAAACGAGAAAACGAAAAAAAAAAGAGAAAAGCAAAAAAGAAACAAAAAGAAAGGAGAAAAGAGGAACATGAAAAGAGAGAAAAAATTGAAGAAAGAAAAGAGTAAAAGAAAGAAGGAAAGAAGAAGAAGAAGAAGAAGAAGAAGAAGAAGAAGAAGAAGAAGAAGAAGAAGAAGAAGAAGAAGAAGAAGAAGAAGAAGAAGAAGAAGAAGAAGAAGAAGAAGAAGAAGAAGAAGAAGAAGAAGAAGAAGAAGAAGAAAAAACGTTCCGACATCCAACACCATCATGCCAGATGACACACGTGACATTACAGACATTCCGTAATCAAATGTCGAAGAAGAAAGAAGAGGACCTCCCACACTGTCTCCTCTTCCTCCTCCCTCTTCTTCTCCTCCTCCTTCTCCTCTTCCTCCTCCTCCTTCTCCTCTTCCTCCTCCTCCTTACCCTCCTTCTCCTCCTGCTCATCCTCCTCCTCCTCCTCCTTATCCTCCTTCCCCTCCTGCTCATCCTCCCTCTCTTCCTCCTCTTCCTCCTCCTCCATTTCCCTCCTTCTCCTCCTCCCCCGTTCCCCTCCTTCTCCTCCTCCTCCTCCTTCCCCTCCTCCTCCTCCTTCCCCTCCTTCTCCTCCCCCTCTTCCTCCTCCTCCTCCTTTTCCTCCCCCTTCCCCTCCTCCTCCTCGACCAAGATTTGTGTCCATTTCATTCCTCTTTTCGCCCTCTTCTTCACTTCATCGACCTACTCCTCTGTCTCCTCCTCCTCTTCCTCCTTCTCCTCTTCCTCCTCCTCCTGCTCGAACAAGAATTCATTTTCTCAATTTTTTCCTGCAATTTGTGTCCATTTCTTTCCTGCTTTTGGTCGACCAATCTCTCACTTCATTATATATAGAAAACGTCCTCTTCTCTCTTCTTCATTAATTCTTTTATATTTCCCGTTATTCGTCCTCCTTGTTCTTTCCTTATTCTTTTATCAGTCAGCTTCTAACATTTTCGTTACGCTCCGTATAGGGTATTAGCTGTCGAAGTTTTATATAATAGATAATTCAGGGTTTTGATAATATACCTATGATCCAGAGTCACATAGTAATTTTTGACACCCCCAACCACAATATATATATATATATATATATATATATATATATATATATATTTATATATATATATATATATATATATATATATATATATATATATATAAGAATCATTTAGATAAACACCTAAGCAAGATGCTGTAATGAATATGATTTATTTTATATTATTTGTTTTTGTTTTGTTATCATTTGTCTGTTTGATTTTCATTTATTATAAGTTATATGTCAACTTATTATTATTAACTATTTACCTGTTTGTTTATTAACTATACCTATGCATTTATTTATTTTATTTGTTATTTACATTATTATAGTTTTTATTTATTATTCTATTATTATGATTTTTTCGCAAACCGACCTAGATATAGAGCAAAAGGTCTCCTGTCGGCATGCTCCGCCTTATTAATCCTTTGTAACTATATATACATATACATGCATATATATATACATATATGTATATATATATATGTATATATCTATATGTATATTATATATATGTATATTATATATATATATATATATATATATATATATATATATATACATACGTACATATATACATATATATAGTTATAAATGAATAAATGAATGAATAAAGACAGATAAATAAATAATGTTAACATAACTTGTATTACATCTCCTTTCTTCTCTTTTCCATTCAATGAGGCGTCTAGAATAGAAAGGTGTAAATCCCACACCACCTCGGTATAGAAATATGCTTCTTAGAGCCTTAGTTGTTAAGGAACAAAATGGCTTACGCACGACGACGCCAGGATTTTCCCCTTTCTATTGTAGGATCCTCATTAATCTCTTCTCTTAATACCTCATCGTTGAGATATTGTTCCCTAGGATAGAATCGCTAGTTATCAGAGACGAATTACCTTCTCTACGATATCCCACTTGATAGTTACCGTCTGGCTTTATCTAGAATCTAGATGGAGCCACACGATGTTTTCTAGATAAGCATGGGATGGGGTGGGGGCTCTTTCGATGTTATGGTAACAAAGAAGAGCTTACGGTGGGAGGCCCTTAACTACAACACTTCCGCGGTTGGACTGAGAGGGGTAGTCACCGGTGCTCGTTGGAATCGATCTCGGGCCCTCGAACGTTGATGCAAGAGCGAAACAAACACTACACTCGCCACTTAGCCCCTCAACCTCTGTCGTTGCTTCTTGATCGTCCTCCTCCTCCTTCTTCTTCTCCTCCGCCTCTTCCTCCTCCTCCTCCTTCTCCTCCTCTTCATCATCATCATCCTTTTCTTCCTTCTCCTCTTGTCCTCCTCCTCCTATTCTTCTTTCTTCTCCTCCTCCTCCTTCTCCTCTTAATTTTCTTCCTTATCTTTTTCCTCCTCCTCCTCTTCCTCCTTCCCTTCTTCCACTTCCTCCTTTTCCTCTTCAATCTTTCTCCTCCTCTTCTTCCTCCTCCTTTTCCTCATTCTCCTCTTCCTCGTCCTTTTTCTTCTTCACTTTATTTTTTTTTTTGCCCTCTATTTTTGGCTCTAAAATTTATTTACATCGTAAGTCACTTGTTTTAATTTAGTTATCAGTATGAAATTCCCCCTACTCCCTCCATCTCTCTTTCTCTCTCTCTCTCTTTTCTTTACCACTGTTTTGCAGACCTCGTCTTTATCACCGTCTTCTCATCCCTTCTTTCTCTTTTATCGTCCATATATTCAATGTTTTATATCATGATGTTTCTCCTCTGTACTCTTTTTCATTTCCTTTGAATTTCTGTATATCAACATCACCACCACCACCACAACCACCACCACCACCACAACCACCACCACCACCACCACAACCACCACCACCACTACTACCATCACCACCACCATCACCACTACCACCACCACGACAACCACAACCACCACCACCACCACCACCACCAAAACCACCATCATCATCATCATCACCACCACCACCATTACCACCACCACCACCCCTGCTGCCATTATCACAATCACCATATCTTTTTTCTCCTCCTCTTCCTCCTCCTCCTAGTCTTCCTCTTCCTCCTCGACTTTAAACTTCATTTTCAATTCAGACCCCAATCCATTTAAAACACTTCCCGTGTCTTCTTTCTTCTCCCCCTTCTTATTCCATCATCCCTATTCGTCTTCTTTCTGTCCTCTTTCATCGCTCCATCACCTTCCCCTTCCCCTCCCCCCCAACCATACGCTCCTCCTTCTTGAAGAAAAATAATTTCTCTTGAAGCGAGTCCCATTCTCTTTGTTTTTGCAAAAATTTTCATTAGCATTGCAAACAAGGTGTGGGGGGGGGAGAGTAAAGCCAAAATAATTTTAATATTGATAAGGCGTGGGGGGGGGGGAGGAAAGGGAGACGGGGTGGGTGGGGGGAATTAATGGCGACGGAATGGGGAGAAAGGCACAAGAGAAAACGGGACGTGGGGTGGGGGGGTGGGGGAGGATATTTGTTACCAAACGGAAGGTTGAATGAAAATGGGGAATGGTCAGGACCGATAAAAGAAAATGGGATTTTTTTTTAAATTAATGAAACGTGGAGAGGCAACGGGAATTCGGAGAGAGAGGAATGAGAGAGAGAGAGAGAGAGAGAGAGAGAGAGAGAGAGAGAGAGAGAGAGAGAGAGAGAGAGAGAGAGAGAGAAAGAGTCACACCATATGGTCTAACACATTCGCTTCTGAAACGGTGTTCTGACACACACACACACACACACACACACACACACACACACATACAAACACACACGACTCGTGGCGCAGTGGTAGAGTTCCTGCCTGCCACTACAGAGGTCCGGGTTCTAATCCCACCAAGGGCTGAATTAATTCCAGTATCACTGCGCTTCAAGTCGTTATTCCAACTCTCGTGGGGGAGGGGAGTTGTGTGTGTGTGTGTGTGTGTGTGCGTGTAAGGTCACAGCATTAGCCATAGATCGGTCATATATGAGCTCTGAGCTCTCTTCCGGGAGGGAAATTGCTGTCAATCACGAGTCCAACACGTGATGGAAGACCATGGTGAATCACACACACAATGTTCACCCGAGAAATTCGCTCGGGGAAAACAGGACCTCGTTTACGAACATCTCCCCTTAACCAGAATCAAGCCTTCAACCCTCAAAACTCATACATATTCGAAAGAACTTCCTTTATTCCCCCCATTAGGTGGGTGGCCGTGCGTAAAGGGGGGATCCCCAGTCTCTGCGTTTCGCCCTAATTGGCCCTTCTTTATAACGCGTAATGGAAGAGAGTGTCGGTGTTCTTATCCCCCGGAATAGCGACATAGATAACCAGTAAACAAGCAAGTCTTATCGATGCAAAGTCATGCAGACAACAAACATTACCCAAATAATAAGATAGTAATAGTATTGATGAAAATGATAATAGTAGTGATAATAATGATAATAATGATAATGATATTAATAATACCAATAATAATGATAATAATAATACCAATAATAATAACAATAATAATAATAATAATAACAATAATAATAATAATAATAATAATAATAATAATAATAATAATAATAATAATAATAATAAATGATAATGATAATAATAATAATCACAATAACAATAATAATAATAATGATAATAATAATAATAATAATAGCACAAAAAATAAAATAGAATAAAAAACAAAACAAAACAAAACAGGGAATATAAACGCATGACAAAAAAAAAGTCATACAGGCAACATACATAAAAAACAGTGAATATAAACGGCTATTTACATACATAAAACATCTACACGCTGAACTGTCTATATATGCACTCATACCTATGGAAGGTATTGGTGTGGGAGAGACGGGAGTGGAGAAAAGAGAGGAAAAGGAACAGGAAGCGAAAGAGAGCACAAGAGAGGCAGTAAAATAAAGAGAATTTAAGAAGAGTGTGCGAAGAGAGAGGCAGAGATAGAGAGAGAGAGAGAGAGAGAGAGAGAGAGAGAGAGAGAGAGAGAGAGAGAGAGAGAGAGAGAGAGAGAGAGAGAGGAGATGGATGGATAGATAGATAGATAGATAGATAGAGAGAGAGAGAGAGGAAGAGAGAGAGAGAGAGACGAGGGAGCAACAAAGAGAGAGAGAGAGAATGAGAGAGAGAGAGAGAGAGAGAGAGAGAGAGAGAGAGAGAGAGAGAGAGAGAGAGAGAGAGAGAGAGAGAGAGAGAGAGAGAGAGGGGAGACGAGAGAGAGAGAGAGAGAGAGAGAGAGAGAGAGAGAGAGAGAGAGAGAGAGAGAGAAGGGGGAGAGACGAGAGAGAGGGGGGGAGAGACGAGAGAGAGGGAGAGAGAGAGAGAGAGAGAGAGAGAGAGAGAGAGAGAGAGAGAGAGAGAGAGAGAGAGAGAGAGAGAAGCACAAGAGATGAGATAGGAGATAACATCCTGGGCTGACGATGTGTACTATTACGAACCCGTTCCGAAATGTTGCAAAGGGAGGAGATTCCTCCTCCTCCACCTCTGCCTCCACCTCCTCCTCCCCCTCCTATTCCTCTTACTCCTACTCTTGATTACTCCTTTTCCTCCTCCTCCTCTTCCTCCTCCTCCACCTCTTCCTTCTCCTCCTACTACTCCTCTTCATTCTATTACTCTTCCTCCTTCTCCTACTCCTCCTCCCGTCCTTCTCCTCCTCCCTCTCCTCCTTCTCCTCCCCCTCCTCCTACTCCTCTTCGTTCGATCACCGGCGTCGGGTCTGGTTTTTGGACGAGTAAACCTGGAGGAATATCTGATATGGTTGACATATACGAGGGGTATCGGTGGTTCAAAGCCTAAGATGAGATATGGTTTCTCTCTCTCTCTCTCTCTCTCTCTCTCTCTCTCTCTCTCTCTCTCTCTCTCTCTCTCTCTCTCTCTCTCTCTGGCTCTAGGACTCTCTCTCCTCAGCGGGAAGAAAGAACACACACTTATGCACATCCAGATGCAAATCTGTTAAGATACGAGCATATGCAAAGGCGCAATATGTGCGTATATGCGGTATGTGTACACACGAGCACACACACACACACACACACACACACACACACACACACACACACACACACACACACACACACACACACACACACACGTAGTCATTGTTATTCCTTTTCGATTCGGCTTCAGCTGAAGTGTCTCAAAGTGACCACTTCAGTCGCCACTGAAGCGTGCACTGCCAATATGAACACGTATCAATCGTTCCACGGCTCTGATCTCATCTTAAGGTCTCCGATCCAATATTAACTCGACCAGGATGATGAAGATGATGATGATGGTGGTGATGATGGTGATATTGATGATGGTGATGATGGTGGTGGTGGTGGTGGTGATGATGATGATGATGATGATGATGATGATGATGATGATGAAGATGATGATGATGATGACGATGATGATGACGACAACGATGATGATGATGATGACCATGATGATGATGATGATGATGATGATGATGATGATGATGATGATGATGACGACGACGATGATGGTGATGATGATGCTGATGATGCTGATGATGTTGATGATGATGATGATGATGATGAAGACGATGTCGATGATGATGATAACGATGGCGTTGATGGTGGTGGTAGTGATGGTGGTACTGATGTTAGTGATGATGATAGTGATGGTGATATTGATGATAGTGATAATGATGGCGATAAAAAAGAAGGCAGATGCCAGACATACCAGACCGAAAAGCACAGGAGGTTTACACGTCCAAACGCTATGAATTAACTAAATATATAAACGCATGAAATTCATAAGAACAATGTGCACATGTTATACTGGTTTGTTTACATAAGAGGTAGACATATACCTTACAGATATATATATATATATATATATATATATATATATATATATATATATATATATATATATATATATATATATATATATATATATTTTTTTTTAGTGGGCAGAGAATCTCCCCCTGGGGGAGAGCGTAGATCCCCCCCCCCCCCGAGGGACGTTGATCGTACGTCTGGCGTCTTAACGGTACGTCCTCCGGGTTGATCACTTCCCATCTGGCCATAGGGAAGAAGTTCTCCAAAGATGGAGTACTTCTTCGGGATTTTTTTTTATTCGTTTTTTCTTTTCTTATCTTATCTTTCTATTTCTTTTTTGTTTTGTTTTTTTGTTTTTCTATTTGGTTTAATAGTTCTGTTTGGGTTAGATTCGTAGGTAAATCATATCGTTGACTGAGATGTGGACTGGAGTTGACTTTGCAAACAAACGGAGAAGAGAAAATGGCGGTGGATGTTTGCTTTCCGATCGAGAGGGATGGGAAGGGAAGAGAGGGAGGAAGGGAGGAAAGTGGGACGGAAAAGGAAAGGGAGGGAAGGAAAGGAGAAAGAGGAAAGGAGAGCTGTAGAGAGAGGGAGGGAGGGAGGGGGAAGGAAAGGGAGGAAAGGGAAGGAAAGAGAGGAAAAGGAGGAAAGAAGGGGTATAGAGAGAGTGAGGGAGGGATGGGAAGGGAGGGAGGAAAGTGGGACGGGAAAGGAAAGGGAGGAAAGGAAAAGAGAGAGGAGAGGAAGAAAAGGAGAGCTATAGAGAGAGGGAGGGAGGGATGGGAAGGGATGGGGAAGGAAAGGGAGGAAAGGACAGGAAAGAGAGGAAAGGAAGGAAAGAAGGGGTATACAGAGAGTGAGGGAAGGATGGGAAGGGAGGGAGGGAGTAAAGTGGGATGGGAAAGGAAAGGGAGGGAAGGAAAGGAAAGAGAGGAAAGGGAGGAAAGGAGAGGTGTAGAGAGAGTGAGGGAAGGAAGGGAAGAGAGAGAGGGAGTAAAGTGGGATGGGGAAGGAAAGGAAGGAAAGGAAAGAGAGGAAAGGGAGGAAAGGGGAGGTATAGAGGGAGTGAGGGAGGAAAGGAAAGAGGGGAGGGGTAAAGTGGGGATAGGGAAGGAAAGGAAGGTATAGAGGAAAGAGTGAAGGGAGAAAAGGAGAGGTTAGGGAGGAAATTAGGGAGGTAAAGGATGGAAGGGACGGATGAAGAAGGAAAGGAGGGAAGGAAGGAAATTGATGGAAAAGGGTAGAAGGGAAAGGTGAAAGTATTCTTTGTATTTCGTCAACAATAACCAGCGCTTCTATAATTAGGGACATTAGCACCAACGGTAGTAAAGGAGAGAGAGGAAAGAGGAGGGAGGAGAGAGGAGGGAGGAGAGAGGAGGGAAGAGATGTAAGGGAGGAGGGAGATATATAAGCGGATAGGCAGGGTGTCGGAATATAGAAAGATAGAAAGTTAGAGTGGTGTGTGTGTGCGTTTGTGTGCGTTTGTATAAGTGTGTACGTGTGTACTGTATGTGTGTGTATGTATGTATGTATGTATGTATGTATGTGTGTGTGTGTGTGTGTGTGTGTGTGTGTGTGTGTGTGTGTGTGTGTGTGTGCGCGTGTGTGTGCGTTTATGTCAACCACTATATTTCCATCACTCCTCTCATTCTCTACAATATGACGACAATAAATACGATTACATTCTTTTTAATCCCCGATTTTCTTTTAATCCTTTCAAGACTTTTGTGCACTGGTGGCGTCATCGCAAGCGTGCTGGTCTCGCATGCGCTTAATTGTGGGTTCGAATCCCGTACTCTTCTACGATTCCCAGCAACGGCAGCTGCCCCAACAGTCCCTAAAGGGCACAGGCCGCAGCTACTCAGCGCCTCCTGGCGTAGGCTTCGTACATCTCAAGATTAACCCTCTCCACTGAGACAATTAGAGAAATGACCCCTAACCCTATTCACTAACAAGGACGCTCTTTTGGAGGATCTATCCTACCCGGACCAGAAGACCTCAATCACTTGGAGGGGGGGGGGGCAGGAGGAGGAGGAGGAGGAGGAGGAGGAGGAGGAGGAGGAGGAGGAGGAGGAGGAGGAGGAGGAGGAGGGGAGGGGATGAGGTCCGGGCCGGACACGAGGACACTTAGCCGGACAGGAATCCCTCTCATTATGCCCGGACATCTCAAATACCCAGACCAATCACAGACCTTCCAGATAAAGAAGGTTTCCGGAATGCCTGGAACCCGTGATAAGGCCAGTTCGATGTTTGGGCCATCGAAGTCCACGTCTTCTTCGCGAACAAACGAATGCGGAGCTTCCGAAGACTATGCGTCCCTCGATGTCAACGTCAGGAGTCTTCGCATTCTTCGGGTGATGGGTTCTTGAAGTACGGTATATACGCACTCCACATGAGTACACCACCCCCACCTCCCCGCCCTCCACCTTCCCTCCACCTTTGGGCGCATCATCATGCGGTCATATGGTCTTCGTGACTATCGCATGGAAAGGTTAAGTCGGCTGTGGGGATGACTTGTGGTCACTCGATAACATGATGAAACAAATTCAATAAAAAAAAAAAAAAAAAAAAAAAAAAAAAAAAATAATAATATAATAATAATAATAATAATAATAATAATAATAATAATAATAATAATAATAATAATTAATAGATAAATAATGAAAAATAGATCAAATAAAATAAGTAAATAAATAATGATAATAGATAAATGATAAAACAAATTCGATAGTAAAAAATAAATAAATAATGATAAT
This sequence comes from Oratosquilla oratoria, assembly GCF_046742065.1. Taxonomy (NCBI): domain Eukaryota; kingdom Metazoa; phylum Arthropoda; class Malacostraca; order Stomatopoda; family Squillidae; genus Oratosquilla; species Oratosquilla oratoria. The sequence goes on from NC_134787.1 coordinate 16,700,777, forward strand.
AGACAAATGAATAAATAACTGAATGAAAATAAAACGAAATAGATAGATAAATAAATTAATAAATAAACAAATTAATAGATATATATATAGGGAGATAGATATATGAATGAATAAATAGATAAATAAACAAATAAATGAATGAATAGATAAATAAATAAACATAAACAAATAAACAAATAGATAAATAAGTAAAAATAAATAAAGTAACTCAGCAAGTTACAATCATGATATTATCCAGGAAAGGCCTGTGTTCAGCAATGGACTCTAGATGGATGACTGAATGATAGATAGATTGATTGATTGATTGATTGAAGATTGCAAGTCACCAGGAAAGGACAGGAGCCATAGGGAAACGACCCTCACCATCTGTCTCTAGAGAACCATCTGCCTCTAGAAATAGCCACCTGTATCTTAGTCACATTTCTAGAATATAAGGAAGAAGGTGAGGAGTCTACGCCATGAGGCGCTGCATAGCTGCGGCCGAAGCCGTCGCCTCTGCCCTATTAGGTGCTCCTTCGACACTTGGGGCAGGTAACAGTCGCTGCTATGGTGTGCGGGATTCGAACCCACAACTAAGCAAATGCGGGCCAGCACCCTTCCGAAGACGCGGTGGCATACTTAAGAGACGTATTTCTGGTTAATTCCACACGATTTTATTCATCTGAGAAGAGGAATCGGGGGAGAGGGGGACGTGGGAGGGGAGGGGGAGGGGAGGGGGAAGGGGGTACCCTCCATCGACTGAGAGCCCCGGGGATGAATAAAATCACTTAACGTCAATTAGAATAAGAATAATTATTGAAATTACGTTACTATGTTGATGGGGTTAAGTCTTCTTCAGGCTCTCTCTCTCTCTCGTTCTCTCTCTCTCTCTTGGTACCGTATCGCTCTCTCCATCTTGTTCTTCGTCATCCACGCGGTTTCACTCTAGTTATTTTGCGAATTAACTAGTCGTTTCTTCTTCTCGATGATTATATAACTTTCCTCGATCTGTCTTTTTATATCACCCTATATTAATGTTAAGATGGGAGAGGCGATGAATGGGCGTGGGAGGGTTTTGGGATGTATGAGTGCGGGCTTGGGTGTGGGCGTGTGCTTTGAGGCGGCTACCCCTCTTGTAGGGGGGGAAAGCACCTACGGTTTGTTCATGTATATATAAGATTACAATAGCTAGCACCTGGTAATTAAGGTCTACATATCTCTTTCTCTCTCTCAAAAAAAAAAAAAAAAAAAAAAAAATCTATCACGCCCTCTACAACGGCCACCTGAATGTTTTGGTCAACGACGACGAAGTTGGTTCACATATGTTACGAGCTCCTCCTCCTCCTCTTCCTACTCTTCCTTCTCCTCCTCCTCCTCCTCTTCCTACTCTTCCTTCTCCTCCTCCTCCTCTTCTACCTCCTTCTCCTCCTCTTCCTCCTTCTCTTCCTCCCCTTCCCCTTCCTCCTCTTCCTCCTCTTTCTTTTCTTCTTCCTCCTCCTCCTTCTCTTCCTCTTCCTCCTCCTCCGGGGTCAAAGATTTACACGAAAATGTGATGTACTGCACAAGGAGCCAATCTATAACTCAGATGTGACGTCAAGATCTGACCGCGTTAATTATCGAAGGGGTTTCGTACCTCGAACCGCGCCTCTCCACGTCGTTACAGTTATTAATTGGTCCTCTTCCTCCTCCTCTTCCTCCTACTTCTCCTCTTCCTCCTCCTCCAGTATGGACAGCCTGCAGTAGTTTTCTCTACCGCTAGAAGTCGAAAGCTCCTCCTCCTCCTCTTCCTCATCTCTTTACTTCACCTTTTCCTATTCCTCCTCCTCCTCCTCTTTCTTCTTCTTCTTCTTCCCTCTTCCTCCTCCTTATTCTCCTCCTCCTCCTTTTCCTTCTTCTCCTTCTCCTCCTCCTCTTTTTCCTCCTTCTCCTCCTCCTCTTCTTTTTATTCTTCTCCTCCTCCTCCTTTATGGACCATCTACATTAGTTTTCTCTCTCTCGCCCTTAGTGCGTTCTTTCTCATCTTGCAGATCTTCCGTAAGAAGAAGGTGTTAGTAGTGAGGAGCCTACGCCAGGAGGCGCTGAGTAGCTGTAGCCAAAGCCGTCACCTTTGCCCCTATGGGCAGGTAACAGTTACTGCTGGGAATCGGAGAGAATTGAATGATTCGAACCTACGAATAACATCGATTTGCAATGGTCAAGGCACGTCGGGAGACTTGCCTAAGACTAAGTCCTCAGTTTACGTTTTCCTTTGGACCATTTACTTAAGTGTCATACTTTGCAGGTTTTATTCTTGCTAAATTTACGTTCTGCTCGGTGGTATTACTAGCTCCTTATGCCTAATCGGGTAAACGCGTTGGTAGGTTCAGTGAAAATGATCAGCTTCATACTTTGCAGTTCAAAGCAAAACAGCCCCATAAAAAAGAAAAAAAGAAAAAAAAAAGTGCTCTAGACAATCGTTTCACGATCATCGTTGAGCCATGAACGATCATCGTTGAGCGATAATCGTAACGAGTAAAGCGTACCTTAATACCAGACGATTCTGGTCTACTGAAGATAATTAGGAACCGCGGCCAAGGATGTGCTAAAGAGATTCTTGAAGATCTTCTTAAGTGTCCGCGATCAAAAAATTGAAATTTTATTCTGCCTAAAATAAAGTAATTTTATTTCTCTCTCTCTCTCTCTCTCTCCTTCCTTTGAGCATATATGAGTTAAGTGTCGAGATACGCTTGCGCAATCGGTCTGAAGGACTGAACTGAACGTGTGTGGGTCCCTTCAGATGTGATCTCTGATTCCCTTCAAGCATATTCAGCCTTTATCAAGTTACCCCCTCACAGTCGGCCTGAAGGACTGGACTGAGCGTGTGTGGGTCCCTTCAGATGTGATCTCCGATTCCCTTCACGCATATTCAGCCTTTATTACGTTTCCCTTCGGGCCACCTGCTCAGGCATCACTATCAGATAAAACTGCGCTTGTAAATCCGATTTTACGATCCATGACGAAGCCGGACGGGGGAAGAAAAACAGATGGAAATTGAAAAGGAAGAGAGAATTAAGAGCGAGATGCCGATGACAATGGCGATGATGGAGTTGATGGTGGTGGTAGCGTTGATGGTGGTGGTGGTGGTGGTGGTGGTGGGAGTGGTGGTGGAAAAATTGGTGGTGGCAGTTGGGCAGGTGGGAGTGGTGGTAGATTTTGATGGTTGTGGTCATATTTGTGGTGGTAGGATTGATGTTGTTGTTCGTGGTGGTAGGGTTGATGTTGTTGGTGGTATTGGTAGTAGTGTTGGTGGAAGTGGTTGTGTTGTAAATTGTTGTTGTTGTTGTTGTTGTTGTTGTTGTTGTAATTGTTGTTGTTGTTGTTGCTGTGTTAGTGAAACTTCGAAATTTTGATAGTCGCTTATCGTTTTTTTTTTTTGTGAATAAAGCTCTTTTACTCTTTAAAACTTATCTATTTTATTTTCATCTATCTATTCATGTGTTAATTTGATCTATTTCTATACTTTTTACTTATCTATCTTACTTATATTATCAATATATTTTATTTCCATTCATTTATTTTATCTTTATCTACGCTCGCAGGGCCCAAGTGTTGGTATTGCCCTCTCTCTATTTCTCTTGCTCTCTCTCTCTCCTCCCTTTCTCTCTCCATCTCTCCCATCCCCCACACCCTCTTTCTCTCTCCTTTTTTTTTGTCTACGCTAACAGAACCTCTCTCTGTCTCTCTGCCTCTCTCTCTCTCTCTCTCACCCCCACACTCTCTTTTTTGTCTACGCTAACAGAACCTCTCTCTCTTTCTCTCTCTCTCTCTCTATCTATCTATCTCCATCTCTCCCATCTCCTACACTTTCTTTTTCTCTCCTTTTTTTCGATGCTGATAGAACTTAGGTGTTGGTATTGTTTCCTCCCTCCCTCTCTCTCTCTCTCTCTCTCTCTCTCTCTCTCTCTCTCTCTCTCTCTCTCTCTCTCTCTCCCTCTCTGTCCTCGCTCACAGAACCCAGGTGTTGGTCACGCCCCTTACTTTGAAGTCGAAAGCGCTCTTGCACGATTCTACTTCTCCCGCCCGCCGCTGGTCGCGCCCTGGGTCATTCGTCGTCCCTCTCGTGGTCCTTCATCGACTTTTACAATGACAATAATCTCACGCCAGGGTGAGAGAAAAACACGACTCTCACGCTCAGATTGGATCCAGTCTCCACTGTTCTTCTTCTTCTTCTTCTTCTTCGGCGACCCGGTCCAGCTCGCTGCCCACTACGCCACCACTTCGGTTCCTCGGTGATAACTTTGGGCACAAGAATGAGAGACGGAATGTGTCCGAGGTTATTTTACTGCCG
>NC_134787.1:16710082-16717582 GCF_046742065.1 Oratosquilla oratoria
AACAAAACATGATATTGGAAATAACATTAAATAACAAATAGAATAACATAAGTTGATGACGTAGCAGAACAAAAAAAAAGTTAAAAAGATGAAACGAAATATAAATGAATAAAAAATGAATATGATAGAATAAATTAAAATTAAATAAAGTGACAAAAATTAAAAATAAGTTAATCAAACATATGATATTGAGAATAACATTAAATAACAAATAGAATAACATAAGTTGATGACGCAAGAGTACACACAAAAAGAAAGAAAAATTAAAATAAAACCAAATATAGATAAATTAAAAATAAATAATATAGAATAGACTAAAATAAAATAAATTGACAAAAATGAAAAAATAAATAAATAAGCAAAACATACGATATTAAAAATAACATTAAATAACAACTACAAAAACATAAGTTGAAATAGAATGAAATAAATTGAATAAAAAAATAATGCCATCCTCTTCAGCCTTCGCTTCACCTCTGTGTTATTTTGTTTATTATGTTGGTTATTATGAGCATTGTTGTTGTTATTATGTTAAATCACCATTAAGTCACCATTACAATATTCGTGTTTATGTTATTTGTCATCATTATTGTTATATTATCGTCATTATCCTTCTACATACTATTATTGTTATTGTTATTATTATTGTTATTGCTATCATTATAATAATTATCCACGAGAGTTCAGATGGGAAGGGCGTTAAATGAGTTATAATGTATATTATGACAAAGCGGGTGTGCGCTTTGACTCAGTCTCCCCCCTTATATGGGGGAAAGGTCTCTGGTGCGTGTGCGTGCGTGCGTGTGTGTGTGTGTGCGTGTGTTTTGTGTGTTTATTTACATATATATGTATATATATATATATATATATATATATATATATGTTGAGACATTCTGACAGGTTGACGTAAGTAAGAAACACAGTAGTCTTAGTCTGAGTTTTTATATCTATCTCTCTCTCTCTCTCTCTCTCTATATATATATATATATATATATATATACAGTATGTGTGTGTGTGTGTGTGTGTGTGTGTGTGTGTGTGTGTGTGTGTGTGTGTGTGTGTGTGTGTGTGTGTGTGTGTGTTTGTGTGTACATTTGATATCTTTAATACAGGGTTACCCACAAAACTCCTACATTTCAAAGGTTAATGATTGGACATAATCAAAATATTATTTGCATAGGTGACATTTCATTCAATACACGTTCTTAATTATTTTTTGGGTCAGTCTGTATTGTAATCATTATCATCAAATCTTTGTCCACAGCAGGTCTATTCATTACCCATGAAGATTACCGAAGTAGCAAACACCACACACACACACGCACACACACACACACACACACACACACACACACACACACACACACACACACACACACAAACTATTCACCTGTAGGATGGCACAGCGGAGTCTAAGAGGGTCGCGTATTGTCCAGATCTCTTTCAAACTGGAGTCCCCCTATAATCATTCACAGAAATTATCTACTGCTTTCAAGAAAGACGATTATCTGATAGCTTGACTAAGGAGATTGAACCTAATAAGCTCAACCTGACTCACTGGTATTCTTTTTGCACTGCATTACACTTCTTTGTATTGCACGGCACTGCACGGAACTGCACTGTATTTTATTAAGTTGCGTGGGACTGCATTGTGAGTATAGAAACGAGGATAATGAGACTAATATGAAGAAGTAATGGCTTGATGATGGTGATGATGGTGATGGTGATGATGATGATGATGATGATGATGATGATGATGATGATGATGATGATGATGATGATGATGATGATGATGATGATGATGGTGATGATGATGATGGTGATGATGGTAATGATGATAATAATGATGATGATGACGAGGACGACGACGACGACGATGATATTGATGATAGTGATGGTGATGATGATCATGTTGATGATGTGGAGGAGGAAAAAAAGGAGGAGGAAAAGGGGGAGAGGAAGATGTGGAGGAGAATGAGATGATGAGTGAAGGAGGATGAGAGATGAAGAGGAGAGAAGACAAAAGGAGAAGAGAGGAGAGAAGAGAAGAAGAGAAAAGAGGAATCGTAAATAGGAGAGGAGAAAAAACGAAAGAGGACATGAAGGAGGAGGAGGAGGAGGAGTAGGAAAATGATTGCCAGGAGAATGAAGAGAAGTGGGAGGAAGATGGGGAAGAGGAGAACGAGGAGGAGGAGGAGGAGGAGGAGAACGAGGAGAAGGGGGAGGAGGAGAACGAGGAGGAGGAGGAGGAGGAGGAGGAGGAGCACGATGATAGGAAAGAAAACAAAAGAAAAAAATCGCACTGCATTCCAGTACGTCGAAAAAAAAGGAAAACAATAGTGGAGGAGGAGGAGGTAGCTCGAGGAGGAACAGGAGGAGCTGAAAGACGAGGAGGAGGAGGAGGAGGAGGAAAAGGAGGAGGAGGAGGAAAATGAGGCGCAAGAGCTAAGATAAAATTGTTAATGTTAACGTTAAATTTAAAAGATAAATTGAACGAATAACAATCATCAATTGCGGTAATAGGGTTCAGTAATGAACAAAGAAGAAAAAAATAATCAAATAGATAAACAGTTAATACACAGATAATAAATCAATCCATAAGAAAAAAAAATCAAACAAACATATAAAACACATAACAAACAAATGTACAAATAAACATACAAACAAGAACATCAAATGACATGCCGTGATTTGAAACAAAAGAAAATCGCCCAAATCGTCCATTGTCTCCTAGGATAGAAACGCCGGTTACCACTGGCGAATTACTAAGATTCTCGTACAGATGACAACTTGACAGCAACATTATCAACATCTGCTAAATATTTGCAAAGATGACTGTTGTCAGTTGCATTCTTTGCTTTCTTTAGTCTTCGTAGCATTACTAACGTGTGACGTTTGTGTTCAATTAGACATGCAGACAACCTGTCACAGACTTCTGAAGTATTTGTTACGAATTATGACCTTTTTTTTGTTCAAATGAAATGTCACAGAATAACCATATGGTGACATCTGGTAATAATCATGTAAATGCACACAAGCAATTAATTTGTCCGTTTCTTTATACCTTATTTTGTTCGTTTTCTTGTTTGTTTTTGTACGGGCATATGTTCTGAGTTTATGTATACATTTAATCTTTCTCTCTCTCTCTCTCTCTCTCTCTCTCTGTGTGTGTGTGTGTGTGTGTGTGTGTGTGTGTGTGTGTGTGTGTGTGTGTGTGTGTGTGTGTGTGTGTGTGTGTGTGTGTATGTGTGTATGTATATGTATACGTGTGCATGTAAAAACACATTCTAAATTCCACTGTTTTATGTGGAACTCTGTCTAATTATCTACTATTCTCTACTATTCAACATCTTACGAAACTACCACCTCTCTCTCTCTCTCTCTTTTCTCTCTCTTTCACACTTCGTCTTCATCTTTCAACGGGGCCATTCTCTTCATTCTTTGTTTCAACAGTTCTCCAGCCAACTTCCATTATTTTCATTTTAATGATACGGTTAAACGCTCGTACAAGAAGTCACTGTCATATATATCACTTTTTTGGGGTGGGTATGAGGGAGGGTTCTGCTAATACCTCAGGGGGCTATTATTTTGATCTATTTTTTTACTCGAAGACCCATAAACTCTGCTCTTTAAGAAATTTTCAGAGCAAAGATTTTTTTTCCCCAAAAAGTATGCCAAAAATCGATATCAGTGTTCTTTCTGAATTTAACTGGAAGACCCAGGAACAATACTCTTTAAGAAATTTTCATACCAAAGATTTTTTTTCAAGGAAGGAGTGTCAAAACCCGGTATCATCGCTTTTTGTTACCTTAACTGGAAGATCTATGAACAATGACCTTTAAGAAATTTTCAGAGCAATTTTTTTTTTCAAAAAGGTGTGTCAAAAACCGGTATCAGTGTTCTTTCTTACCATAACTGGAAGACCAAAGAACTCTTCTCTAAGAATTTTCTATAGAAAATATTTTTTTGTTAAAAAAAAAGGGAGTGTCTGAAACCAGTATCTTTGTTGGAAGACCCTACAGATTTGTACTTTGTTTATATAATTATTGATCTTATTTATTCATTTATTTAATCATCTATCTATTCGTTTAATCATTTATTCATTTGTTTAATTATTCCTTTATTTATTATTTCTTAGAGTACCCAGGCAATGCGATACTTCTTGAATTTTCTGTTTTATTTATTATATTATTTTATTATTTATTATTATTTATTATTTATTATTTATTTTATTATTCATTTATTATTATTTTTTTTATTTTTTTTCTGTGCTATTCGGAATGGTGATTTAAAGGCCTTTTATTTTACATTTTTCAGCCCACATCAGATTTTTTATTTCACAAAAAAAGATAAATAGAATAAAAAATAGATAAATATATAATTAGACAAATGAGAACAAATAAAGATAAATCAATAAGTACACATATAAATAATAAGATAGGTAAATAAATAAATGAATAAATAATATGAGCAGCTGTCTCATAATTATGAGTCCTTTATGCATTGCGTCCCATTCCCCAAATTCCAGGGGAACTGGTCCCGTGCAGGTCCCTCGCACTGGGAGACACGACTCTTCCCAATCCGGGTAAACCTTCCAGACCACCCAAGAAGAAAAAATAAAATAAAATAAAAATAAAAACAAATAAAAACAAATGAAAACAAATAAATAAAAGATAATATATATATATATATATATATATATATATATATATATATATATATATATATATATATATATATATATATATATATATATATATATATACACACATATACAAAAAACGCTGGAGTCCAGGAACCATGATGGAATACGTAAAATGCCCTGGACTCAGAAACAGGAGCTTTAATCCCGACATCTCGAGCCCTGTCAGGGGTTCGTCTTCCGGGGTTACAATGATGAGGCTATCAGATCCTCCTTAATATATATTAACATAAACATAAGATATATGATTTACATGGAGAGGAAAGCATTGCGAGGAACATCAGCACGAGTTTGATTGACAGAGCGCAGATGTCTTGTACAAGAGGAGGAAGAAAGGCAGGAGACTGTATTTGGCAGCGTGGGTCAGTGACAATAACAGTATCAACAGATCCGTCACACTCAATTTCGTCTACAGAAGGGCAAGGGAGAGATTAGGAAGGAAAAACATCCGTCCACAAGCGAGAGATTAGGGGATTGTATGACGAAGAGGAGGAGGGTGACATTTCCCCACCTAGCGAGCGATTCCCGGATGCGAGAGACCTGGGAGGTCTGACCTCGTTGCGGAACTCCAGGTCAACTCCAAGACATCTGGTCACATGAGTTTCCTGGGACGGGAAGATTGAAGATCGCCCGACGGAGTTAAAGCGTTCCTGTCCTAGTGAACCATATGTTTTATGTCTATGTATATAATGGAAAATCTAACTGCATCATCACTGTAACCCCTGAGAACGAACCACGTTCACGGTTCGAAACGTCGGGATTGAAATACCTGTTTCTGAGATCGGTGTATTTCATTTATTCCATGTATATATACACAGATATATATATATATATATATATGTATATATATATGTGTGTGTGTGTGCATGTGTGTGTATGTGTGTGTGTGTGTGTATGTGTGTGTATGTGTGTGTAGGAACATTACACAGCTGACGTTTGAATACAAGTCTTCGTCAGAGTGACAGACAACGTTTATTAAAAGTATATATACTCTCATAGCAGATCATCCCGATGGACGTCTTAGAACGGAGCACGCTGATTGGTCCGTTCCTCCTTCTAAGACTAACTTGGCAGTAGCCAATGATAAGTTGACAAAGCTGTCTCATTGGTTGGTAACCTCTCCAAGTGTGATGTAGGCCGCCTCTACCAGTCTTCTCACTGTCTTCTTCAAGCCCGTTCGGAGAGGCCGTTCCTCCTCCCGTTTTGGCAACTGGCCGTGTGTGTCTGTGTGTATGACTAGAGAGCTTGATGTTCTGTGGTGCCGCAGGTCGTTCTTGTGTTCAGGTAATCTCTTTTTCATTCCCCGTGACGTCTCACCATAGTATGTTGCCAAACATCTACTACATGGTATACTATACGGGTATATTACACTATTCACGTTAATATCTTGCCTTTCTTTGTGCCTTACGATGCCCTTTATTTTTCGTCCGGAGGCATATGATATTTGGGCACCAGCTTTGGCTAATGTGTTGGTCAAGACTTTTGTTATCCTCGCATGTGGTACCACCAGATAACTCGGATATTTCCTTTCATTTTTCGCTCCTCCATGTATTTCTTCAACACGCAGACACACAGACATTTGCCAAAACGGGAAGAGGCAAGACATCTCCGAATGGGCTTGGAAAAGAGAATGAGAAGACTGGTAAAGGCGGCCTACATCACACTGGGAAAGGTTACGAACTACAGAGACAAATTTTTCAACTTACCATTGGCTACTGCCAGGCTGTTACTAGAAGGAGGAGCGGACCAATCAGCATGCTCCGTTCTAAGGCGTCCACCGGGATGATCCGCAGTGAGACTATATATACTTTTAATCAACGTTGTCACTCTGAAGGAGACTTGTTGTCGAAACGTCAGCAATGCAGTGTTCCTACTACAACTTACATTTTTCTACCACCTTTTCCACTCAATTGTCACCTTTAGAACAATACACACACACACATGTATATATTTACTGTATATATATATATATGTGTGTGTGTGTGTGTGTGTATATACAATATGAATCAATAAAAACATAAAAAAATAAATGAAATGAATAACCAGGTAAGTGAACTAAAACAACCAAAATTGCATAATTAAAAACAAACAAATACAAAAATTTATATCTTCGATGGCAAAAATTCATTAATTTGAATTTAGCATTTCATCAAAAACCCCTATATTAAAAGATTCAAAATCATATATATATATACACACACACACATATATATACAATACATATATATACACACACATACACACACACGCACACACACACACACACACATACGCACACATGTATATATATATATATATATATATATATACATATATATATATATATACATATATAAGAATACATATATTCAAAAATAAGAATAAAAACATGAACAATTCTGTTTGGCTAGTTGTGGCAAACACTGATGGAGAGTTGGTTTTACTCGTATTTAACAATGAATTTGGGCATCAATATCATGGGCTCACGTTAAGGAAAAAAAAAGGGAGGTAGACGAGCTAAACATTTATTAACATGATCCATTAAAACACCCAAACAATACTTTTTAACAAAACCGATTAAAAGCATAAAATAAACCAATTAATCACAATCAGAAAGAATCTAAATATTCGACGAAAGTTAACTGGACGAAAAATAAAAATAAAAAAAAATCACTGAAGAAGAGAAAGAAGGTGAGCTTCCCTCCTGAGCGGTACTTAGCTTCAAAGATTTACGAGTAGGCTAATAACTGGTCTACTTATTCGCAATTTACAACTTCCTGACGACGGCCGAACCATTTCGCAATCTTGCCTCGGCTAAT
>NC_134787.1:16727582-16732582 GCF_046742065.1 Oratosquilla oratoria
GTCTCACAAAATTCTCAGAAGTCTTCAGAAGCCTTCAGAAGTCTTCATTAGCCTTCAGATATCTCCAGAAGCTTTCAGAAGTCTCAGAACGTTCTCAGAAGTATCCAGAAGTATTCAGAAGCTATCAGAAGTCTACATATAATCCTTCGGAAGTCTTCAGAAGCTTCCAGAAGTCTCCGGAACTCTTCAGAAGTACCTAAATGTCTTCAAAAGCTTTCAGAAACCTTCAAAGTCTCCAAAAGTCTCCAGACTCCAACGATGAGGACAAGAACCCTGTCTGTTGTGTCTATGACATCACGAGGACTGTATAAAGTCTGACGTCATGACAACTTCATGAGGTCATTCACCCAAGTAGACGAAAGCCGCAATGCAAAGGAGGCCACAGAACGTCCTTGTCCTTCGGGCATCCGGTGGTGAGGTCCTCTGAGAGCTCCCGAAGGACAAACATACACGGTCTTCTAGAATACCGACTGACACAACACCCCCCAGTAAGGATCACCAGACACTGTAAAGGGCGAGGGTGGACGCTAACAACGACAATGGTGCTCCTTTCGCCTTCAGGAAGAGGAGGAGGAGGAGGAGGAGGAGGAGGAGGAGGCGGAGGAGAAGTAGATACACAAAGGAACACAAAGGAAGAACAAACAACAGCAGGTCTACTGGCCCTAACGAGGCTGTTTGTGTTTATTATACTAAGCTACAGTTAAGAAAACAGGGCAACTAGGGGATAGAAGATGAACTAACACTACTGCTACCACTATCCTATCCAATAGCAATTAAATGCCGGGCTGTCAGATCTTAGGAGAAGAAGGAGGAGGAGGGGGCGGAGAAGGAGGAGAAGGAGGAAAGGAAGAATAAGCAGAGGAAAACGAAGAAGAAAAAGAAAAAGAAAATCTATTCCCATGGCCGATACACTCAAAGTACATCAGCCTGTATAAGCACTACATTAGTCATCTTAGGTTTAGATCTAGATTATAGTAATCCCCGTGATGATATCTCGCAACTTAGTTAAGTAATTTAGGTCAGCCACTGCAATCACCGGGAACACTTTTTTATTTGTGAACAACTATATTGTTATTAATGCACAGTTAGCTCTGTTCATGTTTAAAGAACAAGTGTTCAGGATGCTGACAAATCTGAAATTGCCGTGTCCGTAAAGTTACTCTGTGCCTTAGTTACACAGAACATCGACCTTCTTGAGGCCTTAATAGGTTGAGGGAGGGAGTTGGGGGAGGGAAGGGAGGAAGGTAGAGTGTAGGGGGTGAAGTGGGGGAGGTAGAGAGTGGGGGAGGGTGGGAGAGGAAGAGAATAGGGGGAGGGGAGGGGGAGGGGAGGGGGAGGGGGGACTCTTCGTATGAACTGAATAAAATCATCTGTAGACAATATAGAAACATAAACAAGAAGAATAGCACTGGTATACCAGTTCCCTACCATCAAGCAGGCAGGACCACCTTATTGATTTAATTCTGGTTAACTACATAACATTCTGATCCACTTGAGGAGATGATTGCAAGGTTGGAGATTAAGTGGACGCTGTTGTGGAGGTTGAGGTGGAGGTCAGCCTCCAATAAGGAGGTGCTGTGTCGTGACTTGGTATGATGGGTGTGCACAGCTTATGTACCTGTCCCGTTGCTCGATCGAATGACATCACAGGTGTCATGTCACAGGTGCCACGTCACAGGTGTCGTGTGACAGGTGTCGTGTGACAGGTGTCGCGTCACAGGTATCATGTCACAGGTGTCGCGTCACAGATGTCGCGTTATAGGTGTCATGTCACAGGTGTCGCGTCAGAGATGTCGCGTCACAGATGTCACGTGACAGGTGTCGTGTCACAGGTGTCGCATAACAGGTGTCGCGTCACCCGGGAGTGAATCATGGTACATCTTTTATGTTTTCTCTTGTGCTGATAAACAAATGAATAAACGTTAAGTAAACAAATAAACAAAAAATAAGTTAATTAATGAATAAACAAAAAAAATAAATGAATGAATAAAAATGAATAAGTAAGAAATAGCTCAAAAAATAATAGACAAATAATCAAACTAATAAGTATACTAGTAATTAAATAAATGAAAAAATAAGTAAATAAATAAATGATCAAATACAAGAAAGAAAACTAACAAGTAAATGAGTAAACAAATAAATGGATGAAAAAATAAAGTAAAACAAGACCTCCGTGGATGATTGCTCAGTGGAAAAAATAAAACATTTATACAGATATAAGATAAAATTAAATAGATATAAATAAATGAATAGTGATAAAAGATAAACTAAACTAAAATAATAATAATAATAATAATAATAATAATAATAATAATAATAATAATAATTATAATAATAATAAAATAATAATAATAATAATAATAATAATAATAATAATAATAATAATAACAATAATAACAATAATAACAATAATAATAATAATAATGATAATAATAATAATAATTATAATAATTATAATAATTATAATAATAATAAAATAATAACAATAATAATAATAATAGTAATAACAATAATAATAATGATAATAATAATAACAATAATAATAATAATAATGATGATAATCATAATCATAATAACAATCATAACTATAATCATAATCATAATAATAATCATTATGATAATCATAATGATAATGACAATAATAATAATGATAATAATAATAATAATAATAATAATAATAATAATAATAACAATAATAATAATAATAATAATAATAATAATAAAAAAATTAATAAATAAATAAACTTTAGGGTCGCGACCGTAAGATCTGAGGTCTATAACTTGGGGTCGTTCTGAAAGCAGTTTGGTAACCTGCTCGTAAACCACAAGTCCCCCCCAAACCCTCCCGATCCCAACGTCTAACCTCCTCTTCCTTTACATCTTCCCTAATCAAGATAAGAATCCTTTTCTCTCTGCACAGAGCCCGATAAGACTTGGCAGTGATTACGATAACACAGACTGAAACCATTGTAAGATGATATGATCAATTATAGATTGTTTTTATAGACTATGGCTTGTTTCTATAGACTATATATATTTTCTCAATGCATTAGAAGAGAAATACTTGGAGGTAACATTCATTCTTATCTCTCTTATCTCAAATGTCTTTGATGATTTCTGTGCACCTGTATCTACCGATCATGCATAAATACAATGTACTTAATGTGCTTTGTGTAACAAAGTACAATTAATTACTTCTAGGGTTGTGTTAAGCGAAATAAATCGTGTGTGTATAGACTTGCATGGTGAGGGTGATTGTCTCGAACACATGCATGCACGCACACACACACACACACACACACACACACACACACACACACACACACACACACACTCTTTCTGTCTCTCTCTCTCTCTCTCTCTCGGTGGCGCGGTTGGTAGAGTTCCTGACTGTCACTACGGCGGTCCGGGTTCGAATCCTACCTAGGGCTGAAATAATTTCGAGTCGTTACTCCAATTCTCGTGGGTGGGGAGTTGGAGGTTTGTGTGCGTGTAAGGTCACAGCATTACCCATAGATCGGTCACACGCACACACACACACACACGAACACATTCCACGTATACACACAAGCATACGTGCTTACATATACACGTACGTAGTACTTACATACATCATACTTACATAAGCATTCTCGCACGTATACACACACGCACAAGCAATCAAAACACTCGATCATCCTTTATTTAAAGCGAAGGTATTGGAATCTTAAACTTCCACACGCTCGGTCGCGGACAAAGGCATCGAGTGGGACTTGAAGGCAAAGGGACCCGACGTCAAGTTCGGGATTAAGGACGCCTCGAGCTCTTACTAACTCCATTAATTTAGATTCCTTTGTAGATACTCCTAGATTAGCCTTTCAAACCGGTATCGCCTTATATATATATATATATATATATATATATATATATATATATATATATATATATATATATATTCATACATGCACTCGGGCACGTGTGTGTGTGTGTATAGAGGTTTTCTTTACACCTGATGATACTCTCCTCTTCCTCTGGTGAAGGCGTACAATAAAAAATAGAATAAAATGAAATAAGAAATAAAATAAGATAAAATAAAACAAAATAAATTCTCAAGCATTAGCCAGAACAAAATAATCAGTTTTTTCATCGCTGTCGTTCGATTAGTCGCATCCCTCTCTCAGAGTATCAAGCTAAGTGTGAGGAGATAAACAGTATCTAGCTGGTTTTATTTTATTTATTTTTTCATCTTTTTTTATATTTATATTTTGATTTCTTGTTATTCTTACCTTTATTTTATTTCTTACTTCGACGTTTCAATTCTCATTCAATCTTCACTTTCTATTCCCATTTTCTATTTTTCTTATTTTTTTGTGCTTCCATTTATATTTGTTAACTTTCATTTTTATTCTTTATTATTTATATTTTTTCTTTATACTACCTTATCTATTTATTCATTTTCTATTCTTTATTTTTTTGTCGATGATAGCCATCAGAGTGGCTAATGCATTTGATAACTGGTTTGATCGTTCAACAAACGATTAAACGTCCCTTGTCTGGAGTCCCTTTATCAAGTTGAACACAGATTGAACAATTAACCTTTGAACTGAAGTTGACAATTCTTTGCTTCTGTTCTGGCTCCCACCAGACGATTTTGTCCAGCAGAGGGAAGCCCCGGTTCTCCACAGTAGTTATATGTATATGTTGTGAAAGAAGTTGCTAGTAGCAACAATGTAATGCAAACAATGGGGTCCGTCCGTCTCGAAGCTTTGAACGCGGGTCCCTCTGAGCGTTCTGAGTTGGTAAGGCGTGGTACTCACTCTCAGAGGGACCTTCGTTCTAAGCTTACGTACATACATACATGCATACATACATACATACATACATACACACTATATATATATATATATATATATATATATACATATAAATATATTTGTGTGAATGTGTGCGTGTATGTATATGCGTAAACACACATATACAGTACACACACACGTGTGTGTGTGTATATACTGTACATATAT
>NC_134787.1:16737582-16760082 GCF_046742065.1 Oratosquilla oratoria
AAAGAAAACGGGATGAGGGAGCGGATAAGGTGAAGGAGCGAGGGAGTGAGTGAGGAAGCGAGTGAGTGAGAGTGTGAGGGAGTGAGGGAGAGCGTGAGGGAGAGGC
Source organism: Oratosquilla oratoria (assembly GCF_046742065.1). Classification (NCBI taxonomy): domain Eukaryota; kingdom Metazoa; phylum Arthropoda; class Malacostraca; order Stomatopoda; family Squillidae; genus Oratosquilla; species Oratosquilla oratoria. The sequence continues at coordinate 16,737,689 of NC_134787.1, forward strand.
AGGTGGGCAACGGTGGCCAAAAGGGTCAAGCCCTGGGCCCCGACGATGGCGAGCTGATAAGGAGCGAGCGAAGCGAAGCGAAGAGAGGCGAAGAGAGAAAAGGTAAATGACGGTTTATTAATGCTCGGCCATTGTGGGAAGCGATGAGGTGGTGGCAGAAGTGGTGGCAGAGAAGGGGTGAAAGGGTTCGAGATGTTGGCAGTGGTGGAAGCACACGCATCCCCAGGTGGTGGAAATGGTGGTCAGGCAGTTGAGGTGTTCATACAGATGGTGGTAATAAAGGTTGTTTTGATGTTGGTAAAACGGGAATTGGCAAGAACGTTGGCAGTGTTGTCAGTCTTATCAGGAACAGCGGATGAGGATGACGGTAGTGGTGGTAACAGTGGTGATGATGGTAGTGGTAATGATGGTAATAGTAGAAGTGGTGGAAGTGGTGGTGGTAGAACTAGTGTTGACGATAATGGTGGTGGTGATAGCTGCTGTAGCAACCAGATATCAAGACGAACCAACACCACTAATCACCTAAGTGTGCACAGATGCCCCGCCCCAAGAACACATGACTGGTTGGCTCTTCGTAAGACGAATGACGTCATATCTTTGGGGATCAGGATAGGAGGAGTTTTATGTTGGAGGGGGAGGAGCTTAAGTTGCAATTGGCAGAATATTGGTTGAATAGGGCTGAGCTTAGGTTGGAAGGTGCGGAGCCAAGGTTGGAAGGGGCGGAGCTTAGGTTGGAAGGAAGGCGGAGCTTATGTTACAAGGGAGGCGGAGCTTAGATTATAAAGGGGCGGAGCTTATGTTACAAGGGGCGGATCTTATATTACAAGATGCTGGGCTTATGATACAAAGGGGCGGAGGTTATATTACAAGGGGGGAGGAAGCTTGTGTTATATAGGGGCGGAGCTTATGTTACAAGGGGCGGATCTTATGTTGCAAGGGGGGCGGAGCTTATGTTGCAGGGGGCGGAGTTTATTTTAAAGTAGTGGGTCCTGTTTGTCCATACAAATGAAGTATCACAGTGAAAGTACCGATGAGGGGGCTGGAAACTGACAACAATTAATTAATTGATTAATTACTCAATTAATGGAGGGATGAGCGCTGTAAGAGCTCGCACCCGCGCTCACCCTTCTTCACCTGCCCTGACATAAAAAATACATAGAGGCAATTTTACACACACACACACACACACACACACACACACACACACACACATATATATATATATATATATATATATATATATATTTATATATATATGTATGTATATATACATATTTATATATATAAATATATATATGTATATATATACACATATATGTTTCAAAGCTGTAGGATTAATTTGGACGAAACTTAGGCCATCTGTGGATCAAATGGTCCGCAGTTGATTTCTTCTTTTACTTAAGTTCCATTTAGATAATAAAAAATTGTGTAACCCAAGACTTCCGAACGATACGATGTGGAAAAAAACGAAATAAAAAGAGACGAAATAAGGAATTCATTATATCAAGTATATTACTGGTAGTGTTGATTAAATCAATTTCCGACAACAAAAAAAGAGCAGAAATAAAAAAGAGAGGAGGCGATTAAGCAGATAACGAGAGAAGAGAAAAGAGAGGAGCTGGCAAGAGAGAGAGAGAGAGAGAGAGAGAGATCCGTTCAAGAGTTAAGATTGAAATCGAGTTAAAACTTATGATCCGGGTTAAAGAAATCCGGTACAGGATTGTGAGCTGAAGATGTTGCCGGATAATAGTGGATGAGGTGGCGTTGGTGGAAGAGGTGGAAGAGGTGGTGGTGGAAGAGGTGGTGGTGGAAGAGGTGAAGGAAGAGGTGGTGGTGGAAGAGGTGGTGGTGGAAGAGGTAGTGGATGAGGTGGTGGAAGAGGTGGAAGAGGCGGCGGAAGAGGTAGTGGTGGGAGAGGTGGTGGATGAGGTGGTGGTGGAAGAGGTGGTGGAGGAAGAACTGGTGGAAGAGATGAGGGAGCTAGTGGTGGAGGTAGTGATGGATGTTGTAGATGAGGTGGATGGGGTGGTGGAAGAGGTGGTGGTTGTGGTGGTGGAGGTGTTGCTGGAGGTAATGGTGGAGGCAGAGGTGGAGTTGGTGGTGATGGTGGGCTGGTGGATATGGTGGTAATGGTAGTGGAAGAGATGGTGGCGGAGAAAGAAGTGGAGGTGGAGGTGGTGGTGGAGATGATGGTGGAGGTGGTGGTATAGAGGTAACGGTAGCTGTGGTGGTAGAAATAGTGGTAGAGAAGGTGAGAGACACAAAGCGTGAGAGAGGGAGAGAGAGAGAGAGAGAGAGAGAGAGAGAGAGAGAGAGAGAGAGAGAGAGAGAGAGAGAGAGAGAGAGAGAGAGAGAGAGAGAGAGAAAGAGAGAGAAATAAATACAGTATAAAAAGAAATAGAAATAAAGCGAAATAGTGAAAGAGAGAAAAAGAGAAAGAAAACGGAATACACAGACAGAAAATGGTGATGCAATCCTTTACACACTGAAAAGCCCTGACAGGTCTTGTTTCGTTTCACCTTCAGGGTGGGGGGGATGGAGATGGGGGGATAGGGGGGACTTGGGGGGAGGGTGGGGGGTGGTGTTGGGGGAGACTGGCCTGTTTGCCCAAAAATAAAAGCTACACGGGGAGCCACCGTTCTTGAAGAAAAAAAAAAGAGAGATAGAGAGATAGAGAGAGAGAGAGAGAGAGAGAGAGAGAGAGAGAGAGAGAGAGAGAGAGGGGTGGGGGGTGGGAGAGAGGGTGGAGTGGGAGGTGGGAGGGGTGGAGTGGGAGGCAAAGTTCTCTTGAAAGGGTGTGGGTGGCTCGGCTGGAATGGGTGGAAAGGGCGGGTGTCGAAATAGCGAGGTGGAGGTGGTAGTGGAGGAAGAGGTGGAGGTGGAAGTGGAAGAGATAAAGGAGATGGACGAGGAGGAGAGGGTGGAAATGCTGGAGGAAGAGAAAGTGGAAGTGGAGGTGGAAGAGGAAGATGTGAATGAGGATGTAGAAGAGGAGGAGGAGAAGGAGATGGAAATGGAACTGGAGAAAATGGAGGAAGAGAAGGTGAAAGTGGAGGTGAAAATGGATGAGGAGGTGGAGGAACAGAAAGATAAGGAGGAGGAATGGGAGGAAGAGGGAGACGAAGAGAAGGGAGAGATGAAGGAGAAGGAGGAAGAAGAGAAAGAAAGAGGATGAGGGGGAGGAAGAAGAAGAGGAGAAAAACGTGGAGTAAGAAGAGGAGGAGGAAGATAAGAAGGAAGAAGAAGAAGTAGGATGAGGGGGAGGAAGAAGAGGAGGAAAACGTGGAGAAAGAAGAAGAGGAAGAGGAAGAGGAAGAGGAGGAGGAAGAAGAGCACGAAGAGAAGGAATAGGAAAAGGAGGATGAGGGGGAGAAGAAGAGGGGGAGGAGGAGGAAGAGGAAGAGGATGAAGAGGAAGAAGAAGAGGAGGGGAGGAGGAGGAGGAAGAGGAAGAAGAGGAGGGGAGGAGGGAGTAGAGGATGAAGAGGAAGAAGTAGAGGTGGAGGAGGACGAAGAGGAAAAAGTAGTGGAGAAGGAGGAAGAAGTAGAGGAGGAAGAAGAGGATGAAGAGGAAGAAGTAGAGGAGGAAGAAGAGAAAGAAAAGGAAGAAGTAGAAGAGGAAGAAGAGGAAGAAGAGGAAGAAGAGGAAGAAGAGGAAGAAGAGGAAGAGGAAGAAGAGGAGGAAGAAGAAGAGGAAAGGGTGAAGGTCAGCGCCCATCAAGGCATTAGCTGTTGCGAGTGAGGGGGGTTCCTTTTCATCAGTCGGCAACCCGTAACCTCTTCGTCCCCGACGACACAGCCTTGCGATGCTGCCCCCGGGGGGAAGGAGCGTGGGCGGATGCAACGAGGCCCCACGCCCATGCCCACGCCTACGCCCATGCTCTGATTTTGTTTTGGGTGCCGGGGAAAGAGACGAAGAGTTATAGTTTCAAGTAACAATCTTCAATATCCTCTGATAAAACTAAAATAAAGTAAAATTAAATAAATTTTAGTAAAATAAGATAAGATAAAATGGAATGATAAAAGAAAAAATATGGAAATAAATTAAATATTTCACTAACATTCATGAGTCTAACACACCCTCCCTTCCTCCTCCTCCCACTTCCCTCCTCCCTCTCTCCTCTCCTCCCCCCCTCTTATTTCGTCTTCTTCCCATTTTCTCTGTCTTCCTCCTCTACTTCCTCCTTTCTCATCCTACTCTCGCCTCTGCTTCTCTCCCTACCCCTCCTCTCCTCCACCCCATACACCCCTCCCCCTTTCCCCAACACCCTCCCCCTCTACTCCCTCCATCTCGATTCCCATCCCCCCTCAGCCCCCCACCCCCCTCCCTCCCCCTCTTCCTCTCTCCAGGTACTCTTGCAATACACACCGGGGTAGCCCACTGCAACATCTTACGTTTTCTGTTCAACAACACGCGACCTGTTGCAAGAAGCGACCGGCGGGTATTGCGTTGGTAGAAGAAGAAGAAGAAGAAGAAGAAGAAGAAGAAGAAGAAGAAGAAGAAGAAGAAGAAGAAGAAGAAGAAGAAGAAGAAGAAGAAGAAGAAGAAGAAGAAGAAGAAGAAGAAGAAGAAGAAGAAGAAGAAGAAGAAGAAGAAGAAGAAGAAGAAGAAGAAGAAGAAGAAGAAGAAGAAGAAGAAGAAGAAGAAGAAGAAGAAGAAGAAGAAGAAGAAGAAGAAGAAGAAGAAGAAGAAGAAGAAATTCTCAAGACCGAATCGGACATTATCAATCAATGTTACGTTAGACAATGTTAAGTTGAATAATGTTAGGTTAGACAATGTTAGGTTAGACAATTTTGGGTCAGATAATGTTGGGCTGGGTCAGATAAGGTTAAGCTAGGACGGGGTAGGATTGGATAAAATATGCTTAAATAGTCTAGGATAGGTGGGGATAGGTTAGGTTAGACAAAAATAAGTTAGGAAATCCTATCGGCTAAGACAGGTTAGGATAGGTTGCGGTAGTTTAGGTTAGGCTAAAGTAAACTATGAAATGTTAGGATATGTTGGAATAAGCCAAGGCAGGCTAGGTTAGGGTAGGCTAGGTAAGGTTAAGTCGGGTTAGATTAGATTAGATTACATTAGGTTAGGTTACGTTAGGTTAGGTTAGGGCTAGGTTAGGTTAGGCTAGGGCTAAGTTAGGCCTAGGTTAGGATGGATTGGGTGACCTTCCGGGTTATCTTGGGTCAGGCTTGGTCATAAGTATTGGCAATATATTCATATTGAGATTATTAAAAAAAAACAAAAAAACATAAATACCTTTATTTTTTCATAGTTCCTAAAGTCTTAAGGTTTGCTAAGCAATCTATGAATGGTTGCGGTCTTCCTGATTAATGCATTTACGTGTATAACGAGAAGTTTGCAGGAGTGACGTGGCAGAGGTTAGCGCAGTCGTCCGAGTCATATGATGGTAAGAAGTGTTTGTTCAGCATTTGACTCGAGAAAGATGATAGATTGATTTGATTGATTGATCGGTTGATTGATTGACTGATTGGTCAGTTGGTTGACTGACTGATTGATTGGTTGATTGATTGATCCACTAATTGATTAACTGATCGATCGATTGATTGACTACTGATTGATTGATTGACTGATTGATCGATCGATTGATTGACTGACTGACTGGCTGATTGATTGATTGATCGTGAACATTAGCTTTAAGCAAGTGATAGTGTGATGAAAATATAGTTTAACTACTGTCTCGGTTGGAGAGGCAGCTGTCTTGAAGAAAAAATACAAATCATAGCTAATCTCTAGTTTAGCTCATCTTACAAACTAGAAAGGCCAAAGAAAGAAGAGATTTGGGTACCTAGAATATAAGCCTTTATACAACAAAGCAACAAATGAAGCGGTTTACATGTTAATAAACCTAATGCCTCACGAGTACAGGGTATATACATGTATGTATATATGTGTTGTGACGAAACTACCAGCTAGTGTAACTGTATAACGGAATGCAACTTTGAAGTTCCCTGGAATTTCCTTGGAGAGCGAGAAGTCTTCCCTCCTTCTCGTCCCCAGCTCCTCTCTCGGAAGAGTGGTGGGTCGGTGGTTAGCATATATATATATATATATATATATATATATATATATATATATATATTTATATATATATATATATATTTATATATATATATATATATATATATATATATATATATATATATATATATCAAGTGAAAACCAGTTAGAGCAGAATAGACTGGAAACAGGGAATCTGTATATTTCGATTACAAACCGCAATCCTCTTCAGTGTATAGATTCCCTGTCTCCAGTCTTTTTTGCTCCAACTGTGGTTTTCACGTGATTGACAAATGTGGGATTGCATTTTTCACCAGTTATATCTATCTATCTATCTATCTATCTATCTATATATATATATATATATATATATATATATATATATATATATATATTGGGGCTATTTTTCAAATAAACAAATTAATAAACAAACAAATAATGAAGAAAATAAAAAACAAAATTCATATATAAATAGTTTAACAAATGCCATGAATAAATGAACCAACAAAGACTAATCAAATAAGTAATAACAGGACTATAAGAATAAATCAGAAAAAGAAAATATATAAGAAAAAATTATATATTATATATATATATATATATATATATATATATATATATATATATATATATATATGCAGTGTATATATATAACAGAAAAAACAAGCCCGAATAACAGCAAGAAAATTGCACCCTTCACAAGAACGGCTGCAAGGAGAGAGTAATACACAAAATGGTTGGAGGCTGGAGTACTGAACAGGTCATAATTGGCATATCGCCTCACATAATTCACGGTCATGTATAAATCATTCAATTTTGTCCTGAAAGACTCTTGTGCCTCAGTAAAACCGGCCACGTTAGCCTGCATACGAAACTGCCCACCAAGTATAAAGGGTTACCTTCATTTTTCCTTTTTCCTTTGAGTTGATATTATTTTCTATGTTTGTTTTTTTTTGGGTGGGGTGGGGTGATCTTTTTTATTTTGTTTAAAAAAATATTAATTCTATTTGGGGGTGGGTGGAATTTTTTTTTTTTTTTTTTTCTTTTTTTACCTGTGAATTTCAAAATAGAAAAATTATCTTTTTCGTTGGGGATTTTTTTGGGGGTGGGGGATTTTTTCTTATTTTGTTTTTTAAGTAAAAAAATAATTTATTTGGGGGTAGGGTGGAGTGAGATTTTTTTTACCTCTTGTTCTGAATTTCAAAATGGAAAAAAATATATATTTCTATTTTTTTGTCAGAGGCGATTTTTTTTATCTATTTGTTTATTTATATATATTTTTTCTAACAACATTCTTATTTAAAGATTTTTTTTTTTGTATTACGGGAGGGGCGCAGACGAGATTATTTTAACTTTTTTTTTCTAACATTCAATTTTGATTTTTAGACATATTTTGAGTTGTATTGGATGTCCCCAAAGAACTCTCTCCAGCAAAATCTCGACAAAGATTTAAGAACTTTTCCGCTTGTAAATCCGCTTCGGCTTCGGGAGAGTAATACTCGAGATGGCGGGGAGAAAGGGAGAGGAAGAGAGAGAAAGAAAGAGAGAGAGAGAGACATACAGAGAGACAGACAGAGAGAGACAGACAGACATAGAGAGAGAGGGAAAAAGAGAGAAGGGGGAGATAGGGAGAAAGAGAGCAGGAAAGGGGGAGTAATAGAGAGTGAGATATATGGCGAGGGGGTGGGGTTGAGTGATAAAGAGAAAGAGAGAGATATGGCTACGGGAGGAACCTTGTGATACTCCGGACGGACTGGCTCTGAACCAGTGTGTGTGTGTGTGATACTGTGCTCTCTCTCCTGTGTGGGTTTACTCTGGGGTGGCTAGGCAACAACGATTTTGTGATTTTTTTTTCTTATCTTGTCAATACTCATTATTTATAATTATTATCTTTATCACTATTATTATTATTATCATTATTATTATTATTATTATTATTATTATTATCATTATTGTTATTATTATTATATTATTATTATTATTATTGTTATCATTATTATTATTATTATCATTATTATTATAATTATTATCAGTATTATTGTTGTTGTTGTTGTTATTTTTATTTACCATTATGAATTTACTTATTAATTCTTATTTATTTTTCAACGTTGGATTTGGACTATTTTGGACATTCGAAGAAAGATGAATGGTAGTCTTTTACATATTTACTTCAGCTGAATAAAGTTGCTTGGACGCGGCAAGGAAGAATATATATAATGGATACCCTTAACAGATCAAAATGTCCCGAAAACAACCAGAATGAGTTAATAAAATCATTCCCTGATGAATGAATGAATGAATGAATGAATGACAACTTGTATTTTTTGTTCCGGCTACCTCGAAACTACGTTATTCCTCTGAGGACAAATCTCGCGTTGACGAAAAAACAACAACAACAAAATCCAAAAGAATTCCCTTTCATCATGATATATATCATGACCATTACAACACCAAAGTATAGAGGAGAAACTCGTTGATTACCGACAAAAATACCACATTTAATCTCTGAAACTCCAAATCTCTTCTAAATGACTGAAATATCCCATTCATGGGTCTACAAGGGGGTATTAGAAATCATGGACGACCAGAAGTCACGCCACTCGCGCATGTCCGTGCATAACGTGAGCCTCATTACTTGAGCGCCCGAACAATGCCTGACATTAGCGAGCCGTACGCGGCACCATCTCTTACACGTTAATAATTCTCTATGAATAAGTGGGTCATATTCATTTGACACATGTGCGATGGTGGGTCGCGTCATCAGAAGCGTGCTTGTTTCGCTTACTTGTGCGTTCAAATCCCGCACTTCCATCTCCTATTCCCAGCAGTGAGTGTTATCTACCACAACAATCCCCAAAGCACATAATAGGGTAAAGGTGACGGCTTCGGCCGTAACCACTCAGCGCCTCCAGGCGTAGTTTCCTCATCTTCATCTGACACACCGAATCTAAGGTGTCAATGTTTTTAGTGACTTGAAATATTGGGTTTTAGTAACTTTGTTTGTTTGTTTGTTTGCTTGTTTTATGTTTTTGTCTACTAAAAGACGGACCTGGGGCAACGGATTGATTGATTAATCAAGTGTGTGTGTGTGTTTGTGTGTGTGTGTGTGTGTGTGTGTGTGTGTGTGTGTGTGTGTGTGTGTGTGTGTGTGTGTGTGTGTGTGTGTGTGTGTGTGTGCGTGTGTGTGTGTGTTTATCCTCGTAACAGTATAAAACCACATTTAAACGTCTCAAACATTGCGAAAACTCTCATCACGAAGATCGTATTTTTCATAAATTGCAATTCAGAGTCCAAAAACACAAGAGCCACGGTCACATTATCATTACCGAAATTAGTCCTCTTAATGACAATTCGCGAAGACCAGACCGATAAAAATTAGCGACCGAAAAGTTAGCGATAACGATAACGAAGAGTCGAGCAAATTACGACATCACATTGATAAGGACAATAGTTACGACCTCGCATCGTTAGAGTTTCGACCACATCGTAGATTACGATATCATATTTATAAGGACAATATTTAGGACCATATCGTAAATTACTATTGTTATGAAAACAAAGCGCTACAAGGACAATAGTTTCGATATCACATCGTAAGTTACGATCACATCGTAGGTTACGATATCGAAGAGGTGAGTACCGTGGCTTTGGAGTTTTCTCAGAACTGACCAAGGTAGTCCTTGTCCATGCCAATTCTTGGAGTTCTGAGAGTTCTTGGACCTCTGGTTCTGGGAGTTTAGGAGTTTACAAGGTTCTGGAGTGTTCTGGGGAGTTCTAGGGAGTTTGGGGGATTCTGAGGAGTTGCGGGGGTTTCTGGAGTTTCTGGGGGGAATTCTGAGGAGTTCTAGATTTTCTAGGGATTTATAGGGACTTGGGGGGGGGTTCTGGGATTTCTTGGGATTCCTGGAGAATTCTGGGATATCTGGGGGTTTCTGGGATCACTTTGAAGTTCTGGAGTTCCTAGGATTTCTGGGGGATTCTGGGAAATCTGAGATTTATAGGGGGTTCTGGGGGATTCTAGTTCTTGGGATTTCTGGTGGATCTGGGGTTTCTGAGGGGGCTCTGGCAAATTTGGGGGATTCTGGTGAGTTCTGGGGGGTTCTGGGGGATTCTGGGGGTTCTGGGGGATTCTGGGGGGTTCTGGGGGTCCTGTCTGGGAAGTTCTGGGAGTTCTGGAGTTTCTGGGTCATCTCCCGAATGGATCTTCCTCCGGCAAGCAATTGTCCATAACTCATAAACCATAACTTGACAACTTTGACCATTGAAGGAGAGCGCTCACAAAGGAAAATAAATAAATAAATAAAAATAATAGATAAATGAATATGAAAAAATGATATGGAAATAGCGATAAAAATAGAAACAGGAGTGAACATTACGATAAAAAAGAAATAACATGAACGCTATTAAAATAGAAAAGAAAATGAAATGAAACAAAAAACAAACAATGAAAGTGATAAGACAACGCGTAATAACACCACAAATAACAAAATATATAAATAAAGAAATAACACACTTTGGAAGAGTCATCGAAATGAAAAAAAAAAAATGAAAATGAAAATGAAACTTAAATTAGATACAAGAGACAAAATCAAGAAAGCTGAATAAACAAAGAAAATAACAAAACAACACAAAAAACAAAATCAATAACGCACGATTTTTCAGATGCCTGGAAACACTCGAAAGTGATTGTGGTGGTGGTGGAGATGGTGGAGGAAGAGGAGGAGGAGGAAAAGAGAGGGAAGTGGCGGCGGGTGGGATGTCGGAGAGGGGTTGTCCACTTGACAGAGAAGTATCGCCTCTCTCGGAAGCAGAATTGAAGTGATGACCTTAAGACGGAAATGACCCAACTGGGCGGCCACGATCTCCTGACGAAGGAACAACCCCCAGCCCCCACCCGGAGGAGGAGGAGGAAGAGGAGGAAGAGGAGGAAGAAGAGGAGGAGGAAAAGGAAGAGGAAGAAGAGGAGGAAGAGGAGGAGGAGGAGGAGGAGGGGCAGAGGTGGTCCGGTGGCTAACGCGCTCGGTCATCGTCATCATCACCCTGGCCGGGAACCCTTCCGAACGGCCGGGAATCCTTCCAGACGATAATTAATTTTTACTACAAATGTAATCTATCTTGTTCTGTTTAGCGTCAGGGGATTTCATTCAGCTAAGGGAGGGGGAGGGGGAGGGAGGGTGTTAAGGATGTATCATACTCTACATTAAGGTGACGTCAGGTGATTTTATTCAGCTGAAGGATAAACGTGGACGAGAAATTAAGTTCTCGATCCAATATGGTCATGTACCTCACTTTAGTGATTATATTCTGGCTGACGCCAAATGATCTTATGAAATGAGAAAGGACCCTATAAACACAAGGTTTCTCTCTTTCTCTCTCTCTCTCTCTCTCTCCCTCTCTCTCTCTCTCTCTCTATCTATCTATATATATATAGTATATATATAAATATATATACATGAATATATATATATAAATATCTATATATATATATATCTATATATATATCATATATATATATATATATATATATATACATATATCTGTCCTTTTCTCTCTATCAACCAGCGACTTCCACAATACACCACAGTCACCTTTCCATACACACTCTTACACAATTACACACGTACCCAGAGTACTTACACATCATTGAATCAACCCTTTTAACACCTTCAACCCATCCACCTATCCAGCACTTCTCTCAACTTCCCTCAATCTTTGAACTTATCCACACAACTGTACCAGCGTGAGCAACTGCTCTATATATCCTCTTCTTATCTTTAAAGTTTTAATTTTTTCTCACACTTCTCGTCATCTATCTTATCCTTTCTATCATCAATCGTCAACAGATTTTACCCAAAATACCCAAAGACTTTTTCTCTTTTTCTCTTTTATTTTTGTTTGTATGTGTGTGTGTGTGTGTGTGTGTGTGTGTGTGTGTGTGTGTGTGTGTGTGTGTGTGTGTGTGTGTGTGTGTGTGTGTGTGTGTACGTGTGTGTGTGTTCTCACGATCACCCACAATACATATACACATATACGGTTTTACCACATACAAGCCACTGAACCAATTTTGAAATATTGACAAGCGTACGATTGCACAAGCGTGGTTGGGTGCATGCAAGAAGGCCTCGAACACACGCCCGAACGCCCTTCATCGCAAAGCGCCGTTATGCATCTACTCACGGCTCGAACCCCGTTAGCCAATCGAGTTCGAGAAGAGAGTTCGAGCCCAGTAAGGTCATGTCATTTAGTTCGAGAATTCTAAAGGCATACTCAGTCATTCTTCGCGGCTATAGAGTGTGTACCTAGACGACTGCAAGTCTCCACAAAAGACGGGTTCCGTACATAGTAACACACACACACACACACACACACACACACACACACACACACACACACACACACACACACACACACACACACACACACACACACACACACACACACATGCCGTATACAACAACTTGGTCAATACAATTAGCAAATGGATATACATATATACATGTATGTACAGTTTGTACGCATGGATGTATAGGTGTTCACGTAAGTCTACATGTAACTGCATATATGAAAAACATGTAAAAGAAATCTTACTTTATCTGAAATATTATGTAATAATAAAAACAAGTATAGGCACCGCACAATATATATATATATATATATATATATATATATATATATATATATATATATATATATATATATATATACATATATATATATATAAGATATATATATATATATATATACACACACATATATAGATATATATATACATATATATATATACATATAGATACATATATATATATATATATATACATATATATATATATATATATATATATATATATATACACACATGATACAACGCGAAGAAATCATATCCTTTGCCCAACTCCCATAGTAAATTTTCTTATTTCCTAAATGGCCCAGACTTAAGAATCACACAGCCTCACCTACACACAGGAAAACAACCCTTACATCCATATTCCATTGGGGCGATAATCGTTCGAAAGCACGTGGACACACAGTGCATGGAGTATTTTCTACCCTATCGGCTCGAGCAGTTGGGTTCTTATCACGAAGGCAAAGTTTATTTTACGAAAAAGACGGACATAGTTGGTGGTAAAGTTGGTAACTACATACACAAAACCCACCATGCAGTGTATCGATATATTTTTTCTAATATTATTCTAACGGTTAGAATATAGAGGTTAGAATGTAGCCTATACATACTAAACCAAATTACCTGCCACCTGTATTCTAAATATGTTATTTTGATGTTTTTAGACGAATATTTTGTGTCATCTAGTATATTTTAACGCGTACGATTTACTAAAACTGTGAATTGTGGATTGTCTCAGTAGGTAAGTCAACATGCTTGTTTTTATTAGCGAACAACTCTCGGCCACTAATAAGTGTACATATACTACTTGTAATGAATTATACAAGAAGTTATATAAAATTTCTATTTCCATCTGTACGCTCATTCTTATTACTGTATGTCTCACTCGCTCATTATTGTATATTTATTATCTATGTACTTTATTGAACGCCAAATAAATTATCAAACAAGCTTCACCTGTTAATTAGTTAACATGTACCTATGAAATATCGTATTAATAAAAAATGAATATCTTTTTTATCAACATTTTTACCTTTATTCTTCATGAAAATAACGGCCAATGTTATCAATTTTCTGTACCCTTGAGTCATAAAATATCGTTTCAATAACAATATTTTCATCTTGATCAACATTTTCACCTTTATGCTTGATGTAAATAAGGTCTAATTTGACCAAGTTTCTGTCCCCTTCGAGTCACAAAATATCGTATTAATAACAACATTTCCATTGGGATCAACATTTTCACCTTTATGCTTCGTGTAAATAAGGACTAATTTTGTGTCTTCCTGAGTCATAACCTTTGAAGTAGAGCATCCAATGTAACATCAGCATGGCCCTGAAGGGAGTACGTCTGCATAATATATTGGGTTTTCTGTCAAGGCCAAATTATCGTAATTTACGTGATTTCCCTCTATTCTTCCGTGATAAGCATCACCTCCGAATGGAAGTTTCCGTCGTAATGCGTCGCAATCCGTCACAATTGCACAAATGGAGCGTGCGGCGACTTTTCAACATGTAAATTGTACCTCCAGGCAAACGGAAGAATGTGGTACCAAGCTGTTTTGTTATTATACGTGGGGACAAGATGCTGTAATGACTGCCATTTACTTTATATTATTTGTTTGTTATTATTTGTCTGTTTGTTTGTTTGCTTGATATTCTTTTATTATCAGTTATCTGTCAATTTGTTATTATTTACTATTCACCTGTTTCTTTATTATTTAACTATACCTATGCATTTATTCATTTTATTCATTATTATTTATATTATTATAATTCTTATTTATTTATCTATCTATTTATTTATTTATAATTAATATAATTTTTTTTCGCATCCGACCTAGTTATGGGCCAAAAGGTCTTTTGTCGGCATGCTACGCCTTTGTAATGATTCAGTAACCCCCTTTACAGGGAGGAAAACGCCTTTTGTTGTATATAATACAGATAACACAAATATATATGTTGTTCAGAAGGGTCTTACATATTTCTATACAAAGCACTACTGTAATCAAGGTTAATTCTTTGTGATTAAATTTGTAATTATGTAACAACGAAAGAACTGTTTGTACTGTGAATATTCCGTGTACGCAATATCTTTACACATGAAAATATTATATATTGTAACACGATTCTTGCAGAGGAAATTACATGCCTTGCAACCATAACTAAACATTCTTAATATCACAGAATAATCTAAAACCTTTTCGTGGCCGTATATATCCTCCTTCGATCCTACATAAACTTTCGCGAAACCTCATTATCGCGAAATGACACCAGAACACATTGAGCGTTTTGCATATATTTCCCATTCACGACTTCGCGATTTTTTTTTTCTTGAGCTAAATTTCTTGCAATATCGTGCCAATGTACACCGCACATTTTGTGCAGATTTCGCCTCGGTTTTGCACTTCAGTCCTGTAATTTAAGCCTGGCTTAACCATGGTTTAGCTTGAATATATTACCCACTATATCACTCGACGCGTTTGCTTAACGAGTTGGGGTCAGTTCGCACATGGTGCCAAGTGGAACATAACAATGCCGCATTTGGCAGCACATCGTCATGTGGAACATCATATGAGAATGTGGCACCTCATATGATAATGTTAAATGTGGCACATCATGTGCCATATGAGAACGTGGCACCTCAGATGAGAACGTGGCACCTCATATGAGAACTTGGCACTTTCATCAGAACATGGAACTTCATATGAAAACATAACATCTCATATGAGAACGTGGTACCTCATATGAGAACGTGGCACCCCATATGAGAACGTGGCACTTCATATGATAATGTGGCACCTCATATGAGAACGTAACACCTCAAATGAGAATGTGGCACCTCATATGTGAACGTGGCACCTCATATGAGAGCGTGGCACCTCACATAAGAACGTGGCACCTCATATGATAATGTGGCATATCATATGAGAACGTGGTACCTCATATGAGAACTTGGCACTTCATATGAGAACATGGCTCCTCATATGAGAACTTGGCACTTTCATGAGAACGTGGAACTTCATATGAGAACATAACATCTCATATGAGAACGTGACACCTCATATGAGAACTTGGCATCTCATATGAGCACGTGACAACTCATATGAGAACGTGGCACCAGATATGAGAACGCAACACCCCATATGAGAACGTGGGACCTCATATGGGAATGTGGCACCTCATATGAGAACGTAACACCTCAAATCCTTATATAAGAACGTGGTACCTCATGTGGGAACGTGGCACTTTATATGAGAAACTGGTATCTCATATGAGAACGTGGCGCCTCATTTGAGATATCACCACATATGAGAACGTGTCACCACATATGAGAACATAGCACATCACATGAGGTGGAGTTTGATGACATGCTGTAACATCACAACATCACACCAAATTTAATTTGATTGATTGATTAAATTATTTGCTTATTTATTTGTTTTATAATTCGGTTGAACTGTGGCCTGGTAGAATGCTTTATATATTTTATTCCATTTATTTTTAACTGATGATAACTGGTTGGGATAATCGTGTTAGTGAAACAGGATGATACGAAATCGAGGTTTGAAGCGTGTATGTGTAAAGCAATATGGTGGACAAACAAATGTGACCAGTATACATAAATGATATACAAAAACATATTTTCATTATTATTGTTGTATTAATTTTGTTGAAAAAATCACTTTTAACATAGGGAATTATTGTATATGAAAATACATGAAAAAATATACAAATAATTGTTTTCATTGTTATCGTATTAATGGAAATTTATTTACAAAATTTGATATTTGTTATTTGGAAGCTAGTATGCATAAGATATATCAAATAACAAGTAGAGATACATCTCCTTGGCTGTGGAACGCGGCGGGACAGTTTGTATGTCCCGCAATAGTACATCACCGTTAACTTTAGTGAACTTATAAAGTTTAAAGTTTTCTCGTAGATTAGCTAACCGGTGTCAAACTAGAAAGAAGTTTGACACTTTCATCCCATATGTTCATAACTATATATCAAAAGTCTGTAAGCCAGTGCGCACACGCTACAAAAAAAAAAAAAATACTCAAAGCAAACAAGACATGCGCAAACAAGAATCATGGAAACAAAGGCAATGTATATATATATATATATATATATATATATATATATATATATATATATACATACATATATATATATATATATATATATATATATATATATATATATATATATATATATATATACTGTATATATTTCCGAATATATTTCCATCGAGGTACATACTCCTGTTAGTGTTTGCAAGGAATTGAAAAGGAAAAGTATTGTGATTGATATGATATATACATATACATATATATATATATACATATATAGATATATATAATACATATATATATATATATATATACACATATGTACATATGTATATTATATATACATATATATATATATATATATACACATGCATATATATACATATATATATATATATATATATACATATATATATATACATATATATATATATATATATATACATATATATATATATATATATATATATATATATATATATACTAAAATTCAGCACATATCTCTATTCAGTTGATATGGATAACGTTTTCCTTATTTTGGCTGTTCACGCATTTCTTCATGTCTGTTTGCGTGTGTGTATGTGTGTGTGTGTGTGTGTGTGTGTGTGTGTGTGTGTGTATCTTGGTGTGTGTGTATCTTGGTGTGTGTGTATCATCATCGGTCAAGTGGGGGCATACGCCAGGGAGCGCTTTACTTTACTCACACGCCGGTGCCAGTCCCTACGGTCTCTCAGATCAAGCTTCCATGCAGGCACCCTTCTACTCCAAACAGCTCTCGACAGGTTCGATCCACTTGCCCCTTCAGCCATGAATTCTGTGGGCGTCCCCTTCGTCTCCTCCATCGAGGGTCGTCTTTTGTGGAGACAACGCTGAATAGGATCACCATCAGGGAAACGTGCCACTACATAGAAGAAGTTGACGTTCACACGAATTATGCCGGTCCTTGGCCTAGACTGAGTCTCACAGTATAGTCTCTGGTTCGATACGATGTCATTCCAGCGATGGCCCATTATTCTTCGAAGGCGCTTAGTGCCAAAGACATCGAGACGCCTCTTCAAGTCAGAATTCAATGTCCATGTCTCAACCCTACAGCAAGACAGGGAGCACAAGTGACATGAAGATTCGAATCTTAGTTCTCCTTCATGAATAACGACGACGCCATATACTCTGGTTGAAAGAGTCCGTGTCACCATGGGAAATGCCTATTCTTCGAAGTACATCTTGATATGATCCACCACCGTTATGTACTATATTGCCAAGGTACATAAAGCTTCCCAAGACCTCAATATCCTCGCCATATGCATGGACAATTTGAACTGTGTCATCCAGTAAACCCCCGAACTCCTGAACTTTGATCTCTGTCCAGGAGACCTCAAGTCCAAACGGTCTCGACTCCCTGCGCAGTGACTCGAGGCCTGCAACCAGGACCTCCAACGTTTCCGCAAGGAGGACAGCATCATCAGGAAACAAAAGGTCAGTGACCTTTGTGTTGCTAATAGATGCTCCGCAACGACAGTGATTGACAACTCTGTCCAATATCCAATCCATTCAGTTGTTGAAAAATGCTGAGGCGAGGACACACCCTCGTCTCACTCCTGAATTAACAGGAAAGAAACTAGACACGCCTCCTCCATACTTTACAGTGTTCCCTGTCCCAGATTATATGCCAAATATCAAGTCAATAATCCTTGCAAGAACTCCAACGGGTCCGCAGAAGATCCCAGAGCACTCCACGATGCACCGAGTCGAACACCCTCTTGAGATCAAAATAAACTGCAAGAAACCCTTGTTGAAATTCACGTCGGCGCTCCACAAGAATACGAAGCGTTAGGATCCGATCAGTTGTTGATTTACCTGGCGTGAGTCCAGACTCTTTAGACCTATGAAACTTTAGCAGGGTTCTGCGGATCGTATTGGAAAAAGAATGTTCCAGGCGCACACACGGAGAGCCCGCGGGAGGTTCATCCCGGGGCTGGATCGGCGTGTTGGTACCTCATTTGCAACACCCCGGCACCCCGAGCAGCTGGCTTGGTGACTTTAACGGGGATAGGCTACAAGCTCATTCCCACCATATGTGTCCAGTATGGTCGCCATGGACATATGCCTGTGATTCGCCCTCCCACGCCCCCACCCACCACCGAGCCCAATGAAGGGAGACCGATATTTGGGTATACATATTAACCCAATAGTCACAGGGTTCATGGGAGAATATACGAACCCATCACCTTGACACTAGGGGATGACAGCCGGGTAACGTGCGGTGTCGACCCAGGTGGGAGTTGTTTGACTCAGGGCGTGCCTGGCCCCCAGATTCAAGTTAGTGAGTCCAGCCGATTTGCTTTCCCTAGTCAAGAAGGGTCAAATATCCTGAATAGAGAACCAAAGGGCCGTATTGCTAGTCTCAGGGGGGCACCTCAGCGCAACCACGGCACTGGGGCATCACTCCTCCGGGACTCCCGTCTCCAGGCTCTGGAGGGATGCCACGCACGGCAAACACGGGGGTAGGTGACATATAACGGAGTTGGATAGTCACTGACTCAGAGTTCATCTGCCCTTTTGATGTTGTTTTTTTTCCTCCATCTAGGTGTCCAACCCACCCAGGATCCTCACTGACAGGTCACTAATGGAGGAGCCGGTTTAGTCGCCGACAATCCGATCATGCGACAGGTAGTACTCGGTTTCATGGTACCAGTAGAGGGACAGCCGCCTCACCTGACTGTGTGTGTACAATTGTATATGTCTCTGTGTGCATCTGCCTGCATGCGTGTGTGTGTGTGTGTGTGTGTGTGTGCGTGTGTGTGTGTGTGTTTGTGTGTGTGTGTGTGTGCGTGTGTGTGTGTGTGTTTGTGTGTGTGTATGCATATGTGTAACTACCTGTGTGTGTATGCGTGCGGGCGCACAATACCTTATACAGAATTCTGATATTCACACAAGTGTACATACAAAAAGAAAATGAAAATGAAAACATAAATAAATTCTTAATCAGATGCTTAGTCATACGAACCTATATAAATGTCTACAAGTGCAATGGAGATAAAATCAAATAATGATTAAACATTTTCCCGATTATTAATTTTTATTAATAGAAGAAATAAAATCTTACAGCCTATGACCAGGATATCTCTATCTATTAATTATCAATACCTTTCAAGTATTTCATATCATGCATATTTCTGCATGATATGAACATTGCAAAAACATGTATAGCTCTGCATGCTGTTCTTTGCATTTCTGCATTATAACTCCTCAAATAAGTTATTAACATTTCTAACTTCTTAACCTTGATTAATTTTCTTAAAATTTGAACATCTACATGTGATCGGACTGGCTGTTGAACAATACAATAAAGGTACTTTTTTACATGTTGATACAATGAAAAGTAACATCAATAGTTTAATTTAACTAAATCATTAAACAAATACAATGTCTACCAAAATGATAAAAACAGAAATGAAATAAATATAGGTTCTGTTAAGTGTTTAAATAAATCAGATAATGATAACATGAACTGATAATAATGGCTTTGAACAAGCCATATTTGTTCAATTGAAGCTAGCCAGTCAGATGTTCACATTTTACGAGTCGCTGGTGTCACATAACTTCACAGAATTACGTCTGTCCTCTCCAGTGTAAGTCCTGACTTCATTTCAGTCTTCATAAATGCAGAGGAGAAAGAAGAGGAAGAAGAGGAAGAAAAAAGAAGAAGAAGAATGAGACAGAAGAGGAAGAATAGGAAGAGGAAAAAAGAAGAAAAAAGACCAAAGAAGAAAGAGAAATAAGAGAAGGAATTAGGAGAGGAAAAAAGAAGAGAGAAGAAAAAGAAGAAGACAACAAGATAGAAGAAGAAAAAGAAGAAGAAGATAACAAGAAGTATAAGAAGTTGAAGAAGAAGAACTAGAAGAAGTGGAAGAAGAAGAAGAAATAGAAGAGGAAGAAGAAGAAGAAGAAGTAGAAAGAAGAGGAAGAAGAAGAAGAAAAGAGGAGAAGAAGAAGAAAAGAAAAAGAAGAAGAAGAAGAAGAAGTAGACGAAGAAGGGAAAGAAGAGGAAGAAGAAAAAGAAGAGCAAGAAGAAGAAAAACAAATAGAAGAAGAAGAGGAGAAAAAAAAGAAAAAGAAGAGAAGAAGAAAAAGAAGAAAAAGAAGAAGAAGAAGAAGAAGAAGAAAAAGAAGAAATAGAAGAGAAGAAGAAGAAGATGATGAAGAAGAAGAAAGAAGAAGAAAAAGAAAAAGAAAAAGAATAAGAGAAGAAGAAGAAAAAGAAAGAAGAAGAAGAAGAAGAAGAAGAAGAAGAAAGAAAAAGTGATAGAAGAAAAAGTAAAACAAGAGGAAGTATAAATAGAAAAAATAGAAGGAAAAGAAGAAGAAAAAGAGAAAGAAGAAAAATAAGAAGAAAAGAAGAAGACAAAGAAGACGAAGAAGAAGACAAAGATGAAAAAAAACGAATACAAAGAAAATGAAAAAGACGAAGAAGACAAAGAAAATGAAAAAGACGAAGACGAAGAAAAAGACAAAGAAAAAGAGGAGAAAAATAAGAAGAAAAAGGACGAAGAAAAATACAGAGAAGAAAACGAAGAAGACGAAGACTAATAGTGGTAATTTCTTTCTGACTGCCGTCAACTGATCTAAATCACTCAAAGACACCATCACGTCGACTGAGCCCTCTGAAGGTCATGACCGACTTAGAAATCTATATTCTATCTGTCATCAGACGATTTTATCTGTCTGAACAATGGGGGAAGAGAAAGATTCCCACCCCTCCATCTCAGTGTGCACTTACTGGGTCATCCCTTTACATAGAAACCTCCCTTTATGGTCAACCTCACTAATGTCGCCAAGCGATTTTATTCATTTACGTGAGAAAAGAGGGATGTGAGGAGGGGTGGGGGGAGGAGTCTTGTGGGCGCTTCCTCCTCCCTCCCTCCCTCCTCTTCCTGCTCCCTTCATCCCTTCTCCCCTACCTTCCTCTCTCTCCCTTCCTCTTCCCCCTCCCTCCCTCCCTCCCTCCCTCCTTCTCCCCTCTCCCTTCTCCCTTCCTTGCCTCCCTCTCTCTACCCGTTTCCATCACTCTCCCAATTCAACCCTCCCCCTTCCCTCCCCCACCCTTTTCTCCTTCCCCTTTTCCCCTCCCTTCCTCCTCCTCCCCTTCCCCTCTCCTTTCTTCCCTCGTCCTTCCCTCCCCCCATTCCCTTCCTCTCTCTCCCCCTTTCTCTCACTCTCCCGCTCCAATCCTCCATCCTTCTTTCTCTCGCCTTCCCCCCTTCCCTTCCACCCTTCCTTCCCTCCCCTTCCCTTCCTTCCCCTTCTCTTTCCCCTCCCTCTCTCCCTTCCTTACTCCTCCCTCCCTCCCCCTTCACTTTCCCCCTCTCTCTCCCTCCCCTCCTTATCCCTCCCTTACTCCTCCCTCCCTTCCCCTTCCCTCCCTCCCCCTCCTTTCCCCCTCCCTCCCTCCCTCAACCCCTCTGATGGTGAAGGATTTGTTGGAGCGAAGCTACAAGAAGGGGGAGCCACCAGTCACGACGCGCTACGCTGTTTCACCGCCGCCGCCGCCACCGCCGGCGCCCTGGCAGTGTTGCACTCTGTCTGGCTCTACGTCGGGCCCCCCGAGACGAATGGCCCCGTTTATACGTCTCCAGCGGGTTATCAGGCAAAGCGGACGACCACGACGAGGTCGAGGTCATCGA
>NC_134787.1:16765082-16772582 GCF_046742065.1 Oratosquilla oratoria
GCATCCGACCTAGATATGGACCAAAAGGTCTCCTGTCGGCATGCTCCGCCTTTGTAATCCTTTGATACAGGAATGTTTAAAGACGCGAAGAATAAATAGATAAATAAATTGATAAAGAGGAATAAATACATAAACAAGGTAATAAGAAATACAAAAATATAAATGTGCTAATGAAAATTTGAGTAAAATAGAACTTATGATGAAACATGAAAATAAGAAAGAAATTCAAAATAGATAAAGAGACAAGTAAACTGATAAGCAGATACGTAAAATAAAAATTAAATGGACGAATAAAGTTAAAATGAAAGGGAAAGGTATTAATAGTAATTAAATAAAATTAGTAGAAATATATATATATATATATATATATATATATATATATATATATATATATATATATATATATATAGATACTGTATACATATGAAATATATATATCTATATATATATATTTATATATATATATATATGAATAGATAGATAAGAAAATAAGAATACATAAATAAGCAAACAAATGAACGAATAAATAGACAAATAAATGAAGACAGCAACCTGAGTAAGAGATCATTTGGACGAAAAAGATGTTCGGGGAGGGAGGGGATAGGGGGGAAGGGGATAGGGGAGGGGGAGGGGGAGGGGGAGGGGAAGGGGAGAGGGGAGGTGCAGTCCAGCACCTAGCTAAGTAGATAATAGGTCCAGCCAATGTTTACCTAATTGGGATCCAAGGGATGGCAAGAGCTTGACAATAAGAAGAAAAATATATATAAATAAAGATATGATAAAAATAAGGAATAAGAAAAACAAACAACAAATTAATAAACAATGAAATAAATAAATAGATAAATAAATAGATGGATAAATGAATAAATAAGCCAATCGATGAATTAGTAAATTAATGAATGAACAAAGTATAGGAGTAAGATATAGAAAAATAGATAGCCAAATATATATTGAATAAATGCATAAATGAATAAATATTGGGACCAGTTAGAGAAATTTGCAGGAGGGTATGGCATAAATTGGCATAGTCGTGGGAATCACAGAAGGAATTGGATTGTCTGAAGACTTTGTTCAATATTGGATAAGATAGGTGGAGGGGGGAAGATGAGGGTAAGGGGAGGATGAGGTTGAGGGGAGGGTGAGGGTGAGGAGAGGGTATGGGTGAGGGGAGGGTGATGTTGAGGGGAGAGCGAGGGTGAGGGGAGGGGAGGGTGAGAGTAAGGGGAGAGCAAGGGTGAGGGTGAGTGGAGGGTGAGGGTGAGTGGAGGGTGAGTGGAGGGTGAGGGTGATTGGAGGGTGAGGGTGATTGGAGGGTGAGGGTGAGTGGAGGGTGTGGGTAGGGTGAATGGAGGGTGTGGGTGAAGGGAGAGCGAGGGTGAGGGGAGGGCGAGGGTGAGGGGAGGGCGAGGGTGAGGGGAGGGCGAGGGTGAGGGGAGGGCGAGGGTGAGGGGAGATTGAGGGTGAGGGGAGATTGAGGGTGAGGGGAGGTTGAGGGTGAGGGCTAGGGTGAGGGGAGGTTGAGGGTGAGGGCTAGGGTGAGGGGAGGTTGATAGTGAGGGGAAGAGCAAGAGTGAAGGAGAGAAAGAAAACGGGATGAGTCACCACATGGAATCCCGAAGGCAATTTTCGAGCCCCCTCCCCCCCCAAAAAAAAAGAGGAAAAGAGGAGAAACATATATTTTTTCATATATTGGCACAGCTGCTCCCAAAAGCCTGTGCCACTGTACAGGAAAGCCAAAGAAATGGGCAATAAAATGACAACTGTTCACGAGGGGGAAGGACACAAGTTGGAACAGTGGACACAGTATGTCTTGCTCTCTCCAGACAATTTTATTCAAATCCATGATGTCCCTCGGTAGCGAGTAGAGGCTAGTTTGTGTGAGCATGGGTGTGTGTGTGTGTGTGTGTGTGTGTGTGTGTGTGTGTGTGTGTGTGTGTGTGTGTGTGTGTGTGTATGTATGTGTGTGTGTATGTATGTGTGTGTGTATGTATGTGTGTGTGTATGTGTGTGTGTGTGTGTGTGTGTGTGTGTGTGTGTGTGTGTGTGTATGTAAGTGTGTGTGTGTGTGTTTGTGTGTGTGTGTGTGTGTGTGTGTGTGTGTGTGTGTGTGTGTGTGTGTGTGTGTGTGTGTGTGTGTGTGTGTGTGTGTGTGTGTATCTGTGTGCGTGTGTGTGTGTACGCGTGTATAAGAGTATACGTGTGTATAAACGTGCACGTGTATATGTGTAGCCTACGTGTGTAAATATGTGTACGGGTTCACATGTGTATATGTGTGTACATGTGTATATGTGTGTATAGGTTTACATACGAACATGTATACCTGTGTATACGTGCGTGCAGGTGTGTACGTGTGTATGCGTGTGCCGTGTGTACATGTGTGTACGTGTTTACATGTGTATGCATATGTGCCGCTTTCACAGTTGTTTATAGATTCAATCTAGCTTAATTCTAGTATCACATCAATTTTAGTGTTTTTCTGCTTTACACCGCTACAACAATGAACATCTTTATTTAGGTTAAAGTTATATGAAATATATATATATATTTATATATATATATATATCTATATATATATACATATATATATATATATGTATATTTATATACATATATATATATATATATATATATATATATATATATTCCTTTTAAACCGTTTCATTAACTTGCTCTAATCTCTTTAATATCGTCATAATCTTTTTTTAAATGATGAGTCCAAAAAAAAATCAAAAATGTAAACCGAAAAATATAAAAACGTTAAAAATAATGAAAACGTCGAATTGAAGACACAAGAACCGAATAAACGTTTCCAAAACGTCGAAAAAAACACGTTTCTAAGTTTATTTAAGAAGCAAAAATGAAAGGTAACTAGATATAAACCCTCAGAAAGCCCCCCCCAAAAAAAAAAAAGAAGAAGAAGAAGAAGAAGAAGAAGAAGAAGAAGAAGAAGAAGAAGAAGAAGAAGAAGAAGAAGAAGAAGAAGAAGAAGAAGAAGAAGAAGAAGAAGAAGAAGAAGAAGAAGAAGAAGAAGAAGAAGAAGAAGAAGAAGAAGAAGAAGAAGAAGAAGAAGAAGAAGAAAACGTTTCCTTTCGAACGTTCTCGATCGTTCACACATCACAAGTACTCAAGCCGACGAATCTTGAGACCGTCATTTGCATACAAATGCGAGTTGAAGTGATGCTAAATTATAGCCCCTTAGACGCAATGTGCTCTACCCAATACTCCACGGCAAGGCGGCGGCGCTCAACAGCTCTGCAAACTGAAGAAAGCTGCTGGAGGAATCAGGACGCTCAGATGAGACTTGTTCTATCTCCCTGCCTCCCCTCCCTTTCCCTCTCCCCTCTCTCCTCCCCCCTTCTCTCACCCCTCTCTCCCCTCCCCTCCCCTTCCTTCTTCTTTGTCCCCCATCCACCCCACCCTCTCCCCTCACTCTCCTCCCCCCTTCTCTCACCCATCTCTCCCCTCCCCTCCCCTTCCTTCTTCTCTGTCAACCACCCACCCCACCCTTCCCCTCCCCCTCCCCTCTTCCATCCTCCCCCATTCCTTCCTTCCCCTCTCTCCCTCACCCACCCCACCCTTCCCCTCCTTCCCCCCTACTACCTCTTCCCTCTCCCTCTTCTCTTACCCGCCCCTCCCTCTCCTACCCCCTCTCTCTCCCACACACCCCATCCTTCCCCTCCCTCTCCCTTCTTTTCCCTCCCCTCATCCTTTCCTTCCCTTCTCTTCCCCCACCCCCCCACTCTTCCAACCTCTCCCCTACTCCCTCTCGCTCCCCTTCCCCCACCCCTCCTTCCCCCTTCTCCCCCACCCACCCCACCTTTCCCGTCCCTCTCCCCTCCTCCCTCTCCCCTCTCCTCCTCCCCCCTCCCCAATCGCATCCCTCCCTTCCTCTCTCTACTCCACCCACCCCACCCTTCCCCATCTCCCCCTTCCCTATCTCCTATCTCCCTTTCTCTCCCGTTCCTTCCTCCCCTGATTTCGAAGTACAATGTTTCAATAAGTTTCGAAACTCGTCCTGAAGAGAGCACTAAAGCAAAATAAAACCAATGAATAGATGATATAATAGATAATATGTAGATACATATTTAGATGAAATAAAGCAAATTAGAAATATATCAAATTATGTATTCATAAGTTTGATACACGTTAAGATATTATGGAGAGACCGGAAGACCAGTACACCTACGGACGTACGAATCCAGAAATGACGTCAGAGCTCACCGAATTTCATACTCGTTAGTGGTTCATTTGAACCAATGTGGTCATCTCCCAGACTGGAACAGGGTGGAGGTGCTCCACAAGGAATAGCGAAAAAGAAAAGGGAAAGGGTACTTCCCAACCCTACCTCAACCATTGTGATGGGTTAATAAAGTAGCAAGCATCTTGATCATCAAGGAGGTCAAGAGGACGGGTAAGGACAGAGAGGTAGAGAGAGGAGGGACGCGACATGATCGGTGTTACTAGAGGAATATAGAGGACGGATGGAGGCGGATGGAGAGGGACATGGAAAGGATGAAATATAAGTTGTGGATTTTTTTAATTATATGTAGTTTGAGAGTATCCAGGTATAGACGAAACGTCGGTGAATAAAAACTCCAGTTATTCTCTGCGTCAATTTACCACCTTTCCACTCATATATATATATATATATATATATATATATATATATATAGTATATATATATATATATATATATATATATATATGCTTGTGCATGCACGCATGCGAGGGAATATTTGTTTATTCAGTATGTGCATGCGTGCGCGTGGGCGCGCGCAAGACATAACTTCACTCGTGTCCCACTACCGCTTGAAGCAATACATTGTACTAAGTGTTTAATCATGATATTACGCCCCACTCCGAACACCATCTTTATCTTGAAAACAGGATTAATCACTCGAGCTCCCTCATTTCTCATGAAGCGTATGTCCTGATTCCCAGCTTCGGAGGATGGCAAGATACCACCAGACAAAAAAAAAAAAAAGAAAAAAAAAAAAAATCTTTATCTGTAGACTATGCAGTCATTTCGCCTAATAATACGAGTTAGCCCTGATTAAACATTCATTTAATATGCCAGTTTGTGTTTCCTTATTTATTAATAATTTCTAACTACTTCTATGATAACTGATCTTACACGGAATGACAATTAAATTGGTTTTGCACCTTTCAGGCTGTCTTTTGTTTTTACTTGAGCCCTTTATATTACGGGTTTGTTATCTCCTACTTCCCCATCATCGTTATTCCCACCTATCTCATCCATTTTGCGCTCCTGAAGGCTATAATTAACTTTCCTCCCCTGAAACTTTACTGAAACTTCATGAAACCAGCGATTCATTCCTGTCATCTCCCTCCATTACTAAACCCTTCGCGTCACCTTCAAGGATTTCTCTTTCTTTTCTCTTTTGCAGCAGCGCCGTTATTGGCTCCCCTTCGTGTGATGGTTTGCACACACACACACACACACACACACACACACACACACACACACACACACACACACACACACACACACACACATATATATATATATATATATATATATATATATTATATAATGTGTATATATATACATATGTATATATATATATATATATGTGTGTGTATATACATCTACATATATACATATATATATATATATATATATATATATATATATATATACACAGATATATACATACACACAGGATGGTGAAGTAAACACAAAAGACATCTGATGTTTGCCTCACCACCCTGCTGCTCATCTATCTTTTCATACATAAACATTGAATTTCTAGAATTAAACCTTTATTCTACTCCTGTTTATCTTTAGGCCAGCAATAATATTATCCTTGACAAATTTACTGCACATTTCGTGTAAGTGTTTATTAAACAAGGTGAACACGATGGGTAAATATTGAGTGACTAATTTATTCCCCGCTATTTTTTTTTTTCTTATCTAAATCTATATAGCTAAACTCGTAATATTACATCACCTTCCTTCTTTTATCTTGAATCTATCTTTATCTTAATGTATCATATCACAGAAATATTACTCATGTATAGTCACGAGCAAAAGTTCTGATCCACCATGAGTTGTTCATTCAAACTCATTATCTGACTTTTTTTTCTATTTATTCAAGAAAATTACCTAACTGTTAGCTAAATACTACATAAGAAAATATATCGCTTACTCGACAAATGAAAAATACATGTTAATGTTGAGATAACAGTAGTGTGTCAAAAGTTTTGCTCATAGCTGTACATGGCTACATATGAATATGCTCGTTTGCTGTACCGAGTCAAAGGCCTTTCGTAATCTATGAAATTAGACACGTAATTACGTTCTCTGACTTCCATAATTAGATGATTAAGTATCTCCTGATAATCCATAGTTAGATAACCACTTCCAGGTTATGCTTGTTCTTTTGAGTGTTTATTTTCTCAAAATTTATTAACTTTACTCAGTAGATCTCAGAAAGCACTGGAAGCATAACAATTTGATGGAATGAAGACATAAGATAACTTTGTCTTTTGCTAAGTGATTCTAGTTCAAAATGGGATATTCATAGGTTTGACTGAGCTGTTTCTAGACGATTTTAACCAGCTTAGGGAGTTTAAAAAATAACTAATCTAATCTACAATTCAGTTAGTTACTTCGTCTTTCTCCAAGTCTTTGCCTTTTTCCATACTTTTTTGTTGAAATATAATTTCTTAAATTGTACTCTCAGTTGCATACCTGTGTTAACTGATATTGTTATAAATTTAATTCTGGTATTTTAAAGTGTATTTATTCTGGTATCTTTCCAAATCTTCTATACCATACGTACTACATCTACAACTACTAAACTCACTACTATCCTTACTACTAATATTCCCACTATTAATAACACCACTATTACTACTACTCACATTACCTTTATTAATACTATTAGAACTAGTACCCTATTACTAATAGTATCAATACTACTACTACTACTACTACTACTACTATTAAAATCAATCAAATAAAAATAGTTGTAATACATTCCATGTTTAATAGTAAACTCGCATTCTCTTTTCAAATCTTAGCATCGGTCGGAAGAGATCGAGACACAATTCAAAGAAAGAATGAAAAGATGGAGGAGGAGAGGGGGAAAAAAGTCCGTCTTAGATCAAGCGTTCCTGAAGCCGAGGAGAAAGTCATGTGGAGGAGGAGGAGGAGGAGGAGGAGGAGGAATTGGAGGAGGAGGAGGAGGAAGAGGAGGAGGGGATGGGGGGGAGGGTTAGTAAGACTGCACCCAGGAATGGGGAAAAACCAGAACATTGCCAAACCTCTCATGTATTCAGACAGAAACTAACTACAGACCCATGTCGGTCTTTCTCTTACAAGGATTCTGAAAGCAAGGGAGGTTCCGCCCTCATCAAGGCCAGGGTGGAAGATCCTGCGGGCGTCGTGAACGGGTGAGCAGAGTCCGTGGAAAAGAAGCAGTTGGGAATGGAGCTCAGTTCGAAAGTACTTACAACTAATTCAGCGCAAACCTT
>NC_134787.1:16780082-16797582 GCF_046742065.1 Oratosquilla oratoria
CAGGTATTGTTGTATGAGGTTAGTGGACACCAGGGTTGGCGATTTTTTTTTTTTTTTTTTTTTTTTATAAAAAATCGATTTTTTTTTATTTAAATCAGAATTATTTGATTTAAATAGATTTTTTTTTTATAAATTTTAAATATTGTGGGATTGCTATCTCATATGCGATCTGATTGCTAAAGGATATATTTAGCATATCACTATAAGCAGTGTTATATAGACTTGCCACAAGTATACAAGGAACGGTATAAGCCTATATGTAATATATATATCACTGTGCAGCTCACAACAAGTTTCAACAAGATTCTTGTTGAAACTTGTTCTAGGTAAGCAGCTTCTCACTGAGTCAGTTGCTGCTTTGGAATCAACCAGGAAGGATGTCTTCTTGACATGGCACAGTGGTTCCTTCAGGCAGAAAAAATTATCCTGTCTGGAATTATTTTGAAAAACTACCAACAACTTCTGGCAAAGGGTACCGAGCTAAATGCAAAGACTGCAGCCAGGAACTACAGGGCATTATGTCAAGATTAAAATCTCACAGAGATAAATGCCAAGGTCAGCCACAGCATACAGAAGAAATTGATGACTCAGGTAAATAATTTTACTTATATTGTGTGCATTTCTCCCTTTTCATACGCAACTATATAAATTTGGTGAACAATGGAGAGCATGTGCAATAAAAATGTCAAGGCCTAAAGAGATGATACTTCAACTTCATTACTTCTAAATTTGGGTAATGACTATATCACTATAATATACTGTATCCACTCAACTTTGGGGCCTAGATGATTGTTATTCATTTCATTCAACATTGTGTAATATATTTCATAGGTTCCATTGGAATTCAGCCCACATGGGATTCAGCCCAAAGGGATTTAGCCTAACCTAACCCAACTAACCCATTATTTTCAGTGAATTTAAAAGTGGACTGAATCCTGTGTAGGCTGAATTCCAAGCCCACCTATTTCATATCCTGTTAATTATTTCCAAATAATTTAGTGGCTTGTGTGAATATGATCATTATCTAAAAAAATAACTACTGTACTCAAAAGTAGCCTAAATCACACTGTATTCATTCATTTATTTATTCATTTATAAATTATGCAATATGCTAAATTTGTCTGTTTCCATTTCAGGATCTGTATCAACAGCTTCAATCCCTTCATCATCGGCTCCACTTGAATTATCTGCAAACCTCCACCATTAAAAAGGTCACTATCAGACTCCTCCACAGGCGCCAATTCTGCTAAATCATTTTCATCTAAAAGAAAGTCATCAACATCTCTGAACAGATTTATCATAAAAACTTCAGCCTCTCAAAAGGAAAACCTCGACAAAGAAGTTGCAAGAATTATATTTGCTACAAATTCACCATTTCATCTTGTTCAGCATCCTCAGTTTCTCAAGATGGTTTAGAACCTGAGGCCAGGTTATATTCCTCCATCCAGAAGAGATGTTGCTGATAAGTACTTGGATCTTGTGTATGAAAAGGAATATAAAAAGTGTGCAGATGACCTGAATAATGAAACTGTATGTCTTTCAATTGATGGGTGGTCTAACATCCATAATGAGCCCATAATATGTGTCACTCTAACAACATCCACTGGTCAGATCTATTTAGTTGACACAATACACATCAGGGAAACCTCACACTGCTGAATATCTTCTACAACTTGTACACAATTCGATCAAGAAGGCTGAACAAAATTTTGGTTGTCACATTGGAAGTGTTGTGACAGACAATGCAGCAAATGTTACCAAGATGAGAAAACTCTTGGAGGAATCGAGTGAACCTGAGCATACCGTCCTCACATACGGCTTATACCATTCCTTGTATACCTGTGGCAAGTCTATATAACACTGCTCCTTATTTTGATATGCTAAAAATGTCCTTTAGCAATCAGATCGCATATCAGATAGCAATCCCACAATATTTAAAATCTATAAAAAAAAGCTATTTAAATCAAATAAATCTGATTTAAATATTTTTTTACATTTTTTAAAGATAAAAAAAAAAAAAAAAAAATCGCCAACCCTGGTGTCCACTAACCTCATATAATAATTACTGTTAAGTCCTGCTAAAATTGGCATTTCAAAGCATAACAGTACCTTAAAAATAGTTTCTTATTTCACTATAAAAGTTTATATTAACATATACTACATTGAATAAGTCAATAGTTGATATATTTGTCCTATATACAATGTTAGGTTTCTATTTTTGATATATTTGTCCAATATAAAATGTTAGTTTACAAAGAAAGCAATGGCCTCCGCTAACGGACCCAGAGATTTGGGTGCGCACGTCCTGTGTAATAGTCCTTGATATATATATATATATACATATATATATATATATATATATATACTGTATATATATATATATATATATATATCCTATCCGAGAGTTGACACCTTCACGTGGTGGATAGGCTTGAGAATCTTAATGATTACAAAAGCTATGTCGATAGAGAGGAAAGCCCTGCAGGGTCACCCATATCGAACAGGTTTTGTAAGAGAGAACAGACAAAGAGCAGCTCAAATACACAGTCACAAGGCCCACTGCTAACCGGCACTTCCCTGATGGCAAACAGGGAAATTCCTCATAGATATATGAGGTACCGTCATAATGACGGCGTGGACCATTGGGCACCCTATAGATATAGGGCTTCACCGAATATAATGAATAAGGTGATTCCAGAAAAATATCTCACCAGAAACCAGTTGGCACGGAGGTGAGATTACTGCCAACCTCCCTTCATAGCCAATATGAATAGCTGAGTAAGTACTGTCCAAGCAGATCCAAGTCTAGGACATTAAACAACATGAAGACAATGAAGATCTACACTTACAACGTAAGAAGTCTCTCAGAAGACCACAAACTGGAGACTTTAATGGAAGAACTACACGACATCAAGTGGGACATCGTAGGACTGAGCGAAGTCCGAAGAACGGAAGTAAAGCTGATACAATTACAAGATGGTCACCACCTGTTCTACTATAGAGGTAAGGACAAAGAAAGATCTAGTGGAGTAGGATTCTTGATAAACCGAGCTGCTGGTAACGTAGTCAAATTCAGTAGTTTATCGGACAGGGTAGCTTGAATTGTGATTAGGCTGTGTAAAAGATACACTCTAAAAATAGTTCAGGTTTATGCACCAACTTCACAGAGTTCAGACGATGAAATTGAGTCGTTCTATGATGATTTAAGTCAAATAAAAGATAAAAAAAAAGTAGAACAAATAGCAATACTAACGAACAGATTGTTAGAGTTTTAGAAAAGATTTATGCGAAAGGTACCACTATAATTCGAATACATAATGATACAGAAAAGATCAAGATCGAGAAAGGAGTACGGCAAGGCGATACAATTTCACCCAAATTATTTACAGCTTGTTTGGAAGATGTTTTCAGAAGATTGAGTTGGGAAAAGAAAGGTTTGAAGATTAACGGCGAATATTTGAACCACCTAAGATTTGCGGATGACATTATTCTTATTTCAGAAAGAGAAGAAGATTTGCAAGATATGCTGAGCGATCTAAACAAGGAAAGTCTCAAAGTAGGTTTAAAAATGAATAGGAGTAAAACCAAAGTAATGTTCAACACGAAAGTTCAAAGCAAAGAGATTGTAATTGATGGTGAGAGTCTTGAGGAAGTTAAAGAGTATAATTATTTAGGTCAGATGGTGAAGGTGACGAAAGATCATGATAATGAAATAAAAAGACGCATTACAATTGGTTGGAAAGTGTTTGGTAAGTATAATAAAATCCTGAGAGGCTCTCTACCTTTATGTTTAAAACGTAGTTTACAATCAATGCATTCTACCAGCAATAATCTACGAGTGTGAGACTTGGAAGCTGACGAGGGCGATGGAAACAAAGCTAAGGACTACACAGAGGAGAATGGAGAGATCAATGATAGGAATAACACTGAGAGACCGAAAGAGAGCAAGTTGGGTGAGAGAGCAGACTAGTGTGAAGGATACTATGGAGGCAGTAAAAGAGAGGAAGTAGAATTGGGCAGGTAAGTTAGTGCGAACGACTGATGAGCGATGGAACAAGTGTGTTACCGAGTGGACGCGAGATAGGAAGCGTCGAAGAGGGAGACCAGACAGAAGGTGGAGAGACGAGATCGAGAAGTTTGCAGGAGTGACGTGGCAGAGAATGGCACGGTCGTGTGATTCATGGAATGCTATGAAGGAGGCCTTTGTTCAGTAGACTCAGAATAGCTGATTTGATATATATATATATATATATATATATATATATATACACACACACACACACACACACACACACACACATATATATATACATATATATATATATATATATATATATATATATACATATATATATATATATATATACACATTGCTTGGCAACTCTCATCAGCTCAGTAGCGTCCCCCTGAACGAAAGGGTTTAAGTTTGCTTCCACCATATGGTAATCTGACATGCCTCTGCCCACCTCGCCTAAGTGCTTCACACCAGCCACGGTGCCCGACCCTCTCTCTCTCTCTTCTGTCTATTTCTCTCTCTCTCTCTCTCTCTCTCCCTCTCTCTCTCTCTCTCTCTCTCTCTCTCTCTCAGTCTCTCTCTCTCTCTCTCTCTCTCAGTCTCACTCGCTCTCTCTCTCTCTGTCTCTCTCTCATTCTCTCTTTCTCTCACTCTCTCTCTTTCTCTCTCTTTCTTTGTTTCTCTCTCTCACTTGCTCTGTCTCTCTCCTTCTCTCTCTCGCCTTAGCCGGTACATGACCGGACATTGTACATCCAGCCACATGTGTAATTGTACACTGTTTGCATGAATTTGCACGTCGTCTGCGTGTACATGTACGTTTTTCGCGTGCACATGTAGGTTGCCCAGATGTACGTGTAAGTCATTTGCGTGTACTTTTACACTGTCTACATGGAGATGTACACTGTACAGGTGTATTGATTCATAGTACATGTACACATGTACATCGTCTACATGTACTTTGAATTCTTCTAAATGTACAGGTACATCGTACATGCGTAAATGTACAGCTGCGATTTACATGAAACAGGGTTTTCTAATGTTTTAAGTCTTCATAGCTGGTAGCACTGTATGTATGTATGTACATATGTATGTGTTCATGTATGTATGCATGCATGTATGTATGTATGTATGTATGTATGTATGTATGCATGTTTGTATGTATGTATGTATGCATGTATGTATGTATGTATGTGTATGTATGTAGGCATGTGTGTTTGTATGAATGTATGTACGTATGTTGTATGTATGTATGCATGCATGTGTGTGTATATATGAATGTATGTATGTATTGGTTTATGCATATATGTGCATATGTATATATGTATGCATGTGTGTATTTGTATGTATGTATGTATGTATGTATGTATGTATGTATATATGTATGTGTGTATGTG
Source organism: Oratosquilla oratoria (assembly GCF_046742065.1). Lineage (NCBI taxonomy): Eukaryota > Metazoa > Arthropoda > Malacostraca > Stomatopoda > Squillidae > Oratosquilla > Oratosquilla oratoria. The sequence continues at coordinate 16,785,492 of NC_134787.1, forward strand.
TGTGTATGTATGTAGGCATGTGTGTGTTTGTATGAATGTATGTATTTGCGTATGTATGTATGCATGCATGTGTGTATGTATGAATGTATGTATTGGTTTATGTATGTATGTGCATATGTATGTATGTATGCATGTGTGTATATGTATGTATGTATGTATATATGTACGTATGTATGTATGTATGTATGCATGTATGTTTGTACGTACAGTATATTACTTGTGTATTTATAACTTGGCAGACCAGTGCTACCAACTGTAAAGAACTTTCAGTCACTAACACAAACTGAAGGTGTCCTCGTTTCAATGAAGGCGAGTGTACATCGCCCAGGTGTACATGTACACCGTCCAGATGTACATGTGCGCCGTTCAGGTGTACATGCATATCATCCAGTCGTACATATACATCGTCCAGGTGTGCATGTACATCGTCCGAGTGTACATCGTCCAGATGTACATGTACATCGTATAGGTGCACTTGCACATCGTCCATGTGTACATGTACATCGCACAGGTGTATATGTACATCAATCAGGTGTATATATACATTGTCCATGTGTACATGTTCATCGTCCAGGTGTACATGTACATCATCCAGATGTCCATGTAAATCGTTCTGGTGTACATGTACATCGTCCAGGTGGTCTTGCTCATCGTCAAGGAGTACATGTATATCGTCCTGGTGTACATGAACATCGTCCAGGTGTGCATATACATCGCTCATTTGCACATGTACATCATCCACTTGTACTTGCACACCGTCAAAGTGCACATGTACATTGTCCAGGTGTACGTGTACATCGCCCCTATGTATACATTATATGCGTACACACTCACATCATCCACCTACATACATGCATACATACATACATACATCATTCCCTTGTACCTATACATTACTCAAGGGTAATTACAGGTCAATTTCTAAACCAACGCCTTGCCAATCAGCCTGAATACTAATAACAACCCTTCAGTGCTCAACCACCACAATTAGGTCCTTTGCTAGCCTTTTTCTACCATGACCTTTGTAAGTGCATGTTCCAAGTATACTGCTTCACCCCCCGAATACCCAAGGACCGTCTACAAAGATCTCTGAAATCAATTTCCTTTTAAACCAGAGAGTTGTCTATCAACTTCAGAGGTAATGATACACTTACAATGTGATCATTCCTCCGGCCTTGTCTGTCACTCCCGCTCCACCTTCCCCCTCCCATATCTCCTCCTTCATTAACTTTTTTTTCGTACCAGGGCCTTCTTTTGTTAAACCTTTTTTTTTATTCGTAGCCTGCGTCTTTAGACACCAAAGAGTACAATAACCTTTGCGCTCCCGACAAAGATTAAGAAAAAAAAATTCTCCCAAGATTCTACTTCGGGCTTAACATACCCAAACCTTCTTTGTCCATAACGTTTTCACGTGCTTGTGTAACCCCCTCAACCCCACTTCTCTCTCTTTCTCTCTCTCTCTGTCTCTATCTCTCTCCCATTCTCACTCTCTCTCACCCATGTCTGACCAATAGAAACACAAAGATGGCAACCCACATCTCCCTTTACATTACTATTAGATAAATACAATTACTTACACACACACACGTATACATATGTAAACACACACTACGTACATATATACACACGCACGTACACACACGTAAACACACACTACGTACATACATACACACACACGCACACCTGTATTCCTTCAAGAACTTTCACTTTTTCCGTAAACGATCATCCACTCTGTGTGTGTGCGTGCGTGTGTGTGCGTGTGAGTGCGTGTGTTTATGTGTGTATGTGCATGTGTGTGTGTTTGTGTGTGTGTGTGTATGTGTGTGTGTGTGTGTGTGTGTATGTGTGTGTAAGTGTATGTGTATGTCCATATGTGTAAAAGGTGTAATATTTGCATATGATACACCCACACATATAGGTGTGTATCTATAACAATTCAGAAGATATACCTGACACACGCAAGCACACACACACACACACACACACACACACACACACACACACACACGCACACACACACACGCGCACACACACAAAACGAATTTTTAAATACATCCGGCTTCTACAGAGATTTCTAAACACAAACATCTCCCCCCACTTCAACGCATATATACACATTATTTTCACAACAGGAGATCCATCCAACCCTTCTCATTCTACCTTTCGGCCCGTACAAGAAGCCGCGGGAATCGCCCGGTCGGACATAAAGACTCGTGTATGGAAAACTATGGCGCGTAGTGGGTCAGTTTTTGTGTCCGTCAGCCTAGCCAACCTTTGCCCCCGGGGTGTCATTCAGCCTCAACCGGGAGGGTTCGATGCTCGAGCGTCTAGGTCCTCCTCCTCCGCCACGCGACGGAGGAACCGAGGGAGTTCGTTGTCGGCGGCGTCAGCGCCATAGGCGGCGACGGCCGGGGATGGTTGAAGTACTTCGTGGGATGTTAGAACAAGTGTCTTTTAGTTTGTGTGTGTTTGTGTGTGTGTGTGTGTGTGTGTGTGTGTGTGTGTGTGTGTGTGTGTGTGTGTGTGTGTGTGTGTGTGTGTGTGTGTGTGTGTGTGTGTGTGTGTGTGTGTGTGTGTGTGTGTGTGTGTGTGTGTGTGTGTGTGTGTGTGTGTGCGTATTTACCTAGTTTTATTTTGCGGGAGAAGAACTATGCTCGTAGTGACCCGCAGTTGAATCTTTCCGCATCCAGTTCTTTCTTAAAATCATGTATAGTTTTAGCATTCACTGTTTTCTCTTTCAATTTATTCCAAGTATCTATTACTGTGTGTGCGTGTGTGTGTGTGTGTGTGTGTGTGTGTGTGTGTGTGTGTGTGTGTGTGTGTGTGTGTGTGTGTGTGTGTGTGTGTGATTCACCATGGTTTGTATCATGTGTTGGACTAGTGATCGACAGCTACTACCCTCCCGGAAGAGAGCTCAGAGCTCATATACAGAGTATGACCGATCTATGGGTAATGCTGTGACCTCACACGCACACACACCCCAAACTCCCCACCCACGAGAGTTGGAGTAACGATTCGCAGCGTAGCGATACTGAAATTATTTCAGGCCTCTCTGTGTGTGTGTGTGTGTGTTTATGTGTGTACTCGTATGTGAGTGTACTTGTGAATATATGTATATGTATGTGTTTCCTATATATCATACACGCACACATACACACAGACTACTTACCACGCACACCCACGCACATAGTCAGGTAGCACACATGTGTGTGTGTGTGTGTGTATATATACATACATATGAACCCATACGCATACATGAATATATATATATGTCCCTAAGTACAGCTCGAACCGGTTCTCTCCTTCGTAACACACACAGATGCTCAGACTCTCTCTCAGACTCTCACTCAAACTCTTTAGCAGCTTCTGGCTATTGAGACACTCGCCTCTCCTTCCACCATGTTTAGCCTTCCACGTCTATCAGTTGTCGTTGCCCGAGCGAACAAAACCCGCCACTGGTAAGGGATTTTTTTCTGGTAAAAATCGCGGCGTTTTTATCTAGGGTGCTATAACGCCCTACAGTGTGCTGAAATGTGTGTGTAAATAAACAAATATTTAAGGAATTGAATAAATTAATATATATATATATATATATATATATATATATATATATATATATATATATACATTTATATATATATATATATTTATATATATATATGTATATATATTTATATATATATTTATATATATATATATATATATATATATATATATATATATATATATATATATATATATATATATATATAATGTATATAAATGAAAATTGATTAATAAATAATGTTGGAAACAATATAAATCAATAGAAATAAACAAATAGACAATTAAATACATAAGTAAATTAATGAAAATGTAGAATTGATAAACATAACGCGAAAATAGACAACCAACTAAAATCTTACTAACTAGATCGATAAATAGATAGAAATGATTGAATGATGGAAAAGTCAATCTCTATTAGAAACCTAGCAACTGTCGTCCCCGACATCAAACGTTAGGGTCCTGGATTGCCCATTCCTGAGTACTGGAGGGTACAGAGGTCGGCAAAGGTGATTTGACTCAGCTTAGAGGACCTATCTTTCTCTTTGGAGAAATTCAAATATATTATTCTATTGATTTTTAGAGATAAATAATATTTTCGTAATAATTTCCCAAAGTGATTTTATTCATAAGAAAAAAGATTTCTTTTTTGCTCATTTATCCTCTTTGGAAAAATTTGTAAAATTGTTTTATTGGTTTTTAGTGATAACTAATATTTTCATATTAATTTCACAAAGTGATTCTGTTTAATGAAAAGAGGAAAAAATTGCTCATTTTAGCGTCTTTGGAGAAGTTTATAATTTTTTTTATGCTATTTATCTATATCTTTTTTCTACTAATCAGTAATTTATTTATGTTTATTTATATTTTCTCAACTAAACGGTCAAATACAATCGCTTAACAATTTTTTTTATTTATTTCATTTACCTGTTTGATAAAGAGAGAGAGAGAAAGAGAGAGAGAGGGAGAGGGAGAGGGATAGGGAGAGAAAGAGTGAGAGAAAGAGGGAGAGAGGGGGAGAGAGAGACATGAAGAGAGTGAGAGAGAGAGAGAGAGAGAGAGAGAGAGAGAGAGAGAGAGAGAGAGAGAGAGAGAGAGAGAGAGAGAGAGAGATGTGATCACTGGGCGACACACAGGGGGCAGGATTGAAGTCTTCGTCCATCTTATTTTCTGGAGGATAATTTCATGTTCCTTTTGTTGTTGTTGTTGCTGTTGTTGCTGTTGTTGTTGTTGTTGTTGCATCAGATGAGATGAAAGAATGTGCCTTCGTGATTTTACGAAAGCGGCCAAGCATGCCACTACGGCGGTCCGGGTTCGAATCCCGCCCAGGGCTAAAATAACTTCTGTATCGCTGTGCTGCGGGTTGTTACTCCAACTCTCGTGGGCGGAGAGTTGTGTGTGTGTATGTGCGCGTGTAAGGTCACAACATTGCCCATACATCGGTCATATATGAGCTCTGAGCTCTCTTCCGGGAGGGAAATAGCTGTCGATCACGAGTCAAACACGTGATCCAAGACCATGGTGAATCACACGCACACATACACACAAACGCACGTACACACACACACACACACACACGTAAAACACATGTACAGACACAGCCACACAGACCCACAGACACAGACAACCCTAGACACGGATCCACTGTGACCTTGCTGTCCCCCTAGGCTGTGAAAGTTTTCTTTTAGTCCTACGATGTTTGACCAACTATATCCTATAGTTAGGCCTATGGGGTTCTGAGTCACCGCATCCTATAGTCCTTACGTGGCAGGGATGTCCCACCCCCCTCATTGATCCCTGTCTCCTGATTGGTGGAAATATACCCAATCAGAAATACAGAAATCGTGTAAATATTCCTGCAGTCTTTAAATTTCATTTTCATAATATCCTTATGTTAGGATTAGTTATTACATTAATATCCTTAGGTAAGGTAATATAAACAACATAGAATATGCTCAGCATTGGATAATTATGATTATACGTATTATACGTATATAAATATACGTATATTTAGCCGAACCTAACTAACCAGCCCTAACCTAACCTAACCTAACCAGACCTAACCTAACCAAATAAAGTACGGCTAATCTAACCTAACCTAACCTAATCAGACCTAACCTAACCAACACAAAGCAAAACTGCCCTAACCTAACCTAACTTGACCTAACTTAACGAAAACAAAGCACAGCTAACCTAACCTAACCAAACTTGCCCTAACCTAGAGCATAGCTTTTCATGAATAAGAATCGATGACACGCTCTCTCTCTCTCTCCCTCTCGCTCTCTCCGTTTCCATGAGGAATCAGAGCGGCTGGCCTCAACCACAGCGACACTGTCGCACACATTATTGACTTATTAAATTCATATGAAAATAGAAATAAATGAATAAACAAATAAATAGATGAATAAGTGAACAGAAAAATAAATAAATAAATAAACAAACAGATAAGAATAAATGAATAGATAAGTAGGTAAATGAATACATAATAGATAAATGAATAGGGAAGAAAGATACATCTACTATAATAAAGTAGTAGCCTCTGTCTGTCTGTTTTTTTAATTTGTTTATTTGTTTGTTTGTTCACGGACTCCTCTTAGGATTTTAGAGATAGACCCCCATAACCATATATATTCTGATACCCTATCACTCCAGGTACTTGGATAACTATATTTCATTTAAAAAAATATATTTTGATTATGGATAAGGGTTAAAGTTAGGTGGTTTATGGTGTGGAAACATGCCACTTCGGTAGTATCCCCTTAAGTCGCGTAGCATTTTTTGTGACATAAGAATTAATATCATTAAACAAACCATTGCATGTATCCATAAATATTATTAATATTTGTGAAATTAATGTTGCCACAATCCATGATAGCTTTTGTAAGAAGAAAGCATGTAAATGTAATATGATTGTATAAGTTTACCAAATATTGATTAATTGGTTATTTTAATTTAATTTTAGTGAGGGCGGAAATAGATTATTCACAAACTCCTACGTTTTTGCAGAAAAACCTCTATAACCATATATATTCTGAAGGTAAATAAACTAGATACATTTCTTCATCTTTTAGCTGTAGACATTTATTGTCAATCCACACACACACACACATGCACATACACACGCAAGCAAAAGAATGTGTACATATGATATTTGTGTTTGTGTATGCATGTATTTTCAAACTAGGGTTTTCCAAACTTCGGGAGGGGGGGGCGCACACCTGGAAGGGGGTGTGTTTAAAGCTATATTTAATTTAAAAATATATATATATTTTGGTTAAGGTTAAGGGTTAAAGTTAGGTGGGGGTATGGTTAGGTTAGGGATTATTCAAGAACTCGCAGCAACGCGCGGGTAATTTGGCTAGTAGATATATAAATAGACAGATAAAAATGAATAGATAAATAAATGAATAAATATTACTTTTTCTGACGATACAGGATGAAAAATATGGTTTTTGGTAAAAAAAAAAAAAATCTCTTAAAAACAAACAAAAACGGTGAAAGTAATTACTGTCCAAAAATAAAAAGAAAGATAAAAATCTTATCAACTAGAAATTCAATAGCCCTTTCAGTACCCGTTTCCGACGACTGGTTAGTGAAAATAACATCTTTAGGAAAAACAGATACTAAATATATACATACACACACACACACATATATATATATTTATATATATATATATATATATATATATATATACACACACATACCATCCAAAATCACCCAACTACGTCATTATGTACAATGTATGCTATGATATATATTAAACTAATTATGTATATTAGGCCTATATATCTAACCATATTATACATATACTATAAATCATTATATTACGTATATCTACATACGTATACATTTATGTGTGTTCTGCTGACGTGATCGGAAGCGTGTTAAACTTGCATGAACTCAGTTGTGGTTCGAATCCCGCACTCCTCTCCAATACCCAGCAGTGCCTGTTACCTGCTCCAACAGTCCAAGAAGCGCATATTGCAAAGGTGACGACTTCGGCCGCAGCTACTCAGCGCCTCCTAACATAGGCTCTATATTTTTTTTATATAATACATATTTTATAATATCACATTAAATGATATAGGAGCATACACAATTTTAATTCTTATTTTTAATTCATATATAAATATATATATATATATATATATATATAATATATATATATACGCACACACACACACACACACACACACACACACACATATCTATGTATATATATATATATATATATATACATATGTGTGTGTGTGTGTATGTGTGTGTGTGTGTGTGTGTGTGTGTGTGTGTGTGCGCGTGTGTGTGTGTGTGTAATAAAATTATAAATAAATATATATATATATATATATATATATATATATATATATATTTATGTATATATATATATTTATATATATGTATATATGTATATATATATATATATATATATATATATATACATATACATATATATATATATACATATACACATATATATGGAATGAAATTATAAGTAAATAAATAAATAGATAAATATTATATATATATATATATATATATATATGTGTGTGTGATTATTTTTGTAATATATATATATATATATATATATTTACATATGACTTTATTATATATATATATATATATATATATATATATATATACACATTTTTTTCGTCTATTTTCCGGTGACTGAATACAAGTGTCTGGGGTCGACATATGAATATATAACAGATTTAATATTGCATGACAATTGAACGCTAAAATAATTTTCTATAAAATTTTCCTTACGCGTAGTTTCAGGGCGCTACATTTGCAATTCATCCACGATAATAAACGCTCCTATACTTTTATTATGTAGTTCATATATTAGGGACTCTACTGACATCCATACGGACCAGAGGCACACAAGATTCTATATGATTGGCGACTGGTCTCCATTCTACCGTTTTGATGCGATATGGTCTCCAAGGATGAAAAATCTGGCGATCTTCGACAAGATATTGATATTAATACAATATCACGACGTAGAGTGATACAAGTTGTAAAGGAGATATTTGAAGAGGATAGCAGAAAGTAAACAGAACTTAAAAGTGATCAGTGTTCTTTTGTAAGTTGAAATATCTCCGATTATAGAAACAATAATACGTGACGTTGGCCCGTAGGGGTGTCTCTGAAGTCCTTGAAATATTAACTAAAAAGTTATGTAGTCAATACTACATACGGGATCCAAGGACTAGTTAGGAAATCAGAACCGATTAAATCTTAGACAACTTTCGAAGGTGAGAAGATTTTATTTTGATAAAGTTAAAAACGCGAAAATAAGATCACTAAAGTGGCTCCACCGAGCAACGTTAAACAAGGCCGAAGAACGTTCGACGTATAGCGAGACCAAAAGACGCAGCGTTCGGTGTAAAACGAGACCAAACGATGTAGCGGTCGACATAAAGCGGGCTGACGACGCAGCGCTCGACGTAGAACGAGGCCGACGACACAAAATCGGCGTATAACGTGACCGAAGAGGCAGCGTTCGACGTAAAACGAGACCAAAAGACATAGCGGTCGACATAAAGCGGGCTGACGACGCAGCGCTCGACGTAGACCGAGGCCGACGACACAAAATCGGCGTATAACGTGACCGAAGAGGCAGCGTTCGACGTAAAACGAGACCAAAAGACATAGCGGTCGACATAAAACGAGACTGACGACGCAGCGTTCGACGTAAACCGAAGCCGACGATACAGATACCGACGTAGATCGAGACCGAAGAAGCAGAAGTCAACGTAAAGCGAGACCAAGACGCCGCGGTCGACATAAACCGAGACTGACAACACAGGGGTCGACGTAAAGCGAGACCGACGAAGAAGCGCTCGACGTAAAGCGAGGAAAAAGAAAAAGAAAGAAAAAAAAAAAAAAAAAAAGCAGAAGCCGACGTAAAGCGCGACCAGAGACGCAGCGCTTGACGTAAAGTGAGTCCGACGACGCAGATCGAGATTTACGTCTCGTGATGGAGGTGGGCGGAAAGCTGCTGCCACGTCGCCCAGGAAGGATGAATTGTGACGCCAGTATCGAAGGAAACCGGATTACTTTTAGTGTGCTGCGTGTGATTAATCACGTATATGCACGCACATACACGTGCATACATGCAGATATGTATCTGCAAATTTGCAGGTTATATGTATGCATATCTACATGTATATGAGCCGAAACATCAATTTACCGTGGGATAGGTATGCAATATACCCACATGGGTTAGGTATGCAATACACACACGCACGTGCGCACACACATACACATACGCGTATAGAAAAACACACACACACACACACACACACACACACACATATATATATATATTTATATATACACAAATATATATATATACATATATATATATATATATATATATATATATATATATATGTATATATATATATTATACACATGTACATTGTTATGGAATGAATCATAAGTTGCAGTAATATCTCCCAAGTAGTTCGCGACTACTGGATTTGATTACATATATATATATATATAAATATATATACATCATATATCAAGACATATAGATATATGCATATATATGTAAACATGCATGTGTACATGTACATATCTCTTGCTATCTGGCAGATTCTTTCTAATGCAATTTTCATTCAAAGTGACGGCGAGCAACATGCTATCAAGAAACTCGCTAGTGTTCTAAGTGTTTCTTATCAACATTCTCTAAGCTGCAGGTAGTGTAGGAAATATTCCTCAACACCATCATCTATTTTCTTTATTCCCTATGAACCTCGGAGAACTTTATTTTTTCCTTGCGTCATAAAATTTTTTAAGGAGAAATAGTGAAGAACAGAAAAAAAATATTATTGGTAATATGAAACAGGTTGAGAAGCAGGTTGCGTTCCTTGCCATAAGTTTTAATGAAATGTGTATAATATAGATACAAACATACATACATACATACATACATACATACACATGCAGTACATACATGTATACATACACATAAACGTACACATATACATATACATATGCAAATACATACACGTAAGGGGAGGATAGGACATCCAGGATGAAGAAGGGGAGGAGGAGGAAGACGAGGAGGATGACTACGAGAAACGGGAGGAAGAAGAGGAGAATGAACGGTGAAGGAAGAGTAGAAAAAAAAAAGATAAATAAAAAGAAGAAGAGGATAATTAGGAAAAGGAGAAAGAAAGGAGTAGGAAGACGAGGAAAAAGAAGAGGAAGAGGAGGGAGAGGAAGAGGAGGGAGAGGAAGAGGAGGAAGAAAAGTCAAGGAGCAGTAGGAGGAGGAGAAAGAGGAGGTCATCCTTTTCGAAGTTGGGAACCCGCAAACGCTCTGTCAGTTTCGTCTGCAGATTACAAACGACCAGAGATCGAGTGAAGAAAAGAAACCGATGTGGACGGAGAGGAGGTCAGAAAGCAAACGAGGAAGGCTCTGCCCACCCTCCTCCTCTATATAACAATAATGATAATACGTAACTGAGAAATAAATAGAAATAAAAGATAATTAATCTATAGTTAAACAAATGAATTACAAGATAAATCTAGAAATTACACATACACACGTATACACACATACATACTTTATATCTATATATACATATATATATATATATATATATATATATATATATATATATAATGTGTGTGTGTGTGTATAAGATAAAACAAATGAATAAATAAATAAATGAAAAATTATGAATAAAAAAAAATAACTGGCAGGCATTGAAGGATACTGCTTAAAACTTCGAGCTGTACCACTGTATATTGCACTGTCTCTGCAGGAAGTTTATTCCATTCATTTACAATACTGTTGGCGAAGTTGTTCCTACACACTTCCAAATTAAATCTACTTCCTGACAGTTTGAGACCATTATTTCTTGTCTGATTAGTATTCAGTGTTGTCTATTCCCCTTATAATCTAAAACCTGTATCAAATTACCCCCCGAGTCTACGTTTTTTAGGGAAAATAGATTCATACATTTTAGTCGATTTTCGTATGATTTATTTCTAATATTTGGAATCAGTTTTGTGGCTCACGGTTGTACTTTTACCTATCTGTCAATGTCTATAATGAGATTCGGTGACTATACGGAAACAGCATATTTCAAATGTGGACGAATTAATGATTTAGCTTGTTAATAACAGATGGACTTTTGAAGTCAAAAGATCGCGCAATCAGTTTTAGAATCTTGTTTGCTTTCTCTAAGGCGGAAATATACTGCATAGATGATTTGAGATCATTACTGATGATTACACCGAGATCTTTCTCACTATCCACTCTTGTTAACGAATTTCCAAATAACTTGTAATCGTAACCTGTTATTTTTATCTATGCGCATAACCTTGCATTTACTTGTGTTAAACTTCATTAGCCACTTTTCAGACCATTGCTGTAGTTTACCTAAATTTTAATGAACATCTAGTTGGTGATAATTTGCCATTGCGCACATTTTTGTATCATTAGTAAACTTGGAGACAATAGATTTCAGGCTCTAGTCTATATCATTTATATGAATAGAAGTGGACCAAGAACGGAACCCTAA
>NC_134787.1:16802582-16812582 GCF_046742065.1 Oratosquilla oratoria
GGGACCAGGAGGTCGGAAGGGAGCCCTCCGGAGAGCCCCGAGGGTTGGTCTCCGGAGACCACGGAAGGGTGCTCGGAGGCGAAACCGGAGTCCCTGAAGGCCGAACTGTCCGTACTGTCTTGCCGAAGTCGGCCGAGTTCGGAGTTTCCGCGGCTGGTCGGCAAGGACCTCGAGCGTTTGAGACGCAAATGGTTCGTCGTCGAGGTCGACTTCGAGGGAGGCACACCAACACCTCCGCCGCCGCCGCCGCCGCCGACAACGACGACACTACCCTCGACCTCGACCAGACGGGACATGATCTTGGAGGGGGAGGTCAATAACGTGTCACCCACGTCGTTCATGATGACGTGAGCCTCGTCAGCGGTCGTATGGGCTATCATGACCTCTGAAGGGGATCGAACTGGGGACTCCGTCAAAGCATCCCTTCGTCAGGAGAGAACCAGGTCTTCATGTAGAAGCAGACACACATCGACAACAAACACGAGATTCGAAGTTCATAGAAACCGCTGTACACGTCGTTACACTTGTTCCTTCTTCGTATGCTTGGACGGAATCGACACAGAACCGGAGGAATAGCTAAAATAACACAATACTATCTCTTCGGTTCTTCAAGGATCACCTCCGTCTAGAATGATACTAGACGCCTTCTTATCTAGTAATTCGTCAGCTTAGGAAGAAGGTAAACCATGCATTGGCACCACTAACTGTCTGCAATCTCATCATTAAATGATCAATTAACAGCGTGAGCCTTACAACACACAATAGACTTGGGATTGGAAGACTGGATTGATTTTTCTTTTTCTTTTTTCTTTTTTTTCTCGACAAAACCGTTAACCATCTGTATAGTATTCACACGGCTCACACATATTCATGTAATTCTACTTTTCTATTAATTTTTTTTTCTTGAAGAGAATTTCTTTCTTGAAGAAATTTCCTTAATACACACTTTATCACCACATCCTAATATACATCCACTCAAAATTAATCCCCGGGTTTCCCTTGACCTGGGGGAAAGGTATGACCCTTCACAGGATCGCCTCAGGGTTTTTGGCCTCCCCAGGGGTACCACGGTACAAAGATCCCTCAGGGGGTGGGAGGCAGGGGTATCACGTGGTCTCCGGCTTAGAAAGGGGAGCGTCGCACCCTATGTCTTGACTTGGCCAGCGTGCGCAGACTACTGATGCACAGTTGCTCAAGGGGGCAACTTTGGTCGCTCACTCGCTAGCTCGTTCGCTAGCTCACTCGCTCGCTATCCGCCTCCCACTCCCACTCCCACTCCTCCTTCGCCTCCTCTTCCTTCTGGCTCTCACTCTCCCTCCTCCTCCTCCTCCTCCTCCTCCTCCTCCGTCCGCTACCACTCACTCACACTATCCCTCTTACTATCACTAACACACCCTTTTACTTCATCATTCTTCGGTTCCGTCTAGCCCCGTTCAGGCTTATCTAACACTCACACGTACCCACACCCATAGTAACTCACATACTCACTCACTCACTCACTCACCCACGTCCTCGGCCTCAGTCTCACTCTTCGTCTTCACTCACTCTCTCTCACTCTTCTCCTCAAATGGATACTTCACTCACTCTTCTCCTCAAATGGATACTCAACCCCTAACTCCTCCCTACGTATCCTCATCCAAAACCTCTCTTACTCACTTATTCATTTCCAAGGAGGTTTCACCCACATTCACTCGCCATACTCATCCTCAAACCAGATTAACTCAACAAAATTTTGAACTTACTCGTATCCTCACTCCAGTCCCTCCACTCTCACTCACTCACTCACTCACTCGTTCCTCAAAATCACCCACTCTCCCATCCTCACCCACGGGCTAAATGACCCATTATCTTCCTCCATACTTCACCCATTCCTCGTCTCGCCCACAATACTCTTACTCAAAATCAATCATCTCTCAAATTCATTTTCTCAGTTCATGAAAGACCTTTCACTGTAATTAATTCAGATCTGGCAACAGATGATTTTATTAACCAATGAAGAAGTTTAAACTAATCTGAGTTAACACTATCCATATCGATTACTCGCTTTCTCCTGGTTAACTAACTCCAGTTAACTCCATTTACCTTCGTTAAGACCTCAACGAGATTAATAATAGCCTTTCATGATAGTTGCCTATTAATGATTACCTGTTAATAACTACCTACTGATTAGCTATTGAATATTACCTATTGGTAATTACTTACTGGTAATAATAGTAATGTCATTACTTTTATTACAGGCATCTTGAACTCCAAAATGATTTTTTTTTTTTTTATCAATTAAAGGCCTTTTAGTCTTTAGCCTTGAGGTCAATGCACGACCACCGAGCTAACCTTTAGGGAGCGATACCTCATATTATATATATATACATATATATATATGTATATATATATACATATGTATATATATATACATATATAGGTATATATACATATATATGTATATATATATGTATATATATATATATATATATATGTGTGTGTGTGTGTGTGTGTGTGTGTGTGTGTGTGTGTGTGTGTGTGTGTGTGTGTGTGTGTGTGTGTGTGCATGTAGAGAGTGAGAGAGAGAGAGAGAGAGAGAGAGAGAGAGAGAGAGAGAGAGAGAGAGAGAGAGAGAGTGACGTCACAGCATGGCGAGAGAGTATGACGTAACGACAGGTAAGGAGTAGGTGTGACGTAAGGGCACAATTACTGCTGTCGTTGATCACTGTCATTGTCACGATAAGTTATCTGACGTTCGTGTGACGGTGTCTCGGACGTCTTGTCAACGTAGCGTGTCACACACGTGCGCGCACACACACACACACACACACACACACACACACACACACACACACACACACACACACACACACACACACACACACACACACAGTGGTTAGTGTTCCCGGCTGCCGCTAAGGCGGTCCGGGTTCGAATCCCGCCCAGGGCTTAAATCATTTCAGTATCGCTGCGCTGCGAGTTGTTACTCCAAATCTCGTGGACAGGGAGTTTGGTGGGTGTGTGCGTGTAAGGTGACAGTATTACCCATAGATCGGTAATATATGAGCTCTGAACTCTCTTCCGGGAGGGAAATAGCTGTCGATCACGAGTCCAATACGTAATCCAAGACCATGGTGAATCACACACACACACAAATTTGTGTTGAAGATCGGAGAATCTATACAATTCTTGATCTCATTTCAACAAATTCTATTTCATATTATTTAGTTTATCTGATATTACTTTTTGTCTAAGTTTCTCACATAAATATATTTCTAATTTTACTTTATTTGATCTAATCCTATTTGATCTACGGGTGTAAGACTTAGAAACTGACGAAGGCGATGGAAACAAAGCTATGGAGGGATCAATGATGGGAATAACACTGAGAGACCGAAAGAGAGCAAGTTGGGTGAGAAAGCAGACTAGTATGAAAGATAATGTGGAGGCAGTAAAAGAGAGGAAGTAGAATTGGGCAGGTTAGTGCGAACGACTGATGAGCGATGGAGCAAGTGTGTTACCGAGTGGACGCCGCGAGATGGGAAGCGTGGAAGAGGGAGACTAGACAGAAGGTGGAGATGCAAAATTGAGAAGTTTGCAGGAGTGACGTGGCAGATGTTGGTACGGTCGTGTGAATTGTGGAATGCTATGGAGACCTTTGTTCAACAGTGGACTCCGGATGACCGATTGATTGATTGATTGATTTATTGATTCTATATTATTATTTCATATAATTTCATCTTATTCTGTTTGTGAAGATTGATGGTGAATTCCATATATGGTGAATTCCTCTAGTTTTACTATGATGAGAATAGTGGAATGAGAATGTCGTAAAGGATATTGTGGAGTCGATCAAAGAATGGAAGTGGAATTGGTCAGAGAATTTAACCAAAAAGGAAGATGGGTGATAGGGGAAAGTGCGCTACTACCTGGATGCTGCGAGACTGGAAGCGTAGAAAGGGAGACCAGAAACCCCTGGAAAAGTTTGCAGGAGTGGTGTGACAGAGGCTGCCACAGCCGTGAGACTCATGGAAGTGGACTACGAATGTATGGTTGTGGTGAATTTTGAGGTGGAGGTTAAGAAAACCAAAGGGAAGGGGGAGAAGGAGGTGAAATATATGGGTGAAATAGTGGTGAAATATCATGATCGAAAAAAAAAATCAAATCCGTCTTTGAGGAAAGGGGAATGACAATTTATCTAATTTGGTAAATGTGCGTATGTGTGTATGTGTGTGTGTGTTTGTGTGTGTGTGTGTGTGTGTGTGTGTGTGTGTGTGTGTGTGTGTGTGTGTGTGTGTGACTCACCATGGTAATTATTCATGGATCACGTGTTGGACTCGTGATCGACAGCTATTTTCCTCCCGGAAGAGAGCTCAGAGCTCATATATAACCGATCTATGGGTAATTCTACGACCTTACACGCCCCCACACACCCAATTCCTCGTCCAAGAGAGTTGGAGCAACGATTCGCAACGCAGCGATACTGAAATTATTTCAGCCCTGGGCGGGATTCAAACCCGGATCTCCGTAGGCCTAGTGGCACCCGAAAACTCTACCAACTGCGACACGAATTTTGTGTGTGTGTGTGTGTGTGTGTGTGTGTGTGTGTGTGTGTGTGTGTGTGTGTGTGTGTGTGTGTGTGTGTGTGTGTGTGTGTGTGTGTGTGTGTGTGTGTGTGTGTGTGTGTGTGTGTGTGTGTGTGTGTGTGCGCGTGTTTGTGTGTGTTGGCTGCTTCTTCAGATTCCCGTAAAACTAATTACCCACTTTAAATATTCTATTCTGGCTAATATTAAACTATTTCTATTCAACTTAGAAAACCCTTGCTATCTAGTTTAATCATGTACAAGGCAGTACCTAGTTTAATTATCTTCTTATGGCTAAACCCAAGCGATATTATTTAGCAAACCCACTCTACACTTAAAGTGTAAGATTAGATCTTTCCACGCTACACTTAAGTGTGAAATTAAGTGATTACATCTTTCCACATATTACCACGTGTTGGTAATGATCACTGGAGTAGGGTGGGAGGGATATACACCCTGAGACGCTTAGCACTGTTCCTTTACCCGGTACTGTCACACTACCCAGATCAAGGCCGAGGTGGAAGCCTCTCCTTAGTGATATTCTGTAGCATTCTTGGTCGATGCTTCAACAATTTTTTTCTGTAGTCAATCCTACAACACACTGGATCACAAGATGACTTTTTTCCGTAGTATATTCTAGGAAGCTCGCTGAACGGGTTAGGGCGTCGTTACTTGCGGCAAAGTTCGAGGGGATGGCGGTTCGAATCCTGCCACCGGCGAAGTCGAACTAAGGTTATGATTCATTAAATTCCACAATACAAAGTCCTCTGTGAGGCGCACCGTCCTAGCCTCCCGATAGGGGGGAGTTTGTGACGTTAAGCCATATAATCATATTCTAGAACGCTAGAACACTGTGACCCGAGCTCGAACCCTCGCGCGAACACGAGTCAGGAATGCATGACGCCTTAATCAGGCAGCACACATTAATTTTACACTAAAGCCTTTTGTGAAAGAGAGCCACGTTTTTTTTGTGATAGAGGAGGAACCAGCGGCCTTAGGGCCTTCCAATGAAGTTCCCCACAGAGATGGAGTAGCAATTATACACACACACACACACACACACACACACACACACACACACACACACACACACACACACGTATATATATATATATATATATATATATATATATATATATACATATATATATATATATCTATAATTATATATGTATATATATATTCATATATATAAATATATATATATATATATATATATATATATATATATATATACACACACACATATATACATATACCAAAGGCTTTTTCCCCCTTACACGGGGGATAGCCAAAAAGAAAAAGGCATAGAAACCATTCCCACCTATTCCATCCCCTACATATTCCACTCCCCTTCACCCTCCTCCCTCTCATCTTGGCACCTCCTGGATGACGGGTCATCCCTGCATCATGTCCACTGACGTTAATGGCTATTTAGAATTAATTTTATAGTTTTTCTTAATTTCTTAATTTTGATGCTTATCCACTTTGGCGCACCTCACACATTTTATTTTGGCTGGCGCCAGACGATTTTATTCATCTATGGGCGGGGGAGGGAAGGGTTAGATTAGTGACGTCACCGTACTGATGGGTTTAAGACGAAGCCAAACACTATAATTTCATCCTGGTTGTCGCCAGGTGATTTTATTCATCTCGGCAAACAATGGAGGTCCGTTTCGTCTTCGAGGGACTGAGCGATGTCCGAGTGTGAGGATCAAACTAGGGAACCGTTATACAGCTCTAAACGGGTTTCCTTACGCCTTGTACATCGCTTCCCTGCGGGGGAACACGGTGGTAAAAAGGCGGTAGTGGTGGTAAAAGACGGTGGTAAATGGTGGTAAAATGTGGTGGTAAGAGGTGCTGGTACTTGGTGGTAGGGGGTGGTGATGGTGGTAAATGTGGTGGTAGTGGTGGTGTAGGTATTGGTGTCATTGCTGTTGCTGTTGGAGTTCGTGGTGGTGGTCGAGTTGGTGATGGTGGTGGTGATGGCGTTGTTGTTGTTGGTGGTGATGTTGTTGGTGGTGTTGGTGGTGGTATTGTTGGTGTTGTTACTGTTGGTGATGGTGTTTTTTGGTGGTGCTGTTGGTGGTGCAGACATCCAGCATTTTTCTGAGGAATGGAATTCCCTTTTATATAATCTAGCTGTTACTAGCCGACTCTCTTCTTGTACAAAAAAAAAAAAAACGCTCAAACGTTGGTTCAAAGGTTCAAATAGTGATCAAGAAAGTGCTGACGAGTTGGTGATGAACACCATCGACAAAGTGACGATATGGTGATCAACACCATGTCGCTATTTAGCGGGTTTAGCAGTTGCTCCGTGATGACAACTTGAATGATGATAGTCACTTAAACGCATACAAGGGATTAATTAAGATTTAATTTAAACCTTTCACATTATAGTAGTTTAGTTAAAAATCACAATTCACAAATCCTAAAACGAAGCGAAAAAATAAATAAAAACATTCTATGGTAAAGTGACAGAAGCCACAAAAAACCTGTTATGATGATGACCAGTTGTGATGATCGCACCTCTACACGAAATGTGATGACACTTAAGAAGAGGACGCGAGCCCGCGTGATGACAAGTCCTCACCATGATGGAAGTGATGACCCCAGACAGTGATGATGACACCACCACACAACCGGACACCACAAAACAGTGATGGACCTTCAACAAGGGCACACGGAGATCACTATCAAGGCGATAACACCAGATCTCGAAGATGGTGATGATAATAATGGTGATGACATGGTTCAAGGACGACGACGAAGAGGAGGAGGAGGAGGAGGAGGAGGAGGAGGAGGAGATGTGGGTTGTCTCCTCTCGATCTCCGCCTTCCGGAGACGACGCCATTTTGTATCCGGATAAAATCTCCATGGATGACAGTCGATGGTATGAGCGGATGCAATCATCCTCAGACGGCGTGATCTGATAGGAGATCGTGATTACGAAAATGGATGTGGAGGTGGACGTGCCCCCTGCCGGTGGATGACGGTGGACGACGAAAGAGACGTCAGGAATGGTTGCGGGTGGATGAAGCTAGATGATTGTGGATGACGGGAAAGACAGCAAAGATGGATGCCGGTGGATGACGGGAGATGCCCGTGGATGACAGTGACTGCGGGAGGATGATGGTGGATGACGTTGGATGATCTTTGGATGACGTTGGATGATCTCTGAATAATGCTGGATGATAGTGGATGACAGGAAAGACAGCAAAGATGGATTCTGATGGATGACGGTAGCTGCCCGTGGATGACGCTAGCTGTGGGAGGATGATGGTGGATGACGTTGGGTGATCTCTGGATGACGTAAGAGACAGGAAAGACAAATGACACCGCATTCTTGGATGTGGTCGTCAGATGACGAATATGTGATGTGACGTGTGATGTCATGTGATGGTGGATGTCATGTGGATGTGGAGGAGGAGGAGGTGAAGGAGGTGGATGTGGAGGAGGATGTGGAGGTGGAAGAGGTAGAGGTGGAGGTTGGTGTGGAGGAGGATGTAGAGGAGGTGGAGGAGGAGGTGGGTGTGGATGTGGAGGAGGTGGATGTGGAAGAGGTGGATGTGGAAGAGGTGGTTATGGAGGAGGTGGGGTGGAGGAGGTGGATGTGGAGGAGGTGGAGGAGGAGGAGGAGAGGGAGGAAGAGGTGGAGGTAAATCGGTAGTAGGTTCGAATCATTGGTGATTGTAAAACAAGTTACTGCCATTGGAAGAATGTGTACACACACACACACACACACACGCACGCACGCACACAAACACACATACTTTCTGTAGTGGTTAGCGTCTTGACTTCTCGTGTGGAAAGTCCGAGTTCGAGCCCCACTCACAACTTGGTTTCAATTACACTGTAGCCTGTTATTGTCCTCCTTGATCACAGGGGATGGTGTGTGTGTGTATGTGTGCGTGCGTGTGTGTGTGTGTTGATCACAGGGGATGGTGTGTGTGTGTGTGTATGTGTGCGTGCGTGTGTGTGTGTGTGTGTGTGTGTGTGTGTGTGTGTGTGTGTGTGTGTGTGTGTGTGTGTGTGTGTGTGTGTGTGTGCGCGTGTGTGCACGTGTGTGCGTGAAAGAGGCACGCCCTCTTCCCTTTGACCTCTTATTCTTTCCTTCGCTTTACTTTTACCATTTCATTTTTTATCTTAATCTTCCTTCTTCTTCTTCCTCTCTCCTCTTCTACCTTTCTCCCAATATTAAGATTTTGCTTCTTTTACTTTAGTTCTTTTGTGCCATTCTTGCCTCTCTCCTTCGTTTTTTGTTTTTTTTTCGTTTTTTTTTATTTTTTCTTCAAGAAATTTTCATTCCTCCTTTGGTTTCCGCTCTTTGGTTACATGTACAGCTCGGGCTTCCAGAACGGCTTTGTCTCCGAATCTTTCTTGAGCCCAAAAGGAGGAAATCTCATCAATAAACTTAAGTATAGAAAGTTTCCTGGCAGAGTCTTCCAGGGAAATCGAAATTTTCCGCTTTATTAAAAAGGAAAAGAAATTCTTTTTTAGAAAAATTGTCGATTTGGGTTTTCGTGGGAAAAATGTAAAAGTACGGGGGTGGTTCGGTTTACACACACACACACAAAGACACACACACACACATATGTATATATATATGTATATACATATTTATACATATGCAAAGTAGACCACTTGGAAAAAGGAAACTAACGAAGCAGAGCGCTTTCGTATATTACATCTTCAGTGCAACAAGTACAAATAGAAATGCATACATACAGTAATATATACACGAAACAAAGGAACAATGACAGTTTGGATATGGGTAGCGGCCAATTACCCCCTGGGGGGCGGAAGGTCATTGTCAATTAACTTATGATGGTGGGGCGACATCAGGTCACAGTCGCCAGGGTCACATAGTGTCGATGGATTACAATTTACCTGATATCATCTTATGAATCAAACTACACTCTATTAAATTTCTTGCTATTAGGTTGTTGGTATAATAGATTGGCTGAGCATTATCCCAATCAACTGGATGATTATTTAATTCAGTTGATTGGGATAATGCTCAGCCAATCTATTATACCAACAACATAATACCAAGAAATTTAATAGAGTGTAGTTTGATTCATATCACCAGTAATCAAAATACCAACCTTCATAAAGGCTTATACAAACTTGATCATTTTATTTGTCAAGAAATTAGTAAGATGATTTCAGGTAAATTGTAACCCATCGACAGTATGTGACCCTGGCGACTGTGACCTGATGTCGCCCCACCATCATAAGTTAATTGACAATGACCTTCCGCCCCCCAGGGGGTAATTGGCCGCTACCCATATCCAAACTGTCCTTGTTCCTTTCTTTCGTGTATATATTATGTATGCATTTCTATTACTTTGTACTTGTTGCACTGAAGATGTAATATACGAAAGCGCTCTGCTTCGTTAGTTTCCTCTTTCCAAGTGGTCTACTTTGCATAAGTG
>NC_134787.1:16815082-16817582 GCF_046742065.1 Oratosquilla oratoria
GACAATGATTACAATATATATATATATATATATATATATATATATATATATATATATACATATATATATAATTATATATATATATGTTGGTGCAGTAGATATTATTCCTATCTCTAATGCAGGAAGCCAGGGTTCGAGTCGCATTTTCAATGGCCTCTCAACCCCTCTCTGCAACAGCAGATATGAGAGGTCCCGTATACCAGTGCCGAAGTCTTTAGAACACTGGTTTCAGACTCCATTCGTAACAACCACAAGAAACAAAATCGGATTTCTATCCACTATGGTGAGGAACTGAGGCTGCATAGTCTGTAGATGGATAGACCTGGGGCTCAGTACTGGACAACCAAGACTAATCTTATAAACACTCAAAAAAAAAAAAAAAAAGGCAAACAGAAAAGGCTCAAGACAGTAACAAACACCAAAAACAAGACAAGAAAAAAACACAAAGAAGCAAACGAATAAAAATAAATAGATAAACGAATTAATAAACAAAAAATAACCAAGATATTGACATTACAGTACATTGGCCACCTGGTGAGTCTTCAGTTGACACAAGCCTCAGTGACGAGTTAATCAACACGACCTCAGCGTTTGCAATGGCCAGCCACCGACTAATACGGGAGGAACAGGCGCCATTTGAGGACGCCAAGGCTTCACTCTGGACAACGTTTCTTCCAAACGTTATCTTACTAATAGTACCTTCATCCTTATATGGTGTTCCATTGTTTAGTATTTCTGACACAACTAGCGCTTCTATCCCTGGTGTGCCCAAGAAGAGGTGAGGGCACTAGAAAAGTGGGATGGTGCAAGTTAGAAATGATCCCCACTGCGTGACTCGGGTCCGTAAGGGTGTTTCTAAAGCCCCCTTGACAGTTTAATGTGTAAAGTGCATGTGGTCAGTACCTCATACGTGGCCACATACTTGGTCTATGTGGAGAGTTAGTCTTATACGAATAAGATAAATTGGCATAAACCAGAAGCTTCATGGAATCCTTGTTATCTGTTGCTGGAAACTGGAACACAAAGCAACGCCAGCTGGAAACTGGAATTCAGGGCAACGCCTTCAATGAATAAAACCACCCAGCGACAGCGATATCAAGCCTCTGAAAGGGTTAACGAGTTCATTAAAACGGTTCCACCCCCCCGTTCCCCTCCCCCTCTCTCTCCCCCCTGATGTTCCCCCTCCGGTTCGACGCGCTCACCCAGACTCGACCTGAAACCATATTGGAACACCAAACCCGTCCCCTCCCTCAGGAAAAGGAGGAGGAGGAGGAGGAAGAGGAGGAGGAAGAGGACGAGGAGGAAGAGGAGGAAGAGGTGGAGGATGATGATGATGAAGAGGTGGAGGAGGAGGAGAAGGAAGACGTGGAGGAGGAGGAGATGGTGGAAGAGGAGGTGGTGGTAGTGGTGGTGGAGGAAGAGAAGAAGGAGTTGGAGGAGAAGGTGGAGGAGGAGATGGAGGACGACGACGACAACGGCGGTGACTGTCACCACCACATCCTCCACCACAATCACCACCAACACCATAATCACCACCAACACTTCCACTTCCACTTCCATCAAGAAAACTAACACTTCTTTCTCTTCGACCACCACTTCCACCGACAACAAGGCCATCACCTCCTCCTCCTCCTCCAGCACCATCTCCTCCTCTTCCTCCTCCTCCAAAACCACCACCTCCTCCTCCTCCTCCAAAACCATCACTACCACCCCCTCCTCCTCCCCTCCTCTTCCTCTCCTCCTCCTCCAAAGCCATCACTATCACCTCCCCCTCCTCCTCCTCCTCCTCTTCGTCCTCCTCCTCCTCCTCCTCTTCGTGGTCGTGGCTGGAGCTTCAGCCCGCAACTAGCAGTTGGCCCACCCCATTCTCATACACAACCGATCCAATACCTCCACCTCCATCTCCGTCTCCTCTACCTCCGTCTTCATCTCCACATCCACCTTCCCCTCCACCTCCTCCATCTCTACCCGCACCTCTACCATCTCCACTACTGTCCGCACCTCCCTCCTCCTCTCCTTCCTCCTCCTCCTTCTCTTCCACTTCTTCCCCGTCTCAAGCAGCACTTCCTCCTTCTCTTCCTCCTCAGCCTCCTCTTCCTTTTCTTCCACTTCCACTTTCTCCATTTCTACAAACAGTTTTTCCTCCTCCTCCTCCATCCCTCCCCCTTCTTCCTCCACCTCCACCAACTCTTCCACCGCCATCTTCAATTCTTTTCTTTCAATATCTTTACTACAAAGGCCAGCACATACAACAACACTCCTCCTCTTACTCCTCCTCCTCCTCCTCCTCCTCCTCCTCCTCCTACTCCTCAACCTTTATCAACACCTATGGAAGGTCACGAATGTATAGGGGCCAAATAAACACAGATCAACGATGCGTCCATGTGTTTAACATGGCGGTACAATTAAACATGTACAAACGAGGGGCTAAACACTGCTAGGAAAACACGAGCAGTTCTCAGGTACAAAAAAAAAAAAAAAAAAATCGTATCACATTTTT
>NC_134787.1:16830082-16832582 GCF_046742065.1 Oratosquilla oratoria
AAAATCATGATAATAATTTGGAGGAGAACGTTTGCGTACTGAACGGTGTGCCAGTGCCCTGGTTAGTCTAACACGCAGGGCAAAGGTGATGGGGTTTGGTTGCAGCTAAGCGCTTCCTGGTGTAAGCAATTTCACCAGAGCCACCGCTGTCATCACTATCACACCACAACATCCATCACCCCTTCAGTTTTAGATCTGTGAATTACCTCACGACCAGGAGAGAGAGAGAGAGAGAGAGAGAGAGAGAGAGAGAGAGAGAGAGAGAGAGAGAGAGAGAGAGAGAGAGAGAGAGAGAGAGAGAGAGAGAGAGAGAGAGGGAGAGAGAGACTCTTCTTTCCATACCTCCCGCTGATCATCTCGTCTCCGAATCAAATCGCCTGGCCTTGGGCCAAATCCAGGGAGGTGTCGGTCGGGGGTCCGCGTGGGAATCAACCAAGGGATCCCCCATTCCCTCCTTTACCCCTTATCCTCCCCCGTGGGGGTCCCTGACCCCAGGGACCCCCTGCTGAAGAATATTGAATTGAAACGTAATTCATGCTGCTCTTAACCGATCCTAAATATTCAAGTAGCCACTTGGGTTGGTGTCCATTGTATACATTCGGAGTTCACTTCGTTATGACCACACCGTAAAGGATCTTATTCAGAGAGCGCGGGTGGGCAGCGGCCGGGCTGATGAGGCCGAAGGTATGTTCTCAGTTCGTTGACTTGTGTTGCTGGGTTTACTGCCGATCTAAAGAGGTTAAGTCAGGTGAAAGGGGGTTATGTTAGATAGGGAGGGGTTTAATGAGCAGCAAGAGGGTTAAGTTAGACGGAAAAGGGTTGAGATTGATATGTCAGTAGATAAGAAGTAAAAAAGTTGGTAAAATATCAAGGTTTTGTCCTTACATTAAGTACATTAAGTACATTATTGGTCCTTTAGGTGTCACTTTTTAACAAATTCGTGTAAAAGAAAAAATA
The DNA here is from genome assembly GCF_046742065.1 of Oratosquilla oratoria. Taxonomy (NCBI): domain Eukaryota; kingdom Metazoa; phylum Arthropoda; class Malacostraca; order Stomatopoda; family Squillidae; genus Oratosquilla; species Oratosquilla oratoria. The sequence continues at coordinate 16,831,040 of NC_134787.1, forward strand.
TATATATGACTGTCGCCAGACGATTTCATTCAGTTAAGAAAAGACCCTTCCAATTGTAACCCTGTGAACACATTGACGCCTTTGAAATGTTCTATTCGGGCCAAGAAACAGACCATTTATATATATATATATATATATATATATATATATATATATATATATATATATATATATATATATATATATATATATATATATATATATATATATATATACACATATATATGGAGTTCAACTCCGACCTCAAAGGGGTCTCAATCACTGAAGACAACTTTCAGGCAGGGTCTGTCCCCAGAAATGAATAAAATTGTCTCTCCTTAGAACAAAGTATATAGAGTGCGTTACCGTGTTGAGGGGGTTAAGGGTTAAAGAAACTAAATCCAAATAATATATGCATTCCACTGACGCCGACTTGTCCCCCAGAGCAGAATCCATTAAGCGATCTAAACGTCACCTTTCTGCATTTTCCACAAATGATAGATTTCTATTCAAAATCTATTTTCCGAGACTATGAAAGTACACATCAAATGCACTATATCACACTTGTATCCAGAAGGATCCCTTCAGATGAATAGAAATGCCTTACATTCATCAGAATGAAATGTTTAAATGTATCGAATGATTTGCGGTGGATGTCAATAGATGCAGGGAGGGTCACATGATAAACGGTATTACAGAAAATCACGTTTTCAATCATTTTCTGAAATCAGATATCACAGTGTATATAAGTATTAGAATATATATTATATATAAAACATAAATGAAACTATAAATGTAACACATAACAAATATCAAATATGAAGACAAATATAGATATATGATATATAAGAGATATGATAAGAGAGAGACATTTCGAAAAATTTGTGGTCACACTGTCCACCATATGTTGGATGTGTTTCATTATTATGTAATATGGTTGTACTTACTGTACTTGTACTTGGCTGTACACGATGGTCCACATTTTTTTATCTCTCCTCTCTTTGCTCTCTCCTCTTTTTGAGCCTTCCTCATTGGTCCCCTCTTTCTTGTCCCTTTCTCTTTCCTTGCTCCCCTCCTCTCTCTTCCCTCTCTTTTTCTCTCACGCCCCCATTCTCTCTCTCTTGTTCCCCTCTTATTCTCATCTGCCCCACCTCTCTTGTCCCCTTTCTCTTGTGAGTTGCACACACACACACACACACTCGCACAATCGTGTTTGAGATTAACAGGGGTAGACAATTGAATTTTTATATATAAAAAAAAGGAAGAAGAAGAAGAAAAAAAAAAATCCAATCTTTTGACTTTCGACTTCCGACCATCGCAGTCTCCGGGACGAAATGTGCGACATCGAAGACCTAATCGGTCTCGCTATGGTCTTATTACTTCCGCCATAACCGGTCGAATCCGGTCATGAACGACCCTAGTAAGGGTAGCCAACCGGACTCTTAACAACCCATCAGCTGGGGGTAAAAGAAACGAAATTCTTCGATTATTTTTAGACCATTTCCTCAGCGTCCTTGCTTGATGGTCCGTGAAGAGTTTCTAGACTAAAGTATCTAGCCTCTCA
>NC_134787.1:16840082-16842582 GCF_046742065.1 Oratosquilla oratoria
CGGCATGCACCGCCTTTGTAATCCTTTGTAAATAAAGATAAATAAATCTCAATTTTGAACATACAAGACATACGAGAGGAATACAACATGCAAACTTAATATACAAAATAAAATGTATATTCTCAACACACATTACAAGACAGGCCAATCATAGAAAGAAGCCTCGATATAGCCAGGATGAATGGAGGAATTGAACCGAGGCCTTTGTGCTTACGAACCAGGGCCGACACCGAACTCACCACAACGTCATCAATATCTTAGTGACTTTAGTGACACCCACTATGGACCGGAGGCACGCATCTTTATTTTGTGATTGGAGGTTAATGTTTACTTAATGAAGAATGTTGAAAATTTATCTATTCACCTATTGATTAATTTCTTTATTGATTTATTTCTTTATATACTTATGTTTTTATTGAACTATTTATCTATTTATTTATTTATTAGTTTATTGATTTATTATTGATTTATTTGTTTATATATTTATGTCTTATTTAGATGTTTAGATATTTATTTATCTATTTATTTATTCATCTATTTATTTATCTATCTACTTATTCATTTATTTATTTATATATTTTTAATTTATTTACTTATTCATTTGTATATTTTTAATATATTTACTTATATATTTATTCATCTATTCATTCATCCATCTATTCATCTACTTATTTACTAATCAATCTATTTATTTATTTACTTATTCATTTATCTATTTATTTATGTACATGAGGTATCTTATTTATTTACATATTTTTCATTTATTTACATATTCATTTATATACTTTAATCTATTTACTTATATATTCATCTATGCATTTCTCTATTAAGTTACTTATTTACTAATAAATTGATTTGTTTTATTTATTTATTTACTTATTCATTTGCGTGAGGCATTTCAACTTATATATTTTCATTTATTTACTTACACATTTATATATTTTTAGTATATTTACTTATATATTTATTCATCTGTCGATATATCTATTCCTTTACTTATTTACTAATCAATTTATTTATCTATTTATTTATTTACTCATTTATTTACTTATTTACAATAGGCATTTTGTTTATTTACATATTTTTCATTTATCTAATTATTAATTGATATATATTTTAATATATTTACTTATATATTCATCTATTTATTGATCTATTAACTTATTTATCTATTAATCAATTTATTCATTTATTTATCTATTTACTTATTCATCCATCTGTTTACTTATTTATTTACATGGGGTGTTTTTTTTTTTACGTATTTTCATTTATTTATTTATACATTCATATATTTCTAATATATTCACTTATATATTTATTCATCTATTTATATATCTACTCATTTACTTATTTATTAATTAATTTATTTATCTATTTATTTATCTATTTATTCATTTACTTATTTACCAATAAATCTATTTATTTATTCATTTATCTATTTACTTATTTATTTACAAGTGGTAACTTATTTCCTCCTCTATTTTAGCGTCCTTAAACTGTCCTTTTCCACTACTACGTTACCAACTACCTCTTCGTCACGATAGTATCTTATAAGACAGACACAGCAAAGCACAAATTCATGGAGAGAAGCGCTGGTAAACTAGAAACCGAAACATCGCGATCAGAGCTGCTACTATTCGAACAAAGAGACAATACAAAGGATTACAAAGTAACAGCATACCGACAAGAGACCTTTTGGTCCATAACTAGGCCGGATGCGAAAAAAAAGTACAAAAGTCAAATAAAATGAATAAATAGATAATGATGAATAATAAACGATCAGATAAATGATACTAATTCATAAAAACAGATAAATAATAGGGAATAAATAATTATGATAAATTGATAAATAATGTACTAAATGAACCTTTTCCTCCAGTTTGACTCTGTCTTCCAAGGAATGAAGAGGAAAAGTAGAAAAGAGAGAAGACAAAAAACGGAAGACGTGAAAGCGGAAAGAAGGAGTGAGAGAGTGAGAGTGAGGGAGTGAGGGAGTGAGGGCGGGAGGAAGGAGTAAGGGAGTGAGGGAGGGGGAGGTGGGAGGGAGAGAAGAGGGGGAGGTGGGAGGGAGAGAAGAGGGGGAGGTGGGAGGGAGAGAAGAGGGGGAGGTGGGAGGGAGAGAAGAGGGGGAGGTGGGAGGGAGAGAAGAGGGGGAGGTGGGGTGAGAGGGGGAGGTGGGGTGAGAGGGGCAGGTGGGGTGAGAGGGGCAGGTGGGGTGAGAGAGGGAGGTGGGGTGAGAGGGGGAGGTGAGGTGAGAGGGAGTGAATAAGGGAGTGAGGGCGGGAGGAAGGAGTAAGGGAGTGAGGGGGAGGTGGGAGGGAGAGAAGAGGGGGAGGTAGGGTGAGAAGGGGGGTGAGGTGAGAGGGAGTGAATGAGGGAGTGAGGGCGGGAGTAAGGAGTAAGGGAATGTGGGGGAGGTGGGGAGGGGGGACGGGGGAGAAGAGAGGGTGAGGTGGGGTGAGAGGGTGAGGTGGTGTGAGAGGGTGAGGTGGATGGGTGG
>NC_134787.1:16847582-16850082 GCF_046742065.1 Oratosquilla oratoria
ATAATAATAATAATAATAATAATAAATGTGTAAACAAATGGTTGAAAATGTATGAATAAACTAACAAATGAACTGATAAAGAATCTCATAAGTGAAATGATTAGATACACAGAATAATTAGTTGATCAAGAAATTCATAAATGCTTGAAAAAATACACAAAAATTAATAATCACAAACTAATTAAATAAAATATACAAATGGATAGATAAATCGTACAGGACATAATTAAACACATAAGTAAATAGATAAAAATAATTTATAAAATGAATAAACTAAATAGATATCTAAACAGGTAAACATCTAAATGTACAAATAGATAAATAAACTAACCAAAACAAATAATCATAAAGGTAAACAAACAGACAAATACTTAAATAACATAAACAAATAAATAAACTAATGAATAAGCTAATTAACTAAATAGGAAGACAAACATGACTTTAGGCGTGCTTTCAAAAGGTACTCAACAGTGCATCTTCATTTGAGAAAAAAAAAATAATCTTGATGACAATGTTATCGCGGACTCCATCTCAATGCGGAACTGCATCAGTTGAACTCGTTGCCGCGGAGATCCTTCGATATCACTGCAATCTAAAAGAGATTGAGCGGGAACACACAAACACACACACGCACACACACACACACACGCACACGCACATTCAACTCCTTGTCCACCAGAGTTAGTGCGGCGACACAGAGATTTTCAGCACTTGACTTCTCGTATATGTGTGTGTGTGTGTGTGTGTGTGTGTGTGTGTGTGTGTGTGTGTGTGTGTGTGTGTGTGTGTGAGAGAGTGTGTGTGTGTATGTGTGTGTATGAGCGTGTGTGTGTGTGTGTGTGTGTGTGTGTGTGTGTGTGTGTGTGTGTGTGTGTGTGTGTGTGTGTGTGTGTGTGTGTGTGTTGCATACATTACATGACGAAATATAATTTCAGTCGAATTTATACCAACATGAAGTAAAACAAAGACAAATAAATAGAAAATATATATATACATATATGAGGAATGGTCGGCTTTATGTGGATTGGGAGATATACTACCCAACAACCATTCATCACGGCAATGCACTTATTACACTTATTTCATAACTATTCATGATTCATACGAAGGACCCAATTTGAATGATGACGTCATCAAATATTCATGGTAGACCCAAGGTGGGTAGTTAACTCTACTTTAATCACCCCCTTACGTACCGGATGATACTTGTTGCTTTACTCTACAAGACGCCAAGCGATTTTATTAGGATATTATGCTAGTTTGTTTTATTTTTATCAAAAATGTTTTTTGTTATGCGATATAGAAAGTATTAGATAGTAATAGTTTTGTTTAAAAATTAATTTAATAGATAATTTCTGGTTCATTACTATGACAGAGTTCTACCACAGTGTTCTACGATAGTGTTTTATGAGTGTTCCATAACTATGTTCTACCACTGTGTTCTACGCCAATGTTCTACCACAGTGTTCTAGAGCAATGTTCTAGCAATTGTTTACCGCACTTTGACACCATACTTGTCTACCACGTTTTTATACCACACTTTCCTACCATGTCTTTATACCATACTTGTCTACCACATTTTTATACCACACTTTCCTACCATGTCTTTATACCATACTTGTCTACCACGTTTTTATACCACACTTTCCGACCATGCCTTTATACCACACTCTCCTACCATGTCTTTATACCACACTTTCCTGCCACGTTTTTATACCACATTTTCCTACCACGTCTTTATACCACACATTCCTACTACGTTTTTATACCACACTTTCCTACCACGTCTTTATACTACACTTTCCTACCACATTTTCATACCACACTTTCCTACCACGTAATTATACCACACTTTCATACCACGTCTTTATACCACACTTTTCTACTACGTTTTTATACCACACTTTCCATGTCTTTATACCACACTTTCCTATCACATTTTTATACCACATATCCCTACCACGTCTTTATACCACGCTTTCCTATCACGTCTTTATACCACACTTTCCTGCCATATTTTCATATCTCACTCTCCTACCACACTTTGTTTACTAACACCAAAACTTTATGGAACTTGTTTCTTTGGCTGTAGTTCTTTGGAATTAGATAAACACATACATACTTGGAAGATGAAGTGTTCATTAGGATTATCTGCATCGTGAGAGATCACTCTAAGCTATGGTCATGGTCGGTCATGATCATCATTCATGAATGTGTTATGCAGTTCCGCAGTTTTGCATGACGGGAGCCCCGGCTTCTTTTCACGAGTCATGCAAATTTGTCATCAGGGTTTATGGGCATATGCATGGCGACGAGAAGACAATAAAATGGCAATGGTGGAAACTACAACAACAACAACAACAACAACAACAACAACGGGAGCAAAAAGAACAACAACAACAACAACAGGGATAATATCAAGAACAAAACAACAACAAGTAATTTGTCTTGCAGATAATGTGCAAGAGGAAATCACACAAGGAACGAAAAATTCGTTTGA
>NC_134787.1:16857582-16875082 GCF_046742065.1 Oratosquilla oratoria
GTGTGTTGATGGATATATGATACTTGATAAAATCCTTCCAAGTATTCCAAGGCCTTTGCCCTCTCGAGTGTATTAGGGAAAACAAAATAATAATAATGTTAAGTGAATCTATAAATATATGAATAAACAAATAAATGGATAAATAAACAAATAAATAAATAACCAAATAAATAGATGAACTAAATAAACAAATAAGCAAACAAGTAAATAAATAAATAAATAAATAAACAGATAAATTAATAAATTAATAAATAAATAGATAAACCCATTACGATTTTTTTTTAATTCAGCAAAGATTTTGTAGCTCATCCTCGTATCCTTTCAAATCCGTCTTAAATGCTATCTGGATGCGTTGTAATATGTGACCGAATTATCTATATAATCTTTTGATAATAGCTAATAGTTAATATTAAAAACAATGTACATTAATGTGCTGTGTCTTGCGACACTGGCTCTGACCCAGGGCAGTGGGCAAGATGCAGGGATGACCCGTCATCCAGGAGGTGCCAAGATAAGAGAGAGGATGGAGGGGAGTGGAGTGTATTAGGGATGGAATGGGTGGGAATGGTTTTTATGCCTTTTTCTTTTTGGCTACCTCCCTTGTCAGGGGGAAAAAGCCTTTGGTATATGTATGTATATATATAAATATACATATATATATATATATATATATATATATATAGATATATATATATATATATATATGTGTGTGTGTGTGTGTGTGTGTGTGTGTGTGTGTGTGTGTGTGTGTGTGTGTGTGTGTGTGTGTGTGTGTGTGTGTGTGTGTGTACATTTAAGAAAGAAATAGAGAAGAACTAGTTTACCAACAGAGTGGTTGACGAATGGAATAGACTTAGTAACCACGCAACGAGAGCCGAAACTATCGATTGTTTTAAAAGAAGGTTAGATAACTTTATGGATGGGGATGATAGGAGGTTATAAACACGGAACTGCCTAGTGTAGGCCTTAGGGTCTCTTGCAGTGTCCTTCATTCTTATGTTCTTATGATATGGGATGGCCCAAGAACCGTTGCCTGGTGCTGTGGGGTTGTGGATTTCTAGTTGGATTTTACGTGAGAAAGAGTGAGTACATACCATTCTTGTGATAGCGAATCTGGAGACTAACCTGGAAAGATAAAATTAAATATTATTAGAAATTTGACAAAGAAGTGTTTTATAAAGTAGCTAGTAAATCAATAAATAAACAAATAAATTAATAAATAAACAAGTACATAGATTAAATAGATTAACAAATGAATAATTGACAGAAATAAATAGACAAATAGATAAATGCGTCAATAAAAAAGAAACTTAATAAATAAATAGATTAAATAAATGAACGAATAAACAAATAGACAATTAAACAAACAAATAAATAAATAATTATACAAATAAATAAATACATAACTAAACAAATCTTTCATCCTTCTCATTTATTTGTCCAGTTCCTTTCCTACTCCCCTCTTCCCCCCTTTTCTCCTCCCTCCCCCTTCCCCCCTTTCCCCTCCTCCCTCCCCCCCTTCCCCCTCTTCCCTATCCCACACTAGCCTATCAACTATCCATGACATTAATCCCCGTCCAACTCCCTCAAGACCCAAAGGCTTAGCTAAACCTGAGACCCAACACGAAGACGAAGTAAAAGACGCCATCGTCCCAATTTGTAGTTTTTGCACAAATTGTTTGTTGTGTCTATCTGCGTGGGAGGCTTCCCTCACTCCTTCATCCTCCCAACCACCTCCACCTTCTCCTCCTCCTCCTCCTCCTCTTCCTCCTCCTGCTACTAATTTTCTTCTTCCTGCATCTTCCTTCCTCCTCCTCTTCCTTCTTCTCCTCCTCCCCTTCTTCCTTCTCTTTCTCTTCATCCTTCTCTTCTTCCTCCTCTCCCTCCTCCTCCTCCTCTTCCTTTTCCTCCTCCTCTTCCTCCTTTCCTTCTTCCTCCTCCTCCTCTTCTTTTTCCTCTTCCTCTTCTTCTTCTTCCTCTTCATCCTTCTCTTCTTCCTCCTCTCCCTTCTCCTTCTCCTCTTCCTTTTCCTCCTCCTCTTCCTCTTCTCCTCTTCCTCTTCATCCTTCTCTTCTTCCTCCTCTCCCTCATCCTTCCTCCTCCTCCCCCTCCTCTTCCTTTTCCTCCTCCTCCTCTTCTTCTCTTCCTCTTCATCCTTCTCTTCTTCCTCCTCCTCCTTCCCGAAGATGGCGTTGAAGAAACAAACCAACGAGTCCATTAAAGAATAATTCTTGGCGCCGCCAGGAGGGGACCTTTGCCCTGAGTGCTACGACTTCCAGGGAAAAAGCAGAGGTCACCGGAAGTGACGTCAGAGCCTCGTGTTGTCTCCATTTTATCTATTTTTCTATTTATCTGTTTATTCATTTATTTGTGTATTTATTTATTTCATTTACCTATATATTCTTTTGTTTTTTGTACAGCTTTACAATGGAAAAGCATTGGACCGTGTTCGAGTCCTGAACTTTCAGATCGCGAGCTGGGCATGGTAAACACTGGGCCATTACATCTCCTTGTATAGCTGCAATATATATATATATATATATATATATATATATATATATATATATATATATATATATACATATATCTTTCCCGCTCTTTCCCTCTTTCTTTCTCTCTATCTCTCTCCCTCCCAACCCTCCCTCCCTCCCTCTCTCTCTCATATTATAAAGATAGTATGAGCGAAAGAGAGGGAAAGAGAGAAAAAGAGAGAGAGAGATAGAGAGTGAGAGAGAAATGAGAGAGAGAGAGAGAGAGAGAGAGAGAGAGAGAGAGAGAGAGAGAGAGAGAGAGAGAGAGAGAGAGAGAGAGAGAGAGAGAGAGAGAGAGAGAGGCAGCATCAATATTTTCTGGAAAAAATGCAATATCATATTTACGTGGAGATGGAAATGAAGATGATGAATTCCTTTGTGTTCTGAAGAGGAAATCAGAACGAAACTCGAGAAATTATGCAATTATCGTTAAAAAGTTCATTTCACAGTTGATTTTCATCATAACACAAAAAAATATTCAAAGTAATTCCATTCTCTTTAGAGTTTCCAAAACCAAACATAAGAAAAAAAAATCAAAAATTGACAAAGAGAAACGAGAATAAAAATAGAATATAAATTAAATAATGACAAGATAAAAACTATGTAATACTAAATAGTGATTATAATAATGATGAAATAATAAAAGAATGATTAGTGATAATAGACTAATAATAGCAATAATAATTTTATAACAATAATGGTGATAATTGCCGTAGTAATAAAAATAATGTATTTATCAATCTATTTTATTTTAGTTCATGTTTTTGTCACAATCATATATATAATGTAGCAGATAAGAGTGGGGGCGAGAGAAAGCGAGAGAGAGAGAGAGAGAGAGAGAGAGAGAGAGAGAGAGAGAGAGAGAGAGAGAGAGAGAGAGAGAGAGAGAGAGAGAGAGAGAGAGAGAGAGAGAGAGAGAGAGAGAGAGAGAGAGAGAGAGAGAGAGAGAGAGAGAGAGAGAGAGAGAGAGAGAGAGAGAGAGAGAGAGAGAGAGAGAGAGAGAGAGAGAGAGAGAGAGAGAGAGAGAGAGAGAGAGAGAGAGAGAGACTTCGTGCTGCTGGGCCCCCCACCCCCATCCCGACACCCTCAGGTCTACTTGTTGCTTCTTCGGAGATGATTAATAGCGTCGACTTTAAGATGGCCCCATCTTAAGTACAGTATTCGTGTTTATCCATTTACTTATACATTTATCAATTTATTTGTTTATTATTTGGTTTAATTGTTTGTTCATTTATTTCACTCTCATTCATTCGTTTTTTTTTGTCTATTTATTATTGTTTGTTTATTCGTGCATTTGTCTATTTAATAGTATTTTTTATTTGTTAATTTTTATCATCTTTTTTTTTTTTGTGAAGTGTTGGATTCACGTCTGTTAATAGTCACATGTGGGCAATTTGAGAAACTGGATATCGTTTAATTTAAACAGATTTCACAAGGTAACAAAAAAAAAAATAGATAAATGAAAAAGAAATAAGATACATTAGAAATAAACACATAGATATGTATATGAATATACAAACCAGATTGTAAAATATATAAAACAAATAAAAAGAATAATAAAAAAAATAAAAAAATGAAAAATAGTGTTCAGTTGTATTCTAATACATCATGGTATTGTATCAAAAATGGCTTATCTGTAGTTGAATGACAAAGTCTATTTATATTGGAAATTGTTTCAATTTCTCTCAATGTATGATATCAGACGAATAGATAAAACAAAACAAAGAGAGAAATAAATGGAATTGATAAATCAATAAGCAAAAATAATATAGTCACAGCATCAAAATAGATTCAGGCAAAAATAAAGTGTAACCATTCTGTCATTGATTTGATACAGACATGACAGACAGAAACAGACAGACAGACAGATAGACAGACAGAGAGCTAGAGCTAGTTGCCTAGTGTAGTTTCAGGTCTCAAACCCTCGACAGACAGACAGACAGACAGACAAACAGACACACAGAGACAAATTTAGACAGATGAACAAAGACAGACAGAGGCAAGGGCAGACAGACAGACAAACAGATAGAAATACAGACAGGCAGATAGACAGACAGACAGACAGACAAACATAAACAAACAGGCAAATATGGAGACAGGGAGAAAAATGGGCAGACAGAGAGACAAAGGCAGACAGACGGACAGACAGACAAAGGCAGACAGATAGACAGTGTTAATCAACCAAGTCTGACAGTACTCCCCAGGAATATGTGCCTTATGCCATAAGAGCACAAGGCACAAATTACCTTCACGCCTCGGGTGTCGTGCAGACGATGTACGATAACAGTGGAATTCTTTCCAGGTCCTTCCCCCAAATAAGTCTTGACAAGAAGCGATAGTCAAAAAAACTAACACCAAGAGTAGTTAGAACTTCGCTTGTGTCGTAGTTCTGTAACAACCTTTTTACCAGAAATTAGAATTTCACGAAATTCATTGGTTATGAAGGCATTTTTGCCAGTAGTCTCACCTCCCTGCCAACTGGTCTCCGATGAGATATTTCATGTATTTAGTGAAACATTATTCAGTAAATTCGGAGGAATTCTAAGTATATATAGGATTCCCCTTCAGTATCTGTGATTACTTTCTCTGTTCGCTATCAGGGACGTGTCAGTTAGCTGTGTGTCCTGCCACTGTGTGTGTGTGTGTGTGTGTGTGAACTGCTCTTTGTCTAATCTTTCGTACAAAACCTATTCGATACGGAGATTTTCGTTTCCATCGACAGAGTTTTTGTAATCATTAACAATCTCAATCCTATTCACCAGGTCAAGGTGTCAACTCTCGGAATAGATTTTACAGAAATGGGAATAATCAGATCAACTTTAACAGAAAATGAAAAGGTTTTAAAAGTGCGCTAGTAGCGTCATAAGAAGCCTGCTGGCTTCGCATTCGCTTAGTTGTGGGTTTGAATCCTGCACTCCACTCCTATTACCAGCGCATAATAGGGCAAAGGTGACGGTTTCGGCCAATGCTATTCAGCGTCTCCTGGCGTAGGCCCATCACCTTCCTAAATTCTTAGTCACTTCTTAATGATGTTATCATGATAGTCGTGGTAACCATGATAACAAAATACAAGACAGTTCACGTTTGTAGTCACACTGTAGTAACAAAATAAATAAATAAATAAATAAATAGAATAAGTAAATGATAAGTAAACGAATTAATAAATACACAAAGACAAACAAATATACAAATAAAATAATTGGATATATATACGTGAAAATTATTATAGTGAAATAAGACTATATGAATAATGAATAAAGATATATAAATAGATACAAGAGGGTGCAGACCCGCAGATGGCTTAAAGGCACAAAATACAAAAATCCGTTACTGCCCCCCTTATCCAAAGGAATGGGCCTGTGTCGTGTATAAGGTCACATCACTACCCAAAGATCAGACCAACTACCGATCATAAATCCAGACCGTGATCCGAGGCATAGGATAGTTTACCTACGGCCGAAGCCATCACCTTTGACCTCATAGAAAATGGGATCAGGAGTGGGTCTGTTCCTACATAAGGTGTGTGCTGGGCGTCCGTTTTCTGTTGCGATCATTCCCTCACCTCCCTTCTTCCCTCTCTCTCTCTCTCTCTCTCTCTCTCTCTCTCTCTCTCTCTCTCTCTCTCTCTCTCTCTCTCTCTCTCTCTCTCTCTCTCTCTCTCTCTCTCCTTCTTCCCCTTTCACTCTCCCTCTCCCACTCCCTCTCCCCTTCTCCCTCTCTCTCCCTCTCCTTCTCCCGTCTCCCTCTCCCCTTCTCCCTCTCCCTTTCCCTTTCTGAATGTGTGTGCCTGAGTGTGTGTGTGTGTGTGTGTGTGTGTGTGTGTGTGTGTGTGTGTGTGTGTGTGTGTGTGTGTGTGTGTGTGTGTGTGCCTGTGTGTGTGTGTCTGCGTGTGTGTGTGTGTGTGTGTGTGTGTGTGTGTGTGTGTGTGTGTGTGTGTGTGTGTGTGTGTGTGTGTGAGTGTATGTGCGCGCGCTCTCTCTTTCACGTACCACATTTGCGTATACAGCCGTGTGCGAAAGCGTGCGTATCGTGCATGTACGTGCGTGTACGTGGATGTACGTCCGTGTGCGTGCGTGTGCATGAGAAACGCCATGCAACCTACTTAGCATACGCTAAAAGATCCTCGTCACGATGTCTCGGGAGTCTCGAAGACGGACGAGCACAAGAAGGAGGAGGAGGAGGAGGAGGAGGAGGAGGAGGACAAAGAGGAGGAGGAAGACGAAGAAGGAGAGGACTGAGGAAGAAGAGGAGGGGGTGAAGGAGAACAAAAAACAAGAAGAACAAGATGAACAAGGAAAACAAGAGGAAGAAGAAGAACAAGAACAACAATAACAAGAATAACTAGAACAAGAACAAATGGAATAAGAAAAACAAAAAAGAAGAACAAAAACAAAAAGAACAAGAAATACGAGAAGAAAAAAGAGAACAAAAACAGGAAGAACGAGAATAAGCAGAAGGATGTGAAAGAGGAGGAGGTGAAGGAGGAGGAGACGGAGAAGGAGGAGCAGGACAAGGAAGAGGAGGAGTAGGAGGAAGAGCAGGAAGAGGAGGAAGAAGAGGGGAGGAGGGGGAGAAGGAGGAAGAGAAGGAGGAGAAAGAGAAGAAGGAACAGAAGGAGGAGGAGAAGGAGGAGGAGGAAGAGGGAGAGGAGGAAGATAAGGAGTAGGAGAAGGAGGAGGAAGAGGAGGAGGAAGAGAAGGAGGAAGAGAAGGAGGAAGAGGAGGAGGAGGAAGAGGGAGAGGAGGAAGAGGAGGAAGAGAAGGAGGAGTAGGAGGAGGAGGAGGAGAAGAGGAGGAGGAAGAGAAAGAGGAGGAGGAAGAGGAGAAGGAGGAAGATAAGAAGTAGGAAAAGGAGGAGGAAGAGGAGGAGGAGGAGAAAGAGAAGTAGGAGCAGGAGGAGGAGAAGGAGAAGGAGGAAGAGGCAGAGGAGGAAGAGGGAGGGGAGGAAGAGGAGGAAGAGAAGGAGGAGTAGGAGGAGGAGGAAGAGGAGGAAGAAGAGAAGGAGGAAGAGAAGGAGGAAGAGGAGAAGGAGGAGGAGGAGGAAGAGGAGGAGGAGAAAGAGAAGTAGGAGCAGGAGGAGGAGAAGGAGGAGGAGGAAGAGGGAGAGGAGGAAGAAGGAGAGGAGGAGGAGAAGGAGGAGGAAGAGAAGGAGTAGAAGGAGGAGGAAGAGGAGGAGGAGGAAGAGGAGGAAGAGGAGGAGGAGGAGGAGGAGGAGGAGGAGGAGGAGGAGGAGGAACCTCGTCTGAAACTGGCTCCTCCGGGAGACGTCATCGATCTCCCTGCTGAGGTTCTTATGGGGAACTTGGTGGAATGCACGGCTAATAACGACATACCTCCACGTACAGTCACGACTACAAGTCCCGCCATGGCACCTAAACTCAGACATAAAAATGAGTTATTTCTCGTCTTTGGCGAAGAAAGCGAGGAGCTGACGCCAGGAGGCGCTGAGTAGCGGCTGCCGTCACCTTTGCCCTATGTGATTTGGGGACTTTTGGGACGAGTAGCAAATAGTGCGGGACTCGAACCCATTAATAGAGCGTTATGAGACCTGCACGCTTCCGATTGTGCCGCTGGGACATTGGACAGACGATATATATTTCCTTATTTATTTATTCTTATAAATAAATTGCAGATAAAAATCATATCAATATTCTTTTCATTAACAGAAAACACTACTTTTGGTGGCAACTGTACATATCTGGCTAAAGTTTGTCATATCTTGGAATGTAACTGTTAGACCGCAATGCATTGTGAGATGTTCATGTCTTGAGGTATGTGGCCACTCTTATGCATGTGTTTCTATGTACGCATTATTCCCCGCGTTGTATTTTCCCCCTACGAAAAGGGGGGTAGCCTACACAATACCCAGACTTTACGGGTAATCTTCACATGGGCACATTAGGTACACATCTCCTCGCCTCATCGACATTTCTCTCATTAGACTGTTTATATATACGCGTATATATAAAGTGTTCTGACCCAAGACTGAGGAAGTGTCTGTAATACTTGAAGAACAGGAGTGAAACTTTTTTGTATAGACGATTTTATTCAGGTGATGAGAAAGCCTTGGATCGAAGAGAGTCTGAGTCTCTCTATCTCTATCTCTCTCTCCCTCTCTCGATCTTTCTCTCTCTACCTATCTTTACACCCCTCCCTCCCCTCCTCCTCCTCTCTCTTTCTCTCTCTCCCATCCTCTCTCTCTCTCTCTCTCTATCTATTTTTCTCTCTTTATCTATCTATCTACCTCTCTTTCTCTCTCTCTCTCTCTCTATCTATCTATCTATCTTTCTCTCTCTCTCTCCCTCTCTCTCTATCTATCTATCTCTCTCTCTCCCCCTCTGTCTCTCTCTCCCTCTCTCTCTCTCTATCTATCTATCTCTCTCTCTCCCCCTCTGTCTTTCTCCCTCTCCCTCCCCCTCTCTCTCCTTCTTTCTTTCTTTCTCTCTCTCTTTCTTTTATTGGATATCTTTACGACTTCTTCCCCCACACCCCTCCGACCTCCTTTTTCCTGCAAACTCGAAAATTCACTGGACGACCCAATATTTCTCTCAACTTTTCCTTCCAATTCACCACTTCGCCTCCCTCCAACCCCCCTCCCCCTCTCCCCTGCCCTCGTGTCGTTTTCTTCGCCTCTGACAACTCTCATTTCCATTTTCTGTTCTTACTCCCCTCTACACTTCCGTTTTCTTTTTTCTTTTTTATTTGGGGGGAGGGAGGGAGGCGAGGATGGGAGGGGGAAGAAGGGGGAGAGGGGAGGGGAAGTGGGACGAGGGGAGGGGGAGAAAGGGGGAGAGGGAGGGGGAAACGGTTAAATGGGGAGGAGGGGAAACGGGAGGGAGGGAGAGGGGAAGAGGAAAAGAGGAAGGAGAAGGGAAGAGGAAAAGAGGAAAGAGAGAGGGGAGAGGAAAAGAGGAAAGAGAGAGGGGAGAGAGTGGGAGAGGAAAAGAGAAAGGAGAGAGTGGAGAGAGTGGGAGGTGGAATTTGTGGAGAGTTGTGGCACGTTGGGCTTCGATCTCGCCTCGTAATTGGGTGATCCGGGGTTCGACGCTTCTATGGTTACGATGATTGCTACTTGCCCTGGCTTTACAAACAATGAGGCGGCTTCTAACACAGCTTCCTGGTGTAAATTTCTTTAAAAAAAATAATTTAATTATTTATTAATTTAATCAATAATATTTTTGTTTATTTATTTGTTTATTTATTTATTTATTATTTATCTATTTGTTTATTATTTATTTATCTATTCATTTATTTTTTGTATTTATTTATTCATTTATCTATTTATTTATCAATTTATTTTTATTTATTTATCTATCTATTTATTCATTTATTTATTTATTTGTTTATTCACTTAGTTATTTATTCATTGTACTTATTCACGCATTTGCTTTACCTTCACACTGTCTTACTTTTCCTTACATATATATATATATATATATATATATATATATATATATATATATATATATATATTTCCTCTCTTCTTGTGTTTCCATATTCATTCCAGACTCTCTTCTTGTTCCTCTCCACTTCTTCTCTCTTTCTCTAAAGTGTCCAGCATTTCCTCTTCTCTTCCTATTTCATCTCCACCACCATTTCTCCTCGTTTAGTTAATTTCGAAAATGGCTCCGACCCATTTGGAACAAAACTTTTTCGTTTCTCGTATCTTCCTCTTCATATATTATCTCTCCTCGTCATCTCCATTGTTCTCCCTCCCTCCTTCTCCTCCTTCCCTCCTTCTTTTCCCTCCCTCCCTCCTTCTCCTCCTTCTTTTCCCTCCCTCCCTCTTTCTCCTCCCCCCACCTCCTTCTCCTCCCTCCCTCCTTCTCCTCCCTCCCTCCTTCTTCTCCCTCCCTCCTTCTCCTCCCTCCCTCCCTCCTTCTCCTCCCTCCCTCCTTCTCCTCCTTCACTCTTTCTCCTCCCTCCATCCTTCTTCTCCCTCCCTCCTTCTCCTCCCTCCCTCCCTCATTCTTCTCCCCCTACCTCCCACCTTCTCCTCCCTCCCTCCCTCCTTCTCCTCCCTCCCGCCTCCTTCTCCTCCATCCCCTCCCCTCCCTTCCTCCACCATTCTTCTTCTCTTCCTTTCTCTCCTCATTTACATTGATCAAATTATATATATATATATATATATATATATATATATATATATATATATCTTTCATATGTAAAGAGGATATTAAACTATCAAGCTCTTAGATATAGCATCTGCAGTCACCTTTGCCTTAGATGCTGTGGTAGCCCAGGATTACAGAAGCCATTTGTATCAGTCGTAAATATTAGTCACCTTTGCCCAGTGTATTAGGCTAGCTTGGTTTTGCGGAAATCAATACTATTAGTTTAAGTCATGAATCACCATAACCTAAGGTGTTACGATAGCCTGTATTTTTGGATTTTCTTGAGTTTTCTGTGTCTTCTCTCCCATTTGTTAACCAAGACTATTTCTGTCTCCGTTTTTTGTACCCCTACGGACCTCCAGCACGCACCCATTCACCCTTGCTGCACCGTCCTACCGGGATTCTTACTTTGTCAATAATTATTGAAAATATTTACTGTCAATACTCCTATATTTCTTAACAAATAATACCATGTTTTCAATATCAACAAGAACTTCCGTTTACATCTTCCTTGGGCAATTGGAAACCTGGTGTGGTAAATATTGATGAAATATTATTGATGAAATATTGTCAATCTGTCTTAAGCATGAATCCCTGGACATCAACAATGAGACGAAATAATCACCGGGGGGAAATATTCGCGTGAAAATATTTGCGAACGAAATGCTATTAGGGGAAACATTCCGCGACGAAATACTCATAGGCGAAATATTCGCGGTCGAAATTTATTTCGCGAGCGAAATATTCGCGGGTGAAATATTCGCGGTCGAAATACTATTGGGGAAAACATTCCGAGACGAAATACTCAGAGGCGAAATATTCGCGGGTGAAATATTCTCGGTCGAAATATTCGCGGGTGAAATATTCGCGGTCGAAATATTCGCGGGTGAAATATTCGCAGGTGAAATATTCTCGGTCGAAATTTGCTTCGCGGGCGAAATATTCGCGGATCAAGACACACACGACCATGACATTTCCCTATCTGGTTGACTGATAGGTATTCCTACCTTCAAAGTAAACAGGGACCAAAACCAACATAAGGTCGATTATCACGTCTGAGGGCACAGGATTTTCGTTCTTTTCAGCCGAGGGTGATGTGGGTCATATTTGTTTTATTTTGCGATTGTTATGATACGCACACACACACACACACACACACACACACACACACACACACACACACGCACACACACACGCACACACACACATACACATACATACACAGACAAGTGTACACACACACACACACACACACACACACATACACGCACACACACACACACACATACATACACACACACACACACACAAACTCATACACACACGCACAAAGCTATTCTATCTAAAGCGAAACGTTTTCTTGGTGAAAATGTTGAGCAAATATTCATATTCTTTCTCTTCCTTTTGATAATTTCATTAAGATGTCCATCTTCACATACTATACGTGTGCGCTTGTGTACGCACGTGTACGTATAAACCCGCACATGTGGGTGGTTATAAAAAAGAAAAAGAAAAAGAAATCTTTTACAAAGACTAAATCGATCTGAAGAGTAAATGTTGTCTCAGCTTCGTCGACTCCTTCAGCGACTTCCCGCGTCTCTCCGTTTTTCGACGAGTCCCATTTAAACTCGTGGGGTCCCGCCGACAGTTAGTGCAAGATGTTGATCCTGGCACCGACTGTGTTTGTCACAGAAAGCTTATAGGCAACGGACGGACGCCGAAAAGGGAGGGTGGGGCGCGAGAACTTGGCACTGCACAAAAATTAATTTCTCTCTCTCTCTCTCTCTCTCTCTCTATATATATATATATATATATATATATATATATATATATATATATATATATATATATATATACATATATATATATATATATATATATATATATATATATATATTCTCTCTCTCCCCTCTCTCTCTTCTCTTTTCTCTCTGCCTCTATTTTTCTTCTCTTCCCTCTATTTTTCTCTTTATATTCTTTTTCTTTTTTCTTCATTCTATCTTTCTTTGTCTCTCTCTCTCCCCTTTCTTCTTTCTCCCTCTCTGTCTCTCTCTCTCTCTCTTTCTTCCTTCTCCCTCATTCTCTTTCTGTTTCTTTTTCTTTCTTTTTCTTTTTCTTATCTCTCTATCATCTCGTTATCTCTTCACTTTCATCTTTCTCTCTCCCCCTTTCCTATTCTCTTTCTTATAATAAAGTATTTATTGAATTTATGAATTAATTAATAAACGAGTAAATGACCAAATGAGTTGATAAACGAATGAATGAGTAAATACATGATTGAATAAATTACAAAATAAATGAAATAAATAAATAAATAAAGTTAAGTACAAAAAAGAACGCAAGAATCCAGTTACATTTCCAAAACATTAAATTTCAATTCAAATCTGCCTTCACTTCTCCGCACTTCCTGTTTGCTTTCATCAGTGACAACACTTCTTTGGCCCATTGATACATTAACCCTCTATGCATGCGGACGTGACATGACTTCTTTGGCCCATTGATACATTAACCCCCTATGCATGCAGACGTGACATGACTTCTTTGGCCCATTGATACATTAATCCTCTATGCCTGACATGACTTCCTTGACCTAGTCATGCATGCATTCTGGAATATTAATTCCGGAATACATTCTCCGTTCCAGGAATCGTCATGCATATATTCATCAGTCCTGAAACCTACCTCCCTCCCTCCCCCTTCCCCTCCCCTCCTCCTTCCCCCTCATCATCAAAACACATAATTAATTACTAACCCAGAATTAGGCACAATGACCTCTTAATACGGACACCTATATCTGACTCAAAACTTGCCAAATAGATGAAAATATTTATTTATCATTATACATATATAATATTGATTGTATACAATAGCTACATGGTATGGAAAATACTGTATATAATAAGAGATATATGATACTCAACATGTAATACTCAATATAATAATATATATTATATAACAGTATACAATGTGATAATGATATTATAATATGATATGATAATTGCCTGTATGATAATAATATAATGATACAATGTAATAACATGTCAATATAATGATATGATAATGTAATAGTATAATAATAGTATAATATGATAGTATAATAGTATGATCATATGATTATATGATAACAATATAATGATATAATAACATAATAACATAAGAACCATCATTCGGACGCAATAGGATAGTCACGGTAGGAGGCGCTGAACATCGTTTCGATAGCCATTGGGGATGGAACTCGGGCTCCCGTAGCGCCGAGGCGAGATCGAGTCCCAACGAGGTTCTCAGGTGAGCTGGGAATGAACTGAAAATGCATATCTGGAACAATTCCCATCGTTAAGTCTTATCGATTCGGCGGTTTGTGGCAAGAGGGGGAGGGGGGAGAGGGGGAGAAGGGGAGGGGAGGAGAGGGGGAGATGGAGGGAAGGGGAGGGGGAGAGGGGGGAGGAGTAGGTGGAGGGGAGGTGGAGGGGAGGAGAGGGGGAGAGGTGGAGGGGAGAAGAGGGGGAGAGGTGGAGGGGAGGAGAGGGGGAGAGGGGGAGATGGAGGGGAGGGGAGGGGGAAGGGAAGAGAGGGGGAGAGGGGGAGAGGGGGAGGGAAGAGAGGGGGAGAGGGGGAGAGGGGGAGGGGAGGGGAAAGGGAAGAGAAGGGGAGAGGGGGAGGGGAGGAGAGGGGGAGGGGGAGGAGAGGAGAGGGGGAGAAGGAGAGGAGAGGGGGAGAAGGAGAGGGGATGGGAAAGGGGTTAGGGAGCTAAAGAGAATGCTCTTTTTTGTCTGTTTTTTATATCCATTTTTGTCTATCTTTTATATATGATTATTTATTTATTTATTTATGTTCTTTCATAACATATTTTTGTGTTTTTATTTTAATTTTCATATATCTGGTTATCATATATTTCTAATTACCTTTTCATTTCCTTTTGTTGTTTTTATTTGTTTATTTGTTTTCTGTGATTATAACAACAGACGACAGGTTGACGACCTGATACGTGCGCGCTTCATTTGACCTGTTCTGACTTTTCTTGACCTGACCCGAGGTCACCAATTTTATATTAAAAATAAATAATAATAATAACTATTACTGTTTATTTCCTATTTCTTGTTTTAGATAATTTCGTTAAAATACGATATTTGTTAAAAGAGAAAATAGTCTGGTAATAGAAAAATCATGTACATTAAAAAAATAGTATATTTTTTCCGATTGTTATTTTTGATAAAATTCCAAGAAAAATAAGTGCATCTCTTTTGGAAAATATATTTTATTTAGAAGTTTTATTACTATTATTATTAATATCATCATCATCATCATTATTAGTACTATTATTATCATTATTCGTTTCTAATCATTTCTTATTCAAAATAATTTCCTTTGGAAAAAATATAAATCTCTTTAAGAAATTAGAGTGATAGGCATCCTAAATACTATTAATACTATTCTTTTGCGTACATATACGTGCACGTGTGTGAGTACGTGCGTATGTGTGTATGTTCGTGCACGTACACGAACGCACACAATGGACCAAATATAAAAACAAACACACACACACACACACACGCAAACATACACACACACACACACACACACACACACACACACACACTCACACACAAAGAGAGAGAAAGATAGAGAGAGATACATATATAGAGAGACAGAGTTAACGAGAGAGAGGGAGAGGGAGAGGGAGAGAGAGAGAGAGAGAGAGAGAGAGAGAGAGAGAGAGGGGGAAAGAGAGGGGGGAGAGGGAGAGAGAGAGAGAGAGAGAGAGAGAGAGAGAGAGAGAGAGAGAGAGAGAGAGAGAGAGAGAGAGAGAGAGAGAGAGAGAGAGAGAGAGAGAGGGGGGGAAAGAGAGGGGGGAGAGGGAGAGAGAGAGAGAAAGAGAGAGAGAGCGAGAGAGAGCAAAACTGAGAGATTCTCCATGTCATGCTTGTCGATTCTCCTCGTAGTCGCACTCGATCCCACAAATTTTATGACTTTTATATTCGTGAACAGTTTCCAACACCCTCAGATTCCTTTCACCCTTCATGCTGACGTTATACAATGCGAAGGGGCTGACTAGACCAGCAGACCAGACCAGAACTAGACCGGACCAGAATGTCAGGAATTCAAGAGAGACTGCCCAATGTCCACTTTGTGCTGACACACACACACACACACACACACACACACACACACACACACACACACACACACACACATATTCACACATACACATTCACACACAAATATTCACACACACACATTCACACACACACACTCTTTCTCTCTCTCTCTCTATCTATCCCTCATTTTCTCTCTCTCAATCATTCCCTTCCTCTCTCTTTCTCTCTCCCTCATTCATTCTCTCTCCCTCATTCTCTCTCTCTCCCTCATTCTCTCTCTCTCTCATTCTATTTCTCTCTCATTCTCTCTCTCTCTCTCTCATTCACTCTCTCCCTCATTAGCTCTCTCTCTCTCTCTCTCTTTCTCTCTCTCACCCTTCCTCCTTCGCTTTATTTATTCTCCTCCTCCAACTATAACTCTCTTCATCTTCTCGAACCTTCTCTCAGACTTTCACCTTTCAAAAAAAAAAAAAAAAAAAAAAAAAAGAGGAATAAAATTGCTAGTCGGAGTAAAGAGGTCATTAAAGAAGCCTCTGTCAGAAAAAAAGAGTCGGCATCCACAAGAGCACTCGTAA
This sequence comes from Oratosquilla oratoria, assembly GCF_046742065.1. Lineage (NCBI taxonomy): Eukaryota > Metazoa > Arthropoda > Malacostraca > Stomatopoda > Squillidae > Oratosquilla > Oratosquilla oratoria. The sequence goes on from NC_134787.1 coordinate 16,873,898, forward strand.
CACGAGACGCTCTCAGGAAAGAAAACACAACACAAGAGCTCCCGGATGTGTGTTGAGGAGGCTGCTAATGTGTTAGTCCTCGTGAACTGAAATAACACGGTATCGGTGTTGTGTTACGTTACGTGCTTATCACTGGTGTTACGCTCTCCAACTCCACGTTGATGTGGGTGGTTGTTGGTAGTTTCGGCGTCTTTGATCGCTGATAAATAACAACAACAACTACTACAGCAACAACAACTATAGCAACAACTGCAGCAACAACAACAGCTACAGCAACAACAAGAATAGCATCAGTAACAACATAATAATAACAACAACAACAACAACAACTACAACAATAGGTCACTGACGCTGAGGAATAAATAACAGCATTAACGACGATAACGACGACAATATTAACAAGTTTGACATCATCAACAACAAAAACGAAAATGACAACAACAAAAACTACAACAACTACAACAACAATAGATCACTGATGATCAGGAATAAATAACAACATTAACGACGACGACGACAATAACAAGTTCGACATCATCAACAACAGCAAAATCAAAATTGACAATAACAATATTAACATCAACAACATAGACAACAACAATAACAACAACAAACAACAGCAACAATAACAACAATCCTGATGATACCATCTATCACCAATTCTGTTCTGACTGCAGAAGACGTCATAAAAGAAAAATGCCTCATAGAAAACGGGATGCAGGTTAACCAGCGCACGTCGCTGGCCAGAACAAACACTCTCAAGGTCTCATCGATGAGAGATGCTTCTCAAGAGCCTCTTGATCGACGATCATAAAACGTGATCGCAAGTTTGAGTGTTTGTCAGTAAACAACACCAACACCCTCCCACCCACTCACCCCCGCCCCTCCCTGTGGATATAAAGTCATCTGTTACCAGCCAGAATAAAGTCTTTGTTTATCACGTCGGATTTCAGATATTCTAATCTGGATCCTGTTGGATAAAAAACTTCAGTCAATCAGGACGGGTTAACTAAATCCTTTCATTTTTGTGGTAGATTTAAGAGTTTTTTTTCAAACTGCAGAGGACTTATTATGTTTTCTATATTTTAATCTTTATGTATTTATTTACTTATTCTATATATCTATTTGTATACATATTCATCTAATTCATTCATTCATCATTTATTTATTTATTTTTGTGTTTTA
>NC_134787.1:16890082-16892582 GCF_046742065.1 Oratosquilla oratoria
AGAAAGAGATTGAAAAGACAAAGAAGAAGAAGAGGAAGAAAAAGAGGAAGAAGAAGAAAAAATGAGGAAGAAGAAGAGGAAGAAATTAAAGAAGAAGAAGAAGAAATAGAAGAAGGAGAAGAAGAGGAAGAGATTAAAAAGACAAAGAAGAAGAAGAAGAAGAAGAAGAGGAGGAGAAATAGATTAATAAGACAAAGAAGAAGAAGAATAAAGAAGAATAAGAGGAGGAAGAGATTAAAAAGACAAAGAAGAAGTAGTAGAAGAAGATGAAGAAGAAGAAATAGAAGAAGATGAAGTGAAAGAAGAATAAGACCTAGAAGACGAAGAAGAAGACAACGTAGAAGACGAAGAAGAATACGAATAAGGAGAAAATGAAGACAAAGATGAAGAGGAAGAAGGTGAAGACAAAGAATAAGGAGACGAAGAAGAATACAAAGACGAAAACAAAGAAGACAAACGTAGACGAAGAAGAAAGAAAAGAAGAAAGAAAAGAAAATTAACCGAAAAAAAAAGTTTCCCCGTCCGTCTCACGAGGTGGAAAAAGAGGCTGATTAGACGTCCGCCCCCCAACCGCCCCCCAACCGCCCCGCCGCTGCCGCTCGCGAGGAAGACGAAGAAGATGAAACAAGTCACAGACCCAAATTACGAGGAGCGAAGGAGGAAGAGGGAGGGAGGGAAGAGAGAATGTAACATGGGAACTGGAATTGAATGTGATAAAAGGGAGGGGAAGGGAGGGGAAAGGAGGGGAAAGGAGGGGAATGGAGTGGAGAAGGGAGGTAAAGGGAATGCAGGGGAATAAGGGAGAAGGGAGGTGAAAGGAAGGGAGGGGAAGGGAGGGGAAAGGAGGGGAAGAGAGAAGGGAGGGGAAGGGAGAGGAAAGGAAAAGAAAGGATGGGAAGGAAAAGGAAGTGAGGGGAGGGAGGGGAAGGAAGGGGAGGGAGGGGAAAGGAGGGGAAAGAAGGGAAAGGAAAGGGAGGGGAAAGGAGGGGAAGGGAAAGGAGGGGAAAGGAGGGAAAGGAAGGGAAGGGAAGGGAGGGGAAGAGAAAGGAGGGGAGGGGAAGGGAAGGAAGGGGAAAGGAGAGGAAAGGGAAGGGAAAGGAAGGGAGAAGGGAGGGGAAAGGAGGGGAAGGGAAAGGAGGAGAAAGGAGGGAAGGAAGGTAAGGGAAGGGAGGGGAAAAGAAGGGAAAGGAGGGGAGGGGAAGGGAAAGGAGGGGAGGGGAAGGGAAGGAAGGGGAAAGGAGAGGAAGGGAAGGGAAGGGAGGGGAAAGGAAAGGAAGGGAGGGGAAGGAAGGGAAAGAGAGGGAAATGGAGGGGAAGGGAGGGAAGGGAGGGGAAAGGAGGGAAAAGAAGGGAAGGGAAGGGAGGGGAAAGGAGGGGAAGGGAAGGGAAAGGGGAAAGGAGAGGAAAGGGAGGGGAAGGGAGGGGAAAGGAAAGGAAGGGAGGGGAAGGAAGGGGAAAAGAGGGAGATGGAGGGGAAGGGAGGGAAGGGAGGGGAAGGGAGGGGAAGGGAGGGGAAGGGAGAGGAAGGGAGGGGAGGGGAAGGGAAGGGAAGAGAAGGAAGGGGAAAGGAGAGGAAAGGGAAGGGAAGGGAGGGGAAGGGAGGGGAAAGGAAAAGAAGGGAGGGGAAGGAAGGGAAAGATAGGGAGATGGAGGGGAAGGGAGTGGAAGAGAGGGGAAGGAAGGGTAAGGGAAGGGAGGGAGAAGAGAAGGAAGGGGAAAGGAGAGGAAAGGGAAGGGAAGGGAAGGGAAGGGAGGGGAAAGGAAAAGAAGGGAGGGAAAGGAAGGGAAAGATAGGGAGATGGATTGGAGGGGAGGGGAAGAGAGGGGAAGGAAGGGTAAGGGAAGGGAGGGAGGAGAGAGGAAGGGAGGGGAGAGGAGGGTAGGAAAAGGAAAGGGAGGGTAAGGAAGGGAAAGGGAAGGGGAGGAAAGGGAAAGGAGGGGATAGGGAAGAGATAAGAGGTGAAGGAAGGGGAAGGGAGGAAAGGGGAGGGGAAGGGAGTGGAAGAAAAGGGAAAGGAAGGAAAAGGAGGGGAGGGGATATGGAGGAGATAAAAGGTAAAGGGAGGGGAGGGAAAGGGAAGAGAAGGAAGGGGAAGGGAAGGGAGGGTATAGGGAGGAGATAAGTGGTAGAGGAAGGGGAGAGGAGGGGAGTAGAGGGGAGAGGAAGGGAGGGGGTTGGGGGAAAGGGAGGGATGAGAGTTGACGAGAAGGGATAGGAGGGAAGGGAGGGGAAGAGAGGGAAAGGAAGAGGAAAAGAGAGGAAGGGAAGAGGAAGGGAAAGGAAGGGTAAAAGTGAAGAGAGGAGATGGAAGGAAGAATACGGGAGAGGAAACGGAAGCCAAAAGGAAGCGAGAACAATGAAGAAGAAAGGAAAAAAAGAGAGAGAGAGAAGAGGTCAGAGGGAGGCTTAGGTAAACAGGTCAGGTCAGGTCAGGTTAAACAGAACTAGTCTAGGCTCAGATTAAGCTGGGTTAGGTTAAGCTGAGGTCAGGTTAAGTTA
>NC_134787.1:16900082-16905082 GCF_046742065.1 Oratosquilla oratoria
GCAAACTAGATGTAGAGAGATACAAAAACGGGTTATAACGAGCATAGCTCCAGGCTCGTAAAATACAACTAGGTAAACTAGATAAATACCTTAGAGTTCCCTGCTGCCACTACGGCAGTCCGGGTTCGAATCCCGTCCAGGGCTGAAATAATTTCAGTATCACTGCACTGCGGGTTGTTACCCCAACTCTCGTGAGCGGGGAGTTGGGTGTGTGTGTGCGTTAAGGTCACAGCATTACCCACAGATCGGTCACACATGAGCTCTGAGCTCTCTTCCGGGGGGGAAATAGCTGTCGATCACGAGTCCAACACGTGATCCAAGACCATGGTGAATCACACATGGAAAAGAATTGAAATAAGATGTTCACAGGAATGCCTGAGTGACTCCAAGACTCTCGAAAAGACTCCAAGAGCACAAAGTCGAAAATCCACACTTGAGGACCTCCTAGGAGTCTCTTAGTCTCAGTTCCAGACTCAGTCTTAAGATAAGTCTCAGTGTCAGTCTCAGTGTGTCTTCTCTTCTCATGTCTTGTGTCTTTGCTTTACTTTCAGCCTCGGTCTCGGTTTGTCTTTATCTCCGTATATGCACTGTCAGGAGAATAGGACTTATTTCCGGTATCGTAAAATTCTAAGAAATAAATAAAATAGAATAAAACAAAATAAGATAAAATGAAATAAAATAATTCCAAGATTTCAACCGAGTTCAAAGCCCATGGAAGTCTCCATCCCCTTCTCTCCCTCTCTCTCTCTCTATGTATATATATATATATATATATATATATATATATGTATATATATATATATATATATATGCTAATAAGAACACGGGTACGTGTGTTCACTTATGCAAAGTAGACCACTTGGAAAAAGAAACTAATGAAGCAGAGCGTTTTCGTATATTACATCCAGTGTAAAAAGTACTGGATGCAATATGCGAAAGCGCTCTGTTCCCTTAGTTTCTTTTTGCAAGTGGTCTGCTTTGCATATATATATATATATATATATATATATATATATATATATATATATATATATATATATATATAATATATATATATACACAAGTATATATCGCTCTCTCTCCACCTCTCTCTCTCTCTCTCTCTTTCTCCTATTAACAACCCTAAGCCTCATTTCTATTATAGCTTCACCTAACCATCGTTTACGTCATCGAGTGAGTTTGTTCCTCATCTAAATAACAATTGCCCTGACCAGCCGCTCGATTAACATAATGGAAATCGATCCCGTGCCTACACAAGAGGCTTTATAGTTCCGCAACCAGTCAGTTGACCAGGTGACTCGTGGAGTCATAAATATTGGTGTGGGAGTGTGTGTGGGGGGGAGTGGGGGGAACTTTCCACAAACTGGGAGTCTTTGAGATTTATGTACGATGTATGTAAAGCCACACAAAAGCCCACTAACTCAGGCGGACGAATAAATAAAAATATACGATAGGCATTGACCCATGAATACACACACACGCGCGCACACACACACGCATACATACATACACACGCGCGCTCGCATACACACACACACACACACACATACACGAACATACACAAAGTTCAATTTACTGATATAGGTACTGTCATTACAGTATGTGTGTGTGTGTGTGTGTGTGTGTGTGTGTGTGTGTGTGTGTGTGTGTGTGTGTGTGTGTATGTGTGTGTGTGTGTGTGTATGTATGTATGTGTGTGTGTGTGTGTTTGTTTGTATGTGTGTGTTTACGTATGACTTACTGTTTGTGTGTCAATGCCTGTCTTGAGTGTGTGTAATTTTGTGTAACGTTTGTGTAATTTTGTATATGATATAAATAAATTTTAGTGACTCAATAGCTGTGGACTGACTGAAAACCCGCGGCCCCATTGTAGCCGGCACTGGTCCTCAACCTCTCCCATAGATCTCTTCAGGAAGAAAAGTTGTACCAATATTGACCTATTTATATATCATTGTCCACAAGGAAAGGAGCAGTTGACAAATATCTACGCTTATCCAAAGAAGTGGAGGTGAAACAGGTAAATAGGCTGCTTCAAAAAAAAAAAAAAAAAAAAAAAAAAAAGATAGAGATAGATAGATATATATAGAGAGAAAACGAAGAAAGGGGAGAGAGAGAGAGATAGATTGATAGATAGAGAGAAAGCCTCACCTGATACTAACTTTGCCCACAAAGATACTAGTCTCCTAGTTTTGCCTATTTAGAACAACAACAACAACTATTCTTCCCTGAAGCTTCACCCAGCTTCCGCCCTATCGGCTAATTTCCCCGGACATAATAGTGCCACCAGGCACGCGCGTGCCAAGGAGTCTGTACTTGGCACCGAGTCCATTTGCAGACAGGTCACTGGTGCCAGAGGGAACCGACCGAGGTCCGGGTGCCGGAACAAGAGGGCTGGGGAGCTTCCCGGAACTGAAAGAAGATAAAAAAAAAAAAAAAAAAAAAAAAGGAAGGTGGAAGGAAAGGGGGGAAGGGGGGAAGCCTGAAACATCGTGAAGAACAGGGGAAGAACGGAGGGGGGGAAAGGGGAGACGGTCGAAAAAAACGAGGAAGAGGAAACGGCGTGGAAGGGGGGAAAAGGGGAGAGGACGGGAAGGGAAGAAGTGGGGAAGGAGGAAGGAAGGAAGGAAGGAAGGAAGGAAGGAGATGGGGAGCAAACCGAAGGAAAGGAGGGGAAGGGGAGGAAAGGAGGGGAAAGGGGCGGGGAGGTGAAATAGAGAGAGAAGAGGAGAGACATGACAAGGTGGAAGAGAGGAAGGGGATGGGAGAAGAGAGGAGGAAGAGATGGGGAGGAGAGGAAGAGAAGGAGAGGAGAAGAAGTGAGGAGAGGTGAAGAAGAGAAAGAAGTGTGGAGAGGAGGAGAAGAGGAGTGGGAAAAAGGTAGAAATGAGGGGGAAGAGGAGAACGAGAAAGAGAGAGAGAGATAGAGAGAGGGGGGAGAGAGAGGAGAGAGAGAGAGAGAGAGAAAGAGAGAGAGAGAGAGAGAGAGAGAGAGAGAGAGAGAGAGAGAGAGAGAGAGAGAGAGAGAGAGAGAGAGAAGAGAATGAAGATTACAAATCTTGTCACTCCCACTTAGGTCCAAGACTGCTTCCCTCAAATGAATAAAATAGTTTGGCTTCAGCCAGAATAAAATATATGAATTCACCAATAGCCATTAAGGAATAAAATATCCCTTTGTTTTCCACCAATCAGGAGGCTTCTCGTTCTCTCCTTCAGTTACACACTGCCCTGATGACAGGATTCCGCGGAGAGGAAGAAAATGGAAATGGAGGAGGAGGAGGAGGAGGAGGAGGAGGAGGAGGAAGAGAGAGAGAGAGAGAGAGAGAGAGAGAGAGAGAGAGAGAGAGAGAGAGAGAGAGAGAGAGAGAGAGAGAGAGAGAGAGAGAGAGAGAGAGAGAGAGAGAGAGAGAGAGAGAGAGAGAGAGAGAGAGAGAGAGAGAGAACGACTAGCATATCCACCCAACCACCCCATCACCTACTCACTCATGCACATACACAGACACACACACACACACACACACACACACACACACACACACACATATGCACACACACACGCACACACACACACAAATAAGCTAATACACTTTCAAAGATGGAAGAATTAAAAATAAGATCCGAATTAGCATTTACCAGATATGTATCACAAAAATTTAAGAGCATTAGAAGGGATGGGAAAAAGTATAAACACTTAGTCACTCACTGTCTTCTAAAGGGAAGGGCACTTGAAGAAGAAGGAGGAGAAGGAGGAGGAGGAAGAGGAGGAAGAGGAGGAGCAGGAAGAGGAGGAAGAGAAGGAAGAGAAAGGGGAGGAGAAGGAAAAGTGAGAAGGGAAGGAGAAAGAAGGAGGAAAGAGAGAAGGAATACGAGGAAGAAGAGGAGGAAGAAGAGGAGGAGCAGGAAGAGGAGGAAGAGAAAGTGGGGGAATAGGAACAATGGGAAAGGAAGGAGAAACGAAAGGAGGAAAGAGAGAAAGGATAGGAGGAAGAAGAGGAGGAAGGGAGAAAAAAGAAGAGGGGAAAGGGAAGAGGAAGAAGAGGAGGAAGGATAAGGAAGAGGAGGAAGAACAGGAAGTGAAAGGTGAGGAGGAGGAAGAAGATGAAGAAGAGGGGGAATAGGAGGAAGAGGACGAAGAGGAGGACGAAGAGGAGGACGAAGAGGAGGGCGAAGAGAAGGAAGAAGAGGGCGAAGAGAAGGAAGAAGAGGAGAGGAAGGAAGAAGAGGAGGAGAAGGAAGAGAGGAGGAAAGGATGAAGAGGAAGAAGGAAAGCAGGGGATACATCGGTACCGACACACACACACACACACACACACACACACACATGTAGTCTCAGTAATTAAGAAAATAAAATTCGTAGACAAAAAGTTTATAATATACTCTAATACATCAATGAAAAATAAAGACGGAAATATGTAAAATATACACATATGTAAGTGGTAACGAAAAGCAATAATACAAATAAAGAAGAAATATATGAATAAAAATATAAATGATTTAATGTACACACGTGTGAGTGACAAAAACAAAAACAAGAGATATATTCTAACAATGGAAATAATATATTCTTTATTTGTGATTTTCTTCTACGATTTATTTCTCATCTATGATACATTTCTATTTGTGTTATACTATTTATTTATTTTATATTTTTATGTATATATTTTAGTATATATATATTTTTATTTATTTCTATTTATGATATATTTTTCTCTACGGCATTTTCTCTTAATGATATATCTTTTTTACGATACATTTTTTTTTATCTCTGTTTTTTACTCTAATCTATTTTCATATATGATACATATTTTTTCTTTTAAAATATTTTTGTCTTAATAATTTAAGACAATTCAGTTCCACTAAATCATAAAATCGCACAGACACGACACGAGACCCACCAAATATCAAAGCGCCTCCACTCCTAAACTTCTAATCTAAATAGAAATCTATTAGAGGCCCGCCATTATAACCCATGCTCTTGCATTTGTATATTAAGGAGCTAATTT
>NC_134787.1:16912582-16920082 GCF_046742065.1 Oratosquilla oratoria
ACAGGTAAATAGTAAATAATAATAAATTGACATATAACTAATAATAAATGAAAATCAGACAGACAAATGAAAACAAAAACAAAAACAAATAATATAAGATAAATTATAATCATTACAGCATCTTACTTAGGTATTTATCTAACTGATTCTTAAAGCTTCGAACTGAACTACATTGCACTACCTGTCAACACCGAAGTCGGACGACGACTCTACAGTATGAAAAATAAGCCTTTTAGTAACTAGATAAATAGATAAATGGCTAAAGTATGAATAAGTAAATAGTTAAACTAATAAAAAGGTGAGTGAATAAATAAATTAATAAACATATATATAAATAAATAATGTATTAGATATATACAAAATCTTAACAAGCAAAAACAAAATGATAAACAGATTAACAAACTAACAAGAGAACAATTTAAAGAATACATAAACGATAAAATACCTAAAGATATTCACTGCCATGAAAAAATAATTAACTAAGATTACAAATAACTATAAGGACGTATATAACTAAAAGGTAATAGATAAAACAAATAAAAAGAAAAATCGACGAATACATATATAAATAAACAAATGAAATGATAAACGAATAAAGAGATAAAAGAACAAATAGATAAAGTAATTAATTAATCAATAAAAAAATAAATGAATAATCAAATACATAAAAAAAAATCCATTACGAAGATAACTGAATCATTGTTCGGGAAAATTCTTCAGATCTGCAAATGAAAAGTTGTACCAAGATCTAAAATGGGGTCACTATTGAAAATGATAACAATAATGAGAACAATAATTATATTATTAATAATAGTAGTAGTTGTAGTAGAAGTAATGAAAATAATAATGATAATAATAATAATAATAATAATAATGATAATAATAATAATAATATAATAATAATAATAATAATAATAATGATAATAGTAACAAAAACAACAAAAATAATTAATAATAATAACAATAATAATGATAATGATACTAATAATAATAATAACAATAATAGTGATAATAAAATTCACAATAAAAAAATCAACAATAATAATAGTAATAATAACAATAATATAACATTCATAAGATGAAATATTAAAGATCAATTCATTACATGGTCTTCTTAAGACCTGAATAAAACCTGTTGCATTGTTGAGAACAGATGTAAATGTATAAGTAAAAATTTTATTACCAGCGAGTTGATGGTCAGCATTTCAATTTTTGTTTATTATTATTATTATTATTATTATTATAATATATATATATATATATATATATATATATATATATATACATACATATATATATGTATATGTGTGTGTGTGTTGCTGTTGTTGTTGTTGTTGTTATCATTATTATTATTATCATTATTGGCGAGTGTAAAATAGATTGATTCTTTTTTTCAAAATAGAAATACAAGTACGACTTCAGTTGGAAGGCAGATTATTCTTCTATAAATTAATTGCCTCTGAATATGATTTTTTTCTTCAATATATTTGTGGCTTCAGAATGAATGTAACAAAAATATTGATTTTCACACATTTTTTCCAATTCATGTGTTGAATTTTAATAGGAATTTTTGCTTATGTCAAATGCATTTACATATTTACAATGGTATTCATTTTTCTTTTGTCTTATTTTAGTTTCTTTATTCATTTATTCATCTTATTTTATCTTATTTCAACTATCTTCATCTTTACAAAAGTATTTAGTTGTCATCTTTGCATACTTAAATCCAACGCTGTCGACAGGACCTTTGCCTCCCACTGTACATCAATCACATCAAAAGCAACGCAACAAGACAAGTAAGGACAACATGGTGGCGGTAGACACGGGTGCAAGTTTAGCTGGCAGCGTCAACAACATCTCCAACGAGCCTCAGCAGTCTGGAGAGAAAACACCCAAAATTTTGGGGAACCCCAATGTCCCCAACCCCCAGTTCCCCTCATTCTGGTGTCCTATTTTTAAAACTAGGCCATCTTTCTTTACACCAAAAGGGAAGAAATGGTGATAAATAACAGCTGATTTGACACCCACTAGATCTTGGTGTAGACTTTCACTTTTAACCGGTAACAATTGCAACATGTGTGTGTGTGTGTGTGTGTGTGTGTGTGTGTGTGTGTGTGTGTGTGTGTGTGTGTGTGTGTGTGTGTGTGTGTGTGTGTACATGTGTATGTGTGTGTGTGTACGGGTGACTTCAACGAACCCAGATACATAAAAATGATCAAGCCAAGGCAATAGATTTTCATGAATATATTTTTCTATTTCTTATATTTTCATATTTATATCTTTTATATCCTTTTTATGTACCCTGGAAACTTGTACTGGTGTTTAACACCAGGGAAAGTCGGGGAATATATTCCACCCTTAATCCACACCATCCAAGATAACAAAGTAATCAAAATGCTATCCTTATCGCTAACATTATCATCATCGCCTTCATCAATAGGGGTGTGTGGTGGTGGTGATAATGGTGGTGATAATGGTGGTGGTAGTAATGGTGGTGATGGTGGTGGTTGTGGTGATGGTGGTGGAGATGGTGCATGTATGTATGTATGTATGTATGTATGTATGTATGTACAGTATGTATGTAGGCATGTATGTACGTACATACATGCATATGCATACATACATACATATATACATACATACATACAAACTTACATATATACATACATACATACGCATATACATACATACACATACACATTTCCTTCATTAATTTCCTTATTTCCCTATGTAACATATACATAAAATAATAATAATAATTAAATAAATTAATTGATTAATTGATTTAAAAACATGCATTATTCTATAATGCTATATATCAAGTACTACAAAGATAGTAATAACAGTGAAAAAAAATGAATACAGTACACTTTAGGTTGACTACGAAATTTCTGCCCAAGCTTGTACATTAACTTTGAAACCTAAATAAAAAATAATGGCTACGAGAGTGGCATACATTTTCTCACAAGATAAAGTGATTGATATTAATGAGACGAGACTACACGGGTTTAAGAAAAAAAAAAAAAAAAAAAAAAAAAAAAAAAAAAAAAAAAAAAAAAGGGGGGGGGGGGGGGGTGGCATATAAATTCAGTCCTTATCTCGCGAGGCAATTAGGTCGATATCGTGATGGAGTGATTACAAGGAAGAATTTTTCATCCACAGGCTAAAATGTTTCGCTTGTTTTATTTTGTTGATTGATATGTTTGTTTATTTACTTAATTATTTTATTCATTTCAATATTAGTTCATTTATTTGCTTTACATTTATTTTGTATTTATTTTCTTATTTACTATTTATTTTTTGATTTGTTTTTTCTAATAATTTATTCTTCTATTTTCTTTCCTAAATCCAATTTTTATTCATTTGTTTATCTATTCATTTATTTACTTTTTAGTTTTTGTGAATTTATTCATTTATTAATACATTTATAAGAGATAGATAAAGTTTGATTTTACATACGAATATAGGAAAGGAGGGACTGCAAGAGACCATAGGGCCTATACTGGACATGGAACTGCCTAATGTAGGCCTTATGTAGGCCTTCAATCTCCTCCATTCTTATGTTCTTTCTCTTATATTTCACTCATATCGCTCTCTCTCTCTCTCTCTCTCTCTCTCTCTCTCTCTCTCTCTCTTTCTCTCTATTTTCTTCAACTGGTAAGCCCCAAAACTGAACAACGATTGACGCCAGTATTGCCATTTTTATCCTCATATTTAAGCTCAAGTATCGAGAAGTTTGCAGGAGTGACGTGGCAGAGGTTGGCGCGGTCGTGTGAATCATGGAATGCTATGAAGGAGGCCTTTGTTCAGCAGTGGACTCGCGATGTCTGATTGATTGATTAATTGATATCTTCACCACGGCGACACCACAGTACAGTGACGTCATCAATTGAGTCAAATTGTCTGACGTCACCATTTGATAGGAAGTTAATAAAAAACCCTACATCTGTTCAATACAATTCCAAATCACACAAACTAACGTTAATCAGAGTGATTGCAAAGGATTACAAAGGAGACCTTTTGGTCCCTAACTAGGTCGGATGCGAAAGAAAATTATAATAATAATAAATAAATAAACAAATAAATAATTATAATAGCATAAATAATAATAAAAAATAAATGAATGCATAGGTATAGTTAAATAATGAACAAACAGGCAAATGATAAATGATAAAAAATTGACAAAACTCCCTATATCAGGAGGCTAGGACGGTGACCCTTACAGAGGACTTCGTAGCATTGAATTCAGTGAACCATTCCCTTGGTCCAACTCGCTTGTGGTAAGGTCCGAACCGGAGCCACCTCAACCCACGCTGCAAGTTCTGACGCGCTAACCCGATGAGCCGGCGATCTCCCATTAACGTTAAACAGAATAAAATATACAAATGATCACCAGTAAACGAGGAGTCAAATCTAGTCTCAGTTCTAGAACTAATAGAGAACTAGATTTTATTGTGCTAGATTCTCTTCTAGCTTCGATAGTAAATCATATAAAACGACTCTAGTGGAATGAGATCCTATCTTGAACTCTCATAAAGAATCTAAACGAAGAATTTAATGGCTACAATTCTCTTTAAAGAGTCATTACATATATGATTCTTTTTAAAGAGTCATTATGTATACAATTCTTTTTAAAGAGTCATTATATATATATATATATATATATGAATATATATATATGTTCATATATATATATATATATATATATGTTCATATATATATATATATATATATATATATATATATGTATAATGTAAAGAGAAGCCAAAATAAGGAAATTAAACAGAAAAAAAACAGAAAAGAGGACAGAAAAACAAGAAACCTGAAAAATTAGCCTGCAAAAAAAAAAAAATAATAAATAAATAGAAACAGAAAAGACAAATAATAAGATAAATAAATAAATAGGGAGAGAAGAAGCAGAAAAAAAAGAACACTGCTCTCTAGTTCCGTGTTGGCTGTCCATTAGTATGCACAACAGATGGCCACCGAGTTCTTTGTCACCACGACTGTCAAACACCGCTGACCTGTCCTGACCTTTGACAAGCGACCTCCCACAACACACACACACACACACACACGCACACACACATACACACACACACATACACACACACACAACCAAACCACAGACACGTATGATTAGAGAGTAAGAGATGGGATCTTTCTAGTGTTGCTCTTTTCCTATAAGCCACAATTAGGTATGGCGCACACACACACACACACATACACACACACACACACACACACACACACACACACACATAAACACGCACACACAAAAACACACACGTGCATATACGAAAACGCACATACATATACAATCACGACAAAGATCTACACAGTATATAATCACAAAGGCTTGTCAGAATCAACAACTCAGCGACGGAGATAAAACACGGCTCTATATTCTCCCGGATAGTCTATGGACATAAACATCTTTGGTCTGCCAGACCAGAGGTCTGAATTATTCATTTATCCAGTCCACCCTTTGGCCAAATTATTTTGGTCCACTCTGGCCCGCCTCACGTCGACGTCGCAGAGCCGTTAAAACCGTTACGATCTTCGAGTTTGAATTTCAAGAACGCACGAGCAGTCTCGCGCGGGGAATAAAAAAGAACTGAAGAAGTTATTCATGGGTGACTTCAGGTTTCGGGCGATTTGTCGACGGGAGAGACAATTTGTCGTTATAAAATCAAATGTCACTGACTCAGAATAATATAAATGCAGTGGGGAAAATTTTCAATTAATTTGATAATTTGTGTGTATGTTTACCTCCCGGAAGTCTCCTTTCAACTGAATAAAAACACTTGACATTATCATATACATAACATAAACACACGCTCGCACACACACACACACACACACACACACACACACACACACACACATATATATATATATATATATATATATATATATATATATATACATACATATATATGTATATATTATGAGCCTAAGAAATGCTAACATACATAATGAGTAATACATAGGAACACATAAAACATACACACGCACACAACAAACACACACGCGCGCGCACACACACACATACACACACACACACACACACACACACACACACACACACACACACACACACACAATCTTATTCATGAATTCACCGGTTTAGGAATTAACCAAAACAGTTAAACTCGTCCAGTCAGGAAAGAGCCCATCAACACAACCGCTTTCAGTCATAATAAAATCTATAAAGGAGTCCACCTCTTCACCTTTTCCAACTTCATGACTGTAATGTTCATGCGCGCATTGCCAAATACAATTCCCCTGATGTCATGCACACACACACACACACACACAACTCGATGGCGTGGTGGTAGCGTTCACGGCAGCCACTACGGTGGTCCAGGTTCGAATCCCGCCCAGGACTGAAATAATTTCAGTATCGCTGCCCTGCGAGTCATTACTCCAACTCTCGTGGGCGGGGAGTTGTGTGTGTGTGTGTGTGTGTGTGTGTGTGTGTGTGTGTGTGTGTGTGTGTGTGTGTGTGTGTGTGTGTGTGTGTGTGTGTGTGTGTGTGTGTGTGTGTGTGTGTGTGTGCGAGTAAGGTCACGGCATTACCCATAGATCGGTTATATATGAGCTCTGAGCTCTTACGGGAGGGAAATACCTGTCGATCACTAGTCCAACACGTGATCCAAATCCATGGTTAATCACACACACACACACACCTGCAGTCCGATGACGCACTTTATTGATTTTATTTTGGTCAACCACAAACTATTCTATTCAATCGAAGGAGGCCTTTGCTGAAGAGGTTGACAACTCCTCAGTCATCCTCTGGGTTTTGTGACGTCATCTTCTGGTTTTATTTAAGGTGCTCGATAGTTAAGGAAAAAAAGTGCGGTTGTGTGTGAACGGCTCTCTTGACCTACATCATAATTAAACCGCCGCGGTTGAAACAGCTTGTGGGAACAGGAAATTTGACCGCCTTATCATTTCATCTAATCTTGCCCAGCCTTTTCCCGTTTTCTATGCTTAGGCAGAAGCTGTACCCGAGATTGTTCCCTGATTGGTGGATCATTATCACCCCCACCCCTTCGTTCCCTTCGGTCGGCTAAAGGTGGCGTCACACTAGCCATTTCTCGTTAGCATGCTACTTGCTACTTGCTTTTGCTACTGGCTTTTGCTACTTCGTTTGAATAGAGGCGATTTCGGGTAATTTTTTTTTCTTTTTCTTTTTAAGTTCCAAATGTATAGTGAGAACTTAAATGACGATCTAAAAGAAGTTAAATCTAGAATACGAATGTTAGACACATTGTTGAGATGTTCTTACGCAATATCATAACCGAAGTCGTTTCTACTCAAACGAAGTTTCAAAAGCAAGTAGCATGCTAGCCTAGTGTGCCACCACGGTCAATTCCCTTTATTCATTTTTTATTCAAGACTGACTCCAGGCGATTTTATTCATTACTGTGGCACCACGCTGAAGGCGTTATCGAGGTTAATATCCTCGAGTTTTCTTTGTTTTATCTTTTA
>NC_134787.1:16925082-16930082 GCF_046742065.1 Oratosquilla oratoria
GAGGAAGACGAGAAGGGGGAAGAAGAGAACGGGAAGGAGGAAGAGAATAAAAGGAGTAAGGAGAAGGAGGGGGAAGAAGAGAACAAGAGGAAAAAGGACGAGAAGGGGGAAGAAGAGAACGGGAAGGAGGAAGAGAATAAAAGGAGGAAGGAGGAGGAGGGGGAAGAAGAGAACAAGAGGAAGGAGGACGAGAAGGGAGAAGAAGAGAAAGGGAAGGAGGAAGAGAAGAAGAGGAGGAAGGAGGAGGAGGGGGAAGAAGAGAACGGGAAGGAGGAAGAGAAGAAGAGGAGGAAGGAGGAGGAGGGGGAAGAAGAGAACAAGAGGAAGGAGGACGAGAAGTGGGAAGAAGAGAAAGGGAAGGAGGAAGAGAATAAAAGGAAGAAGGAGGAGGAGAGGGAAGAAGAGAATGGGAAGGAGGAAGAGAAGAAAAGGAGGAAGGAGGAGGAGGGGGAAGAAGAGAACAAGAGGAAGGAGGATGAGAAGGGGGAAGAAGAGAAAGGGAAGGAGGAAGAGAAGAACAAAAGGAAGGAGGAGGAGTGGGAAGAAGAGAATGGGAAGGAGGAAGGAAGAGGAGGGGGAAGAAGAGAACAAGAGGAATGAGGACGAGAAGGGGAAGAAGAGAAAGGGAGGGAGGAATAGAAGAACAGAAGGAAGAGTAGGAGAATAGGAAGTAACAAAGAGGCGGGAACCCACGAGTGTTGTCACTGTCGCTGAGTTCGATAGACAAACTCGTTCTGCATCGCTTATCTGTGTTTTCATTTTATTTTATTTATCTATTTATTTATTTATTTTTTCTATCTTATCTTAATTTTGTTTTTTAATGTCGGTTGCACGGTTGTGTGTTGTGTTAATTTCACTGGTCCTTCTATTTCTATTTCAAATTTTCTATTTATGAAATAACTGCGAAGATAGAGTTGCGTAGTTTTGGTAACTCGAGGGACAGGTGCAAATGTCCTCAGGGAAGGTAAACCTCATTAACAGAAACGAGCGTCGCCGCTAACGGCGCTTCCATCCTGAGGAACAAAATCGAGGTTGATTCAAAATCACTTGAGGACAGAGCGGACTGATATCAGTAGTTAAACGTGATCAGCATTTGAAGCTTCCAGGAACAGAGGGGCATCCTTGACACCTTTAATAGTTTAAGTTAAGCAAGGAAATTATATAGATGAGTTTTACGGTTTAACTCGAAATAAATAAAACTGGCGAGGATGCCCCTCTGTTTCTAGACACCTTTTTTCTAAGTGGAGAATAATCTCCAGTTATTAAAGAATAATGTGTAACACTGGTCCGTAGGGGTGTCACTGACGCTTCCTCACTAAACGCAGTAACAGTTTAAAACTTAACTAGTCAATACCCGTTACAGGGAATTCCAAAATACAGGAGTAGATTGATTCTTTATTCTCAGGATACTAACCTTCAGTCAGTAAATACATATACTATACATTTACTAGTCAAATATATACATTCACTTGTCACTATATACATCAACTGACGTAAGAACCCACTGAGCAAGTTACTTTATTACATGTACGGGGAAAAGTGACCAGGACAGATTATACACCACTGAATCTTAAAAGACTCTGGGAGTGTGTATGTTTACAAATTTGGCTCGCTATTCACTCACTGTGTACTCTGCTCAAAGAAAGACATTTATGAGAGGGAAGCTACCTTGAGATAAGGACGGGAACAAAGGTCAAAGAGAATAGTTCCGACCTTGCCCATTGTTGAACGGGGGGGGGGGGAAAGAAGGGTTGAGGGTGGGAGTGAAAGTTGGTAGCTGGAGGGGAGAGGTGATGGGGCGGAACAGTGATGGTCTAATAACTAGACTGGTCAGGTAGACACCACCAGTTGTTTATACATGAATGAATATATGTTTATTTAGTGATAGTTTTTACACTCCTGTGTGTGTGTGTGTGTGTGTGTGTGTGTGTGTGTGTGTGTGTGTGTGTGTGTGTGTGTGTGTGTGTGTGTGTGTGTGTGTGTGCGTGTGTAAGTCTATACAGTTCCTGGTGTGTATTTTTCCATGTGGAGCATTGTGAAAGTGCCCTCCTGACATATGCGCCGATAGTGGTGTGCATGCAAGTATCGGGAGGGGGCACTCGCTTCTTCCGTTCAAGCAGAGTCCAGGGTTCGTCGGTTTTGTGTAAACTGTTGTTGCGAAACCTTTCTGTTGTGATATGAAGAGAACGTCAAGGAAAGGGAGGCGTCCGTTGTTGGCTTCTTCGGAGGTGAAGTTTAGTCCGGAGACTCTGATGAATCGGTTCTTCAGGTTTCGGAATTCATTTTGATCTCTTACTCTTAGTAATATATCGTCCACATCATGGCAGTTAAGAGAGGGACGGGCCTCTACTAGGAGTTCTATCCCAATAGAACCCATGGCGGAAATTTGCAATTAAAAAAAAAAAAAAAAAAAAAAAAAAAAAAAATCCATGGGGTCTACCCATCGCCACACCATCGATTTGCCTACACATCCTTCCATTAAATCAGGTAAAGGGAGCTTCTTTATTGCATAATTCCAGTAAACAGTCGTCGAAGCGGTACACTCTTTTTAGAAGATAAAAAGATTTACGTTGTATTGAAGCTACACACAAGAAAATAATCAACAGTGAATCCTTTTTAGCCTTCAACATCGTATATATATATATATATATATATATATATATATATATATATATATATATATATATATATATATATATGTGTGTGTGTGTGTGTGTGTGTGTGTGTGTGTGTGTGTGTGTGTGTGTGTGTGTGTTTGTATATGTGTTATGTATATGTATATGTGTATATATATACGTTTATATATATGTGCATATATATATACATGTATATATATACATATATACATATATATATATATGTATATATATATATATATATGCATACGTACATATACCTCTTCTATACTCCATTTAAAGATTTACGAGAATTCGCATGAACTTGCTTTCCAGTACATAGAAACAAAGAACTTTCCAAAATCAAACTACCCCTTTTTTTTTAAAGGACCATTATTCACAAAGACAAAACGAGCAAGCGTTATCTCTTTACTTTATTGAAATCATAAACTCTGTTTTGCCAGCTCGGCTCGTTTCAATCTAAGAAAAAAAAAAAAAAGTACCGAAACTGTGCGACAAATTCGAAAAAGATGGCGCCACTAAATCTCCTTTTCCTTTTTCTTGGTGTTATTAATGATTGACTATGTATTGATAATGATAGTGTGTATGTGTGTGTGTCAGTGTTTTAGTGTAGATATGTATTAGTGTTAGCGCCTGTGTTTGTGTTAATAATGGTATTAGTCTTAGTGATAGTGTTTGTGTTGATAATGGTATTAGTGTTTATGACTGTGTTTGTGTTGGTGTTAGTGTTGGTGTTAGTGTTAGTGTTGGTGTTAGTGTTGGTGATAGTGTTGGTGATAGTGTTGGTGATAGTGTTTGTGTTGGTGTTGGTGTTGGTGTTAGTGTTAGTGTTGGTGTTAGTGTTGGTGATAGTGTTTGTCTTGATGTTAGTGTTGGTGATAGTGTTTGTGTTGGTGTTAGTGATGATGATAGTGATGATGATAGTGTTGATGTTAGTGTTAGTGTTAGTGCCGGTGTTAGTGTCAGAACCAGTGTGTTAGAGTCTGTGTTAGTGTTATCATTATTATCATCACTATTTTATCTTATTTCTGGTATATGCCTTTGCTTCTCCATGACTCTTTCAGTAAAGTTGGACATTCTTCAATTCAATACTTCATCTCGTTGGCAATCGTAAGTTACCTTCGATGAAGCCAAAATGTTGCCCTTAATTGAACCATGTAAGAAGCCTCCTACCCGAAAAAAAAATCCTTTTTGTCTAACGATGAGAGATCAATTACAGAAATAAAAACTATTATATATATATATATATATATATATATATATATATATATATATATATATATATATATACATATATATATTACACAAGCATATACATATATATACATGTATATATACATATACATATATATATATACATATATATATATATACATATATATATATATACATATATATATATATATATATATATATATGTATAAATTTATATTCCAACGTACCTTCTGATTTCTTATTCCCCTTTCCAATCGTCTTACCTGAAACAAAAAAGGAAAAATATCAATTTCGTCTTGAAAATAATTCAAAAGGGGGCAATTCAATATAAATCCTTTTTCCAGTCCTCCTCCTACCCCTCCTCCTCTTCTTCCTCCTCCACCACCTCTTCTTCTTCTTCCTCTTCCATCTCCTCCTCTTCTTCCCAGCTTCTCCTCGAGTGTTAAATCCTTATCTTCTCTTTTAGACTTCCTCTGTTTTGTTTCTTCTCTATCAGCAATTACATTTATTTTCAAATTTACTCACGATCATCCTCCTCCTCCTCCTCTTCCTTCTCCTCCTCTTTTTTATCTCCTTCTCCTCCTCCTTTATCTTCTCCTCCTATCTCCCCTTCTTTCGTATCCTTTCCTTCCTCCTCCACCAACTTCTCCTTACCACCCACACAATGACTCATTGTTCTCCAACTCCTCCTCCTCTTCCTTCTCCTCCACCTCCTCCTCCACCTCCTTCTCATCTTCATCCTCCTCCCACTCTTCCCCCTCCTCCTCCTCCTCCTCCCCAAAAAGTGTTGTTCTCTTTCTCCTGTTCCTCCTCCTCCTCCTTTTTATTTTACTTGCTCTCCTCGTCTTCCTAGATGACCTCCATCTCATCTCCTCTTCCTCTTCCTCCTCCCCTTATCCTCCTCTCTTTCTTCCTCCCCATCCTCTTCACCCCCTCCTCCTCCTCTTCCTCACCTTCTCCTCTCGCCCTTCTTACTCCATCCCGTCTCCCTCCTTCCCCTCTTCCTCCTCCTATTATCCCCTCTTCCTGCACCTCCTCCTAACCCCTCTTTCTCCTCCTCACCCCTCTTCCTCCTCCTCCTCACCCCTCTTCCTCCTCCTCCTCACCCCTCTTCCTCCTCCTCCTCACCCCTCTTCCTCCTCCTCCTCA
>NC_134787.1:16935082-16940082 GCF_046742065.1 Oratosquilla oratoria
AATTTTCTTTAATCGAATCGAAAAAAATGTAGAATAATTTCCGCAACTCTATCGACTATTGAGAATGGGAAGGGAAGGAGGAGGAATCAAATCGCCTGGCGGCAGTCGGAGTAATAGGATAAAGTGGCACACGGTACGTCAGGGGACTACATTATTGTGATATGGTATAGATTCTTCTCTGATCCCCTCCGAGGATAAATACGGAGGAGGAGGAGGAGGAAGAGGAGGAGGAGGAGGAGGAGGAAGAGAAGATATGGAAACGGAAACGGCGGCGAGGACGGAGGGGGAGGCAAAGGCGTGGACGAAGACGAGGAAGAAGACGAAGAAGACGAAGATAATGAAGACGAAGATGAGGAAGAAGATGAAGACGAGGAAGAAGACGAAGACGAAGACGAAGACGAAGAAGATGAAGAAGACAAAGTAGACGAAGGAGACAAAAGAATTATACGAAGGCAGAGATGGAGACCAAAACGACGACGAAGACAAGAAAAAAAAAAGTCAAAATCGAAGAACACCAAGAAACCGAAGAAACCGTAAAAGCCAAAATCGAAGAAGAAGAAGAAGAAGAACGCGAAGAAGAAGAAGGAGAAATAAAAGAAGAAGAAGAAGTAAAAGAAGAAGAAAAAGAAGAAGAAGAAAAAGAAATAAGAAGAAAGAAGAAGAAGAACGCGAAGAAGAAGAACGCGGAGAAGAACACGAAGAAGAAGAACGCGAAGAAGAACGAGAAGAAGAACGAGAAGAAGAAGAACGAGAAGAAGAAGAAGAACGCGGAGAAGAACACGAAGAAGAAGAACACGAAGAAGAACGAGAAGAAGAACGAGAAGAAGAAGAAGAACGCGAAGAAAAAGAGAAAGAAGAAGAAGAAGAAGAAGAAGACAGAAGAATTATACGGAGGCGACAAAGAAAAAAAAAAATCGAAGAAGACGAAGAAACCGAAGAAATCTTAAAAGCCAAAATCGAAGAAGAAAAAGACGAAGAAAACGAAGAGACCGAAGAAACCATAGGAGTGGAGGACTCGGTTCTCACGTCTTCGTGGACCCTTTCCCCAAGAGGAGGACGATGACCTGTTTCCCTGCCGAGTCCTCCTCCGACTGCGACAGATAAGCCCCGATAGTATATGGGCGAGGGGGCGTCGCTAACGGGACGGCCCCTCCTGCCTACTCCCTCCCCCCGTTCCCCTACTTCCCCCTCCGATACCCCCAATTTCCCCCCGTGTCCCCCCCCCCGCAATGACCTGCCATGACCCTGTGTAGCGCCCTACGCACCCAAGAGGAGCCCTTGGACCTCGAGGAGGAGGAGGAGGAGGAGGAGGAGAAGAAGAAGAAGAAGAAGAAGAAGAAGAAGAAGAAGAAGAAGAAGAAGAAGAGATAGAAGATGAGGAGGTAGAGGATGAGGAAATAAATGAAGCAGTCAAGGATAACAATGATGAGAAAGACCAGAGAACAGTTTGACCCATCCTGACCTAGTGCGTGTGCCCCTGTAACCCGTGTTCACCTACGTGACCTCTCTTGACCTGAGTGACCTCAAATGACCTAAATGACCTCAGGCTGACCTCCGGCTGACCCCACTCGGCCCGCAACATGACAAGTCACATTCTCACGCTCACCTCCCGCCCACCTCCCGCCGGGCTCCGTTCCCGTGAGATTAGACTGTTTTTCTCACTTTATTTACTGGGAATGATTCCAGTGTGGGAATCATCTCCCGGAAAATTAGGATCTCCATATTCCGGGGCCTTCTGGGTCGTTGAAAACGTGAGACCACAAGGCGGAACGAGGTCTCAGAGGGTCGCGACCCCCACTGCGTCCTGGATTCGGCTCGCGGGTGAATAAAATTGTCTGGGGTCGGGGGAAGGGAACATGAATGACGTCACAGGGTCGAAGGGGTTAATCCCCGTGGTCCGAGTTCGAATCCCCCCCGGGCTGAAATAATTTCAGTATCGCTGCGCTGCGAGTCGTTACTCCAACTCTCGTGGGCGGGGAGTTGGGTGTGCGTGTGCGTGTAAGGTCACAGCATTACCCATAGATCGGTCATATATGAGCTCGGAGCTCTCTTCCGGGAGGGTAAAAACTGTCGATCACGAGTCCAACACGTGATCCAAGGACCATGGTGAATCGGACACACGCACACACACACACACACACACACACACACACACAGACACACACACATACACACACATTTACACACACACACACACACACACACACACACACACACACACACACACACACATGATTGGTGGGTGTCCGTGTGACATCAGCCTTGGTGACATCAGCCTTGTGATTTCAGCTCACTTACCAATTGGGCCCGCGCTGCCTCTAACTCACACAGTTTGTGTCGCTAGCGCCTAGCCTGTTCTTCAACAACATTGACCGCGTTTCTTGTTCATGCTTTGATTTTGGTCTTGTATCTTGTATAGGAAGAACAATTTGTAGTTCGTAGGTGTGCGTGCGTGCGTGTGTGTGTGTGTGTGTGTGTGTGTGTGTGTGTGTGTGTGTGTGTGTGTGTGTGTGTGTGTGTGTGTGTGTGTGTGCGTGCGTTTCCGGGTGGTACTTTATCCCTTTTGTTCAATTTGTCGCCAGGCGATTTCATTCATCTCCGTGACCCCCACCCGGTTACCTTCGCTTTGTACTTCATGGATCGAGTAACCTCAGGGTCTTAGGCTCTTCGGCAGCAAGACTTCGTGAGCGTCTTCGTCACCAAGACTTCGTGAACGTCTTCAACAGCAAGACTTCTGGGACAACTTCGACTATGAGTTCGATGATTTCAACAACAACTTCGACGACTTCAACGACAATTTCGATTTTCAAAATTACTTCGACTCCAATTTCGACTCCGACTCGACAACGACTTCGGAAGCGTCTGTGAGCAAATCCTCCTCCTCCTCCTCCTCCTCCTACTCCTCCTCCTTTGGGTCTTTGGTCCTTATTTGCATAGTCTACTTCTTTCCCTCTCGGAAGACCGTCAATGTGGACTTAAGGTCTTTACAAAGGCCTTCCAATCAATCAAGGCCCTGATCCCAATCACAAAGGAGCAGATTTTGAAGGAAAATTTTTCCCTGATCATGCTGGGTCATGATCAGGCGCATGACGATGTTACTAAATGACTAGACAATCTCTATATAATCAAGACCTTGGAATTCCGTGGCACACTTTATATATTTTATTCTGGCTGTCTACAGGCGACTGGTTCCTTCCTCCCTCCCCCACCAGCATTTATGTTGTAATGATCTGAAATAAACCCTTTAAAGTCACATGATTTCATTAAGGCCTTTTGGGGAACCTCGTGACCTGTCTCCGTTTAGGACAAAGAGGAGGACCCAATGAGGTCAGTGTCGAGCTCGACATCGAAGGGGAAGAACCTCGTGCGTTGTCATCGATGAAGAACTTCGAAGGGGACGCAAGAGGGAGAGTGGGGGGGGAGGGGGAAGGGGGAAGGGGGAGGCAAGAATTTTTTTGGGGGGATAGGGAGGGTCTCCTGTGGGAAGTCTTACGAAGTATAAGTCTTTCAGTTTCTTGGTTCTTCTCTCTCCCTCTCTCTCTCTCGTTCTCTCTCTCTCTTTATCTATCTATCTATCTTTCCACCTCCATCTATCTTTCTACCTATCTATCTACCTCTATCTATCTCATCTTTATAGGGGGAATAAGGTATGAAGAAGCTTCATGGAAGTAAAAAGAAAATAGATTAACAAATAAATAAACGAGTAAATAAATCAAGAAAAATAAAATAATAAAACACGTATATAAATAAAAAATAATAAGAATCCTTGAAATGAATAAAGACACCTTTCTAATCTTAAAGTAATGATATCAAATATATCAAACAGATATGTGTGTATGCATATCCATGCATACAAATATGCATATATGCGTGATCATGCATACATATGTATGCAAACATGTAATCACGTCTGTGTGTGTATGCAAGCATTCATGTGCATGCAAGCGCCTAACCATACTTGTGTGTGTATACATGTGTGCGCATGTATACATGTTTGTGTATGCATGCTCGTGTGCATACATGCATTATCTGTGTAAATAATGTTTGTACATCTTACAAGACAAGCCACAATCCTTCTGGCAGATCACTCCCAAACGTAAGATCGCAACAGCGAAGACAAACAATGAGCCAACTGACGCGGGACACTATCAAAGGCCTTCTTCAAATCCATCTCGCCCGGGCGGCCTCACCAACACGCAACGTGTCGAAATTGAGGCCAATTAGCCTTTGAGGGTTTGTCAAAGGCTCTGGGGTGTCGCTGGGCTAAGGAGGAACATTAGCCTCTCCCCAGGGGAGGTCGAACTCGAACAAATACGACTGTGAGGTCGAGGGTGACCTTTGAGATGGACAAAGAGATACGTCACAGGAGGGCTGGGCGTATAATGAGGCATGAGCTAGGAGTAGAGCGACCAGATACGACTAAGCGTGCATGTTTTCCTTGTATCAACACAGGTATGTCCGTGTATATATCACTGTGTAAACATTTCCACACACATGCCAGACACCCACATCCATACCTGTGGGTCTGACTGTGGGTCTGTATACATACGTATCTATATGTATATTTTATATATATATATATATATATACATATATATACATATATACATATATATACATATATATACATATATATATATATGTACATATATGTATACATATATACATATATATATATATATGCATATATACACATATATATATATGCATATATACACATATATTACATATATATATATAAATATATACATATTATGTACATATATATGTATACACACACACACACACACACACACACACACACATATATATATATATATATATATATATTTATATATACATACATACATATCTTTAGGAAGACAGCAAATGATATATTTGAAAGATAGAAATGGAAAAATAATTAAATGTAGAGACGAAATGGTAAAAAGAGTAGAAGAATTTTACTAAGAGCTTTACTTGTCGAAGACCGTAGTTGAGTCAGTAAATTCAGGTGTAGA
>NC_134787.1:16950082-16962582 GCF_046742065.1 Oratosquilla oratoria
CATATTGAAATAAATAAATAAATAAATAAATAAATAAATAGATGAATGAATAACCAAAAATATACCAAAAATAAATGAATAAATGAAAATTAAAAGATAGATAAATAAATAAACACAAATGAATAAGTAAATAGATAAATAGGTAAGTAAATAAATAGATAAATATATGAATAAATACATAGAAATACAAAGCAATGAATCAATAGAAAATATTTAAATAGATAAACAATAAATAAACAAATAAGAATCAATAGCATAGATAACATACAAATGAATAAGTATATAATAAATTAATCAGTAAATGAATAAAATAAAAATCATTACATTAGTAGAATAAAAAATAACAAATCAGAAAGAATAGGAATAAATATACAAATAAAATAAAATAAATTAAAAAACATTGGGAGTATAGACGGCGATGTTGATAACAGACTTAAGAGGCGTGGAGCCGATCCTCTCCCACGCCCCTCCCACAGGTGTTCACCACTGTCCCCTGGTCCTATGTTCACTTGTTCACCCGATTTGTTCACTTATAACCCGAAGATCTTTGAACAAAGTTCACTACTGCCACTTTCGTACAATGACCTCGTATCTTCCGAGATCTTACGATACCCAATCATCATCTTCCCAATGAACGAATCATAACCAATCGTGGACAATTTATCCCCCCATTCCGACTCATCTAATGGACTGCTCTCCCACTCCCTAATCACCACGCGTGCCTGTGTCACCCGGCTGGACCCTACCCATCACCCAATCCCAGATCACAGTGATTGGTTCTGTGTGATTGGTCACCTGTGATTCGGACTGTAAGGGGCCAAACTGGGTTTACAATTTTTGGCAAATTTGGAAAATAGGACTTAATGACCTCACCCGTTATGACCTTATGACCTTTTGACCTATTTTAGTCTAGCTGACGTCAGACGACTTTATTCGTTACTGGGAGTCTGTGTGGGAGTAAGAAGCGTCCCTCACGAGGAGTCATCTGAGGGAGTTTTATGAGGGAGTGACATACGAGTCACGGAACATCGCGGAGGAAAGTTTCGAAATTGGGAAAAGAATGATTTGATCTCATTGTCCGTTTCCGATAACACCTACCC
Organism: Oratosquilla oratoria; assembly: GCF_046742065.1. Classification (NCBI taxonomy): domain Eukaryota; kingdom Metazoa; phylum Arthropoda; class Malacostraca; order Stomatopoda; family Squillidae; genus Oratosquilla; species Oratosquilla oratoria. Next base: position 16,951,183 of record NC_134787.1, read on the forward strand.
CAAATGTGAGAAAGAGAGAGAGAGAGGGAGAGAGAGGGGGGGAGAGAGAGAGAGAGATAAAGAGAGACAGACAAATAGATAGATAGAGAAAGAGAGAGAGCATGAAGAGTACAGAACACTCTAAGAAATTATGAAGACAACTTTGAACAATTGCAAGAGACAGTTGAAAGAAAAACTAAAATAAAATCTTGTCAAAATTTGAAAAAGAAAACTCGACAAAAGCTGAAATACACATTAAACATTTCTCCGATATTCTTCTGTTACTATCTTTGACTCTTACAAAATATAGATATATTCTTTTTCTTCAGATGTCTTATCTTGTCTTGGCTTCAAAAAAGTTCACCTTAATCTGACAGAGAGAAAGGGAGAGAGATATAGAGAAAGGGAGAGAGAGAGAGAGAGAAAGGGAGAGAGAGAGAGAGAGAGAGAGAGAGAGAGAGAGAGAGAGAGAGAGAGAGAGAGAGAGAGAGAGAGAGAGAGAGAGAGAGAGAGGGAGAGAGTGTAAAGGGTAAAGAACGTTAAGATTCAAAATCATACTAACTGCTAGAATAACAATATTCTCAAAATTGAAACATAAAAAAAGAAAATCGAAACTGAACTCTTAACCATGATACTCCATGTGTTGATTTTAACTGCCAACAGGTAAATTTATTCACCTGAAGAGAGAACGGGTTAGACTCACTTCAATTATCTTCTTTGTTATTGACAACTTAACCATTCCCCCCTTCTGTGAAGCGAAAGAGGTTAAATGTGAACAACCTCATCATCAGTGACGTCATACCATGTACACGAGGAGATAGACCTGATGATGTGTAGACTTAGGTTCGGTCCGTTTCTCTGCACACCGATTCATCTCGACGGCACCTTTTCGATCACTTTCTGGGTCGACTACGTTCGTTCTCTCTCTCTTTCTCTAATTTCCTCTCTCGCTTTGTCTTTCTCACTCTCACTCTTCCTCTTCATCTTTCTCTCTACACACACGCACACATACACACACACACATACACGTGCATACACACACGCACACACACACACACACACACACACACACACACGCACACACACACACACACACACACACACACACACACACACACACACACACAATCTCTCCTGGCTCAGGTATAAGTGTTACTGCAGATCATTTGTGTCCTATCGCAAGACATTTGTCTCCCCAGAGGTAATGGCCACTTTGGCCATGAGAGATGCCATCCATCTCGAGAAGACCAAGTCTGTAACATGCTCGAGCAGATCATAATTATCCTCTCCAAGGTTCCTCCGAAGGGGAGCAGCCTAGGATTTCCCTACGGAATATTTTTTCCTCCTTGGTAGTCAAGAAAAAGGCAAGGCTACACTCGTTGGAGTGAATGCCCTTCCCGTTGCTCCTACAAAGGGCAGAAACCAAAGAATCACCTTTGGAAGAAATGTCCTTCTTGCGAGGTCCAGAACGAGGCATGGGTGTGCTCTCCGACGTACTGACAAAGCGACATTAATTGTGGTCATTTTATTTATGTAGTTACGTATTACCTAGCTTGCAGATTACTCTTTTTTTTTCTTTTTTTTTACAGTAAACCCTCGATATAACGGACGATATGGGACCAGGTGTCTGTCGTTATATCCGAAGATCCGTTATAACCGAGGATTCCTCGCTATAACGGAGGAAAATCCGTTATAGCGAGGGTTTGTCTGGTCAGATTTTTTTGTCCATTTTATCCGATATCCGCTATATCGAGATCCGTTATATCGAGGGCTTACTGTATATTTCAGGCGGGCACTGAGTATGCTGTTAAAGATATTTTAAAATATTTAGCAATAATATTAATAGCATTCAACAAAAATGGCTACAGGTGACCTTTACGTAAATATTTAACCCCACCAAAATAAGATCATATACGATTGCCTATTACCATAAAAACATATGTAAATAAAAATGTTAATTGATAGTAACAGTATATATACAGTATACCTCAAGCAACAACTGATAGTAATAAAGGAGTTTTAATTTTCTTCTGAATTGTAAATCTCATTTTATGAGCAACAAGTACAAGCCTTGAAGAAGCGCAGTTTCATTCTGTGATGATTCCTTGATACCTTTCCTTATTACACACACACATACACACACACACACACACACACACACACACACACACACACACACACACACACACGACTCGTTGGCGTAGTGGTAGAGTTCCCGTCCGCCACTACGGCGGTCCGGGTTCGAATACCGCCCAGGGCTGAAACAATTTCAGTATCGCTGCACTGCGAGTCGGTACTCCAACTCTCGTGGGCGGGGAGTTTGGGGTGTGTGTGCGTGTAAGGTCACATCATTACTCATAGATCGGTCATATATGGGCTCTGAGCTCTCCTCCTAGAGGAAAATTGCTGTCGATCACGATTACAACACGTGATCCAAGACCATGGTGAATCACATACACACACACACACACAAACACGCAGATACACGCTATATTCTAGTCTACATTACACTTTCCAATGTTGAACATCCTCAAATGAAAATCTGAATTAACTAGTTAATCAGTAATTAGTTAGCAAGGTGAAAAATATTATATCAATATTACACACACACACACACACACACACACACACACACACACACATATATATATATATATATATATATATATATATATATATATATTAGTGTATATATACGGCATGAAAAATACACTTACACATTATGCACACACAGTTGACCAACCTCACGCGCCACACAATACCCCGAAATATTTTCTTTATCAAATGTGCTACCGGCATTATTTATCAGATGCTCTACCAAGTGCTCATTCATGAAGTTTACTAAGCACTTACGACATGTTGTTCTTAACGCTTGCATGACTCAGCCATCATGCACAAGACGCTATATCTAGGATGATATCAGTGATTGATAGTTAATGCCCTTGCAACTTGCAAAGCGTGATTAATCACACAAGACAACTTTGATGGGGATGATCAGAAATACCTTCAATTCGGTTACGAGGTTGATCAAATCTTCGGCTTCTGGTGGGCGACTTTATTCCGCATTGAGGTCGGGTTCTGCAAAAGGATTTGGGTCTCGACCACTGGAGCCAATGTTCAAACCGAGGACCCTTATTTCAGGCGAGTTAAAAATGTATTTCCATACGAGGGTAGCCCATAAAAAAAAATTCCGTGGTACACTTGATTTAAAAAATATGTATATAAATTGATAGATAAAATGATAATAATAATGATAATAATGATAAATAAAATGATAATAATAATGATAATAATAATGATGATGATGATGATGATAATAAAATAATAATGATAATAATAAAATGAAAAATATATAATAATAATAACAGTAATAAATGGAAAAAAATCGTTAAAACCGTTAAAAACCAGTAAAACAATTAGAAATTCGTTAAACTGATTGAGAGGATAACCGCGGCCACTGAGCCGCTCATCACGTACTACAGCTCAAACACTGGATCAAGTTACTGCAGGCAATGCACGTGACCACGCTTTGCAGATAAGAGAAATGATTATAATTTGAGAAGGCGTACTGCCATTCTTTATTCTTATCATAATGATGTTATTTACCTGAATTGTCTGCAGGGCACTTATGTCGCAGAGAAATGCATATGGAGTGAGTCTGCATGATATGTGCATGATGAGGTACAATGTACAAAATGCACATGTGATACCAACTGTACTGGGTTTTATAGACCTTAATGCTTTGTCTGGCATAATATTATATATACTTAGAAATTCATGTATGTATATTATATGTGTATATATATATATATATATACATATATATATATGCACGTGTGTGTATACACACACGTGCATATATATATATATACATATACATATATATATGTATATATATTATATATATATATATATATATACTGTATATACACACACTGGAGAGGAAGAAACTGAAGAAGAATTGGGGAAAATAGAAATTTTTTATGACATGAAGAAACCTGCGCACGCGCACGCACACACACACACACACACACACACACACACACGACTCGATAGCGCGGTTGGTAGAGTTCCCGGCTACCACTCCGGAGGACCGGGTTCGAATCCCGCCCAGGGCTGAAATAATTTCAGTATTGCTGCGCTGCAAGTTGCTACTCCAACTCTCGTGGGCGGGGAGTTGGGGTGTGTGAGCGTGTATGGTCACAGCATTACCCATAGATCGGTCATATGAGCTCCGGGCTCTCTTGCGAGAGAGAAATAGCTGTCGATCACGAGTCCAACACGTGACAAAAGTGAATCTCACACACACACACACATACGCACACGCACGCACACACACACACAAAATGAAAAAGAGAAAAATGGAAAAAATGGAGAAAAATTACTTCTTTCTGACATGTGTGACGGACGTCTTTTGTTATTTCGTGATGTCGTCTGCAAGCCACCTGTGCCCGTGGTACTCTGTCTAACCTATGCAATTCCTATCCTTAGAGAAAACGCAATGATGATTGCATTTAACATATCCATAATCAGACATTTATGTATTTAAGTAACACAGTCTAAGCCAACCTTTCGTAGGTAGATGACATAATACATACATACTGTATATATATATATATATATAATATATATATATATATATCCACAAACTACAACCTAAACTCAAAAATAAACATGTCTTTCCACAAAAAAAATCGTCAACATTTTCTGTCGACTTTTACCGCCAACTTTTTCCGTCAACTTTCCCTTCATGTCACCACTACTGCACAATAACAAGGAAGAGGTGGAGACGATGGTTGAGGTGGAAGAAGGTTGAGGAGGCGAAGAGGGTGAGGAAGAGGTGTTAGAGGGTTGAGCCAGACCTTGTAAATAGAAATTAATGACAACACGATGACGTCATACTGATGGTGACGTCATGTCGCTGCATAGCTCACGTCCAATCTATCAGACGCCATCTTGGATGCGCGAGATGCCATTAGACGACGCTGCGCAGCTGATTATTGATACCGCTTATCTCAGCAATGTTGCAATCGTGCGGATTAATTGCTGTTCAGGCTGACGACAGCAGCTGCTCTCTGGGAGCGATTTAAGTGTGCAGGAGATCAAGTAGGACGCCTGCAAGAGAGACGGGAGATCCTGAGAGCATCTCAGGGGGTTCAGAAGACGCAATACGGTCTCTCAAAGAAACAGGACGCCTTCAAGAGCTCCTAAAAGTACTTCAGGATTTTTTAGGTCGAAGTAGGAGCTCACGAAGATGCAGGACGCTTAAAGAGAAGCAACAGCTCCTGGAGACACCTCAGTATCTCCTGGAGACGCAGTAAGAGCTTTCGAAGAACCAAGACTCCTCCAAGAGAGATAGGAACTCCTACAAGCTTCTCAGAAACTTCTGAAGTCAAAGTAGGAGCTCCCGAAGAATCATGACTTCTCTAAGGGAGACAAGAACTCATGGATGAACTTCAGAGGCTTCTGAAGTCAAAGTAGGAGCTCCCAAAGAAGCAGGACACCTTCAAGAGAGATAGGGAGTTCCTGTAAGCACCTCAGAAGCTTCTGAGGTCAAAGTAGGTGCTCTCGAAGAAGCAGGACGCCTTCAAGAGAGATAGGAGTTCCTGTAAGCACCTCAGAAGCTTCTGAGGTCAAAATAGGAGCTTCCAAAGAAGCAGGACGCCTTCAAGAGAGATAGAGAGTTCCTGTAAGCACCTCAGAAGCTTCTGAGGTCAAAGTAGGAGCTCTCGAAGAAGCAGGAGGCCTTCAAGAGAGATACGAGTTCCTGTAAGCACCTCAGAAGCTTTTGAGGTCAAAGCAGGAGCTCTCGAAGAAGCAGGATGCCCCTAAATGAGACCTCCTGGAACCACCTCAGTAGTCGAAGTAGAAGGACGAATTCTCCATCTAAGTTCTTTAATTGAAAATGAAAACGCTGAGGCTCAGATGCAAATGTAAGCTCAAGTATGATTATGTTTCGGATGAAATATAATTGTGTTAGCAAAATCATATTACGGTAAAGCAACATTCGAGACGGTGTACATATTTGTCTCTCTCCCTACCTATCTGCCTGTGTCCGTCAATCTGCTTGTCTGTCTTTGTTTCTGTCTATCCGTCTGTGTGTGTCTCTCTTCATTATTCATATATATATATATATATATATATATATATATATATATATATATATATATATATAAAATTATCGGTTTGATGTCGCTGCTACTAGCGAATTACTCTCATATATATATATATATATATATATATATATATATATATATATATTATATAATACATATATATACATAAATATATATTATATGATACATATATATACGTATATATATTACTAAATACATATATATACATATATATATATCATAATACATATACATATATATATTATATAATACATATACATATATATATTATATAATACATATACATATATATATCATATAATACATATGCATATATATATTATATAATACATATATATATACATATATTATAATACATACATATATATATATATATTATATAATATATATATATATATATATATACAGTATGTATTCAGTATATGCAATGTAATCATACATTAATGAGGAAAATACCTGACGAAATAAATTAATAGATTAAGTAAAAAAATAGATGAAAATATGAATAAGTGATAAATACTAATAACCGAGTAAATACAATAGATTATATGTACTGAATAGTAAATAATGAATTAATAGTAAAGAATAGATAGAAACAGCATAAATAATGTTTGAATAAATTATGATAAAAAAGAAAGCTGCAGGTAGTGCACGACCCGGATGAAGCAACAACTCGCATCCCGTTTTCTTTCTCACTCGATTTCAACTTTCGCAATAGCCGCATCTTATGGGCCTAGCGGACACCGTACATTTACATACTGTATATGTTTGTATGCATGTACATATCTATATATTCTTCTTCCTCCTCCTCCTCCTCCTCCTCCTCTTCCTTCTCCTCCTCTTCCTTCTCCTCCTCTTCCTTCTTCTCCTCCTCCTCCTCCTCCTTCTCCTCCTACTTGTCATCCTCCTCTTCTTTTCTTCCTCTATCTCCTTCTCCTTGTCCTCTTCGTTTTCCTCGTTATCCTCCTCCTATTTCTCTTCTTCCTCCTCCTTCTCCTCCTCCTACTTCTCATCTCTTCTTCCTCAATCTCATTCTCGTCCTCCTCATTTTCCTCGTTAACATTCTCCTATTTCTCTTTTTCCTCCTCCTCCTTCTCCTCTTCCTTCTACGTATTTTATCCTTATCGTCCCTCTCTTCATCATTCCCCTTATCCTCTTCCTCCTTCTATTTTTCTTCCTCCTCCTCCTCTTCATATTCATATTCTCATTCCGCCTTCTTCTTCTCCTCTTCCTTCACCGTATTTCATCCTTATCTTCCTTCTCCTCATTCCCCTTATCCTCCTCCTTCTTTCTCTTCCTCCTCCTCCTCCTTCCTCTTACTCCTTCTCTTTCTATTCCTCCTCCTCCTCCTCCTTCGCCTCCTTCTCCTCGTCCTTCCCCGCCTCCTTCTCTTCATCATTTTCCTTATCCTCTTCCTCCTTCCCTTTCTATTCCTCCTCCTCCTCCTCTTCATAGTCCTCCTCCTCCGCCTCCTCCTCCTCCTCCTCCTCGTCCTTCCCCGTCTCCTTCTCCTCATCATTTTCCTTATCCTCTTTCTTCTTTTTCTCTTCCTTCTCTTCCTTTTCATATTCTTCCTCCTCCTCCTCCTCCTTCACCATATTTCATTTGTATCTTCTCCTCATCTTTCCCTTATCCTCTTCCTCCTCTATCTATTACTCCTCTTCCTTTTCATATTCTTCTTCCGCCTCCTCTTCCTCCTCCTCCTTCTCCGCTTTTCATCCTTATCTTTCTTCTTCTCATCATTTTCCTTATCCTCTTCCTCTTCATATTCTTCTTCCTCCTCCTCCTCCATCTCCCCCTCCTCCTCTTCCTCCTTCCCCATATTTCATCTTTATCTTCCTTCTCCTCAACGCTCCTTTATCCTCCTCCTCCTTCTCTTTTTATTATTCCTCCTCTTCATATTCTTCCTCCTCCTCCTCCTCCTCCTCTTCCTCCTCAGCCTCCTCGTTCCCCATATTTTTTTTATCTTCCTTCTCCTCATCTTTCCCTTATCCTCTTACTCTTTTTCTTTCTATTCCTCCTCCTCCTCTTTATATTCTTCTTTCTCCTCCTCTTCCTCCGCCTCCCTAATACGTCCAGATTATCGTCATTACTTTCATCACCATATAATTCTTCTCAATCACTGTCGACCTCATCTTCATCATCCAGACCAACCTTACTGTGCACCACTGTCTCCCTCATCACCACCACTACCACCACCACAACCACCACCACTACCACCAACTCCAGCAATGCTTTAATCAACGTCAACACCCTTTACCATCAACATCACCACCACCATAAACATTACTACTACCACTACCACCACTCCATCACCACCACCAAAAGTACCACCACCACAACCACCACTACCACAACCACCACCACCACAGCCACCACCACCACAACCACCACCACCACTACTATCTCCATTACCACCATCACCACAATCCCCACCACAGTCTTCGTCTCTACCACTATATCTACCACCACCACAATCCACAATCTCCACCACACGGACTTCATCGCCTTCTCCACCACTAGCCAATACATCTCCTAAGCTGGCTGCCACCTCATGTCTCCAGGATCGTTATCTCCAGCAATGTATAAGATGTGTTCACTCGCATTCAATCCTCCGTCTCATCTTGCACTCCTCCCTCCACCCTTCCCCCCTCCCCCTCCTCCTCCCCCGTGATGGGGATGGTGGGGGGAGGGAGTGGAGAAAAGATACAGGTATACCGGAAAGGGGGGAGGAGGAGGAGGAGGAGGAGGAGGAGGAGGAGGAGGAGAAGGGAAAAGAGGAGGAGGGCGAGGAAGAGAAGGGGTAGGAGGAAGAGTGGGAGGAGGACAAGGAGAAAAAGGAGGACGAGAAGAAGGAGGAGGAGGAGGAGGAGGAGGAGGAGGAGGAGGAGGAGGGGGAGGAGGAGAAAGAGGAGGAGGAGGAGGAAGTAACATACAAGAAAAATGGTGGTGAAAGTAAAGAGGAGCAGAAGAGGAGAGGAGGATGAGGAAGAAAAGATGCAGAAGGAAAATATAGAGGAGGTAGAGAAAAAGAAGAGTAGGAAGAGGAAGAGGAGAAAGAAGAATAGGTGAATGTGATGTAGAAGAAAATGGCAGAGGAGGAGAAGGAGGTGGTGGATGGAAATAGTAGGAAAAATGAGAAGAGGAAGGAAATGGAGAGGAAGCAAAAGAGAGGAGGAGAGCTGAAGAGTAGGGGAGACGAAATGGAAAAAAGAGAAAAAAGAGAAAAAAGAGGAGAAAGAGGATTAAGAGAAATGACATAAAGACAACTGAAGTAAAGAGAGACTCTCATCCCCGGAAACAGTCCTCAACTTCGACTCTTCTCGAAGTCTCTGTAACACAATTTCCTTATATGGTCAAAACTCTCCAGACACTCTTGCCCCCAATGGAAACTTCCTCTTCCGTTCAGCTCCAAGATATTGCATCCTTCTGTGCCCTACACCTCCACTTTTAGAACACAGAAACCTCCACATTCTTTCAAACTCCATAGATTTACTTGCCTCCACTATCTCTCCTCCTTTCCCATTTGCTTCAGCTTCTTATGGAGGCCCACACTCCAATTCTCCATTCGTCCAACGATATTATTGCTTTCGCCTCCTTCTCCTTCTCTTCCTCCTCCTCTTCCTCCCCCTCCTCTCTTTCTCCTCCATCTCCTTTTTCTCGTTTTTTCTTCTATTCTTCTTCCTCGTCCTCCTCTTCCTCCACATCTTCCTTCTCCTCCTCCTCCTCTTCTTCCTCCTCCTCTCGCTCCTTCTTCTCCATTCACCCCTTAACCTCCTCCTCCATTGTAAACTTGATAGTAAATGTCATTACTTTTATTATTACCAATAAACAATACAAGTATTTATGATAGTGGTAGTATTAAGAGCATTTACCACTTGTTATATTCTCTCTCCCTCCCTTCCTCCCTCCTTTTCTCTCTCTCTCTCTCTTTCTCTCTGTCTCTCTCTTTTATTCTATCAGTGATGTTACGTAGTTATGAGGACATCCACAGCACCAAAGGACAAGGCCGGAAGTAATCTCCTTGCCTCATCGGTAGTCTATACAACCAATCAACAATAATTCTTACATTGCAGAAACGACCTTGAGGACCTACACTGACAGTCCATCTATATACGAAAAGATTTCTACTCCCTTTTTAAGGGGAGTAGCCACCCACACCCATACCACTCCCACTTGTCACCCATTTCCTCTCTTAGCTCCTCGTGGGTGAAGGGTTATCTCTGTCCCTTGCTGACCACTGGTCGGGTCAGAAACAATACAGGATCCATAGCATGGCAGCTTCACTTAGATGGCGACCCTTCCTCCACGTTTATTTATGCGAAAAATGCACAAGAAATCTCTTCTCTGACAACACAAAGACCTTACAGGCCCGCAGGGACAATGAGGCAACATTAGAAATACATTAAAGAACTGTATGTACAGTAAATTTGTTAATACAATATTGAAGCCCAGTATTGACAATACAGAGACCCTTCAACCATTCCAAAGACATGTAGGGATAGAATATTGAATAACAGGCCATGATTTTGACATGGCCAGGAATATTGACAATATGTACCGTCACCAAATCCTGTATTTACGATAAATTTCATAATACAATAACCCTGAAACCCATGTAGAATACAATACAACTCCAGCCTTGGAAGAATTGAATACAAAATACAACAACAAGCCTGCATGGACAAACACACTAACAATACAATTTTCTGGGGACCTTGAACGGATTATACAACAGGTAATACAACAGATAATACAATAGATTTGGTTCTTGAAAACAAAAATAGTGCACATCTGCTTGTATGGCCCAGCAAGAAGAATAACATTGAAAATACAGCTTTGCCTGGTCGATAGCAATGACAACAAAACGCCCCTAAAGCTACCGTGTAAATAAGACCGAATTTCTTCTTGTTCCTTTTTTGGATATTTAGGTCCTCCCCTCCTCTTCTCGTCTTCCTCTTTCTCCTCCTCCTACTCCTCGCCTTCTTCCTCCTCCCCTCCTCCGCCTCCACTTCTTTCTCCTCCTCTTCCTCTTCCTTCTCCTCTTCCTCCTCTTCCTCTGTCTCCTCCTTTTCTTCCTTTTCACTCATCTCCGTCCTCTTCCTCTCATCTTCCTTTTCTTACTACTTTTTTTCTTCCTCCTATTATTGTTCTTCCTCCTAATCTTCCTCTTATTCTGGAAGGATGGAAGAGGGAATAGTGAAGAGAGAGGAGAGAGGGAGGAGGGAAGAGGGAGAAGGGAGAATGAAGGAAGGAGTAGGAAGGAGTAGGGAGGAGAGAGGAA
>NC_134787.1:16972582-16977582 GCF_046742065.1 Oratosquilla oratoria
GGGGAGTAGGGAGTGGGGAGTAGGGAGAGGGGAGTGGGGAGTAGGGAGTTGGAGATGGAAGTGCCCACTGGAAGAGGAGAAAGAAGGAGGAGATGGAAGGAGGAGGAAGAAGGAGGAAATGGAAGGAGGAGATGGAAGGAGGAAGAAGGAAGAAGAGGGAAGGAGGAAGAAGGAAGAAGAGGGATTGAGGAATGAGGGATGAAAATGAGGAGGAAAGAGAAAGGAGTAGGGGAGGGAGGAGATGGAAGGAGGAGATGGAAGGAGGAAGAAGGAAGAAGAGGGATTGAGGAAGGGGGGATGAAAATGAGGAGGAAAGAGAAAGGAGTAGGGGAGGGAGGAGGAGGAGGAGGAGGAGGAGGAGGAGGAGGAGGAGGAAGATGAGGAAGAGGAAGAAGAAGGAAGAATAGGAGGGGAGGAAGAAAGAGGAGGAAGGAGGAAGAAGAAGAGGGAAGGAGGAAGGAGGAAGAAGAGGAGGGAAGGAAGAAAGAGGAGGGAAGGAAGAAAGAGGAGGGAAGGAAGAAAGAGGAGGAAGGTAGAGGAGGAGGAAGAAAGAGGAGGAGGAAGAAAAGGGGGGAGAGGGAGGAGGAGTAGGAGGAGGTGAAGGAAGAAAGGAGGGGAGGAGGAGAAGGAGGAGGGGAAGGAGGAGGGGGGAGGATGAGGGGGAGGAGAGGGAGGAGTAGAGGAGGGAGGGGGGAGGAGGAGAGGGGGGGAGGAGGAGGGGGAGGAGGAGGGAGGGGGAGGTGGGGAGGAGGGGGAGGAGGAGGTGGGGGAGGGGGAGGGGGGAGGAGGAGGGGGAGGGGGGAGGGGAGGGGGGGAGGGAGGAGAGGAGGGGGAGGAGGGAGGGGGAGGAGGGGGGGGAGGAGGAGGGAAAGGAGGGGGGAGGAGGAGGGAGGGAGGGGAGGGGGAGAAGGAGGGGAGGGGGGAGAGGGAGGAAGAGGAGTGGAGGGGAGGAGGGGGAGGGGTGGGGGAGGGGGGAAGGAGGAGGGGGAGGGGGAGGAGAAGGAGGGGAGTGGGAGAAGGGGGGGAGGAGGAGGAGGAAGGAGGGGAGGGGGAGAAGGAGGGGAGGGGGTGAAGGAGGGGAGGGGGAGGAGGAGAAGGAGTGGGAGAGAGAGGAGAAGGAGGGGGTGAAGAAGGAGAAGGAGGGGGAGAAGAAGGAGGAAGGGGAGAAGAAGGAGAAGGAGGGGAGAAGAAGAAGGAGGGGAGAAGAAGTAAAAGGAGGGGGAGAAGGAGAAGGAGGGGGAAAAGAAAGAGAAGGAGGGGGAGGAGGAGGGGCAAAAGAAGGAGAAGGAGGGGGAGAAGAAGGCGAAGGAGGGGAAGGAGAAGGAGGGGAGAAGAAGGAGAAGGAGGGGGAGAAGAAGGAGAAGGAGGGGAGAAGAAGGAGGGGGAGAAGAAGGAGAAGGAGGGGAGAAGAAGGAGAACAAAGGAACACAAAGGAAGAACAAACAACAGCAGGCCTACTGGCCCTAACGAGGCTGTTTGTGTTAACTAAACTACACTACAATTAAGGAAACAGGGTAACTAGGCGGTAGAAGATGAACTAATACTACTGCTATAACTATCCTATCCAATTAGTCCAATTGCGATTAAATGTCTGGTTGTCATATCTTTTATTGCAAAGGATAATATTTCATTTGTGGATTAGATTCCAAGTATTTATCTAAGCGATTTTTAAATGTTGTTATCGTGTTACTTTCAACGACAGTGGAAGGTAACGAGTTCCACACGTTAACAACCCGGTTAAAGAAGAAGTGCTTACTCTCGTTCGTAGAGAATCTTTTGCCAATTACTTTGAAATCGTGGCGTCTTCTTGTATTTGATTGGTCTAATGAGAAGTAATCTTAAGGAGGGGTAGGTGGAGAAGGAGGGGGAGGTGGTGAAGGAGGTGGGAGGAAGGTAAGGAAGAGTGAAAAGAGGAAGAAGAGGAGGAGGAGGAAGAAGAGGAGGAGGAGGAAGAAGAGGAGGAGGAGGAAGAAGAAGTAGAAGAGGAGGGGAAGAGGAGAGGAAGAAGAGGAGAGGAAGAAGAGGAGAGGAAGAAGAGAAGGACGAAGAAGAAGTAGAGGAGGAGGAGGAGGAGGAGGAGGAAGGGGATGAAAAAATGTTCCTCTCCTGTGTTGGATAACTGGATGCGGTTTGGATTGCATTAAGATATGCTAATCCATTAGGATAATCCGTTTCTAAATGCTGCTATGGATCCAAGTTATCATCATTATTATGGTCAGCGCGTTGCTACAACCCTCCCCTTTCCTCCCCCCCTTCCCCTCCTCCTCCCCTTCATTACCCTCCCCCGCCTCCTCCCCCTCTTCCTTCCCATCTCTCCCTCCTCCCCATCTTTCCTCTTCCCCCCACTCCCTTCCCCTTCTCCTCCCCTTCCTTACCCTCCCCCTGCCTCCTCCCCCTCTTCCTTCCCATCTCCCCCTCCCCTCCCCTTCTCCTCCTCCCCTTCCTTACCCTCTTCCTTTCCATCTCTCCCTCGTCCCCTCCTCCCCATCTTCCCTCTTCTCCCCTCCCTTCCACTTCTCCTCCTCTCCTCCCCTTCCTTACCCTCCCCCGCCTCCTCCCCCTCTTCCTTCTCATCTCCCCTCCTTTCCATCTTCCCTCTTCCTCCCCTCCCTTCCCCCTTCCCTTCCTCCTCCTCCCCTTCCTTACCCTCCCTCGCCTCCTTCCCCTCTTCCTTCCCATCTCCCCCTCCTCCCCTCCTTCCCATCTTCCTCTTCCTCCCCTCCCCTCCCCTCCCCTTACTTACCCTACCCCTCTTCCTTCCCATCTCCCCCTCCTCCCCTCCTTCCCATCTTCCTCTTCCTCCCCTCCCCTCCCCTTCTCCTCCTCCCCTTCCTTGCCCTCCCCTCCTCCTAACCCTCTTTCTCCCCATCTCCCCCTCCTCCCCTCCTTCTCATCTTTCCTATTCCTCCCCTCCCCTTCTCTTCCTCCTCCTCCTCCTCCCCTTCCTTACCCTCCCCCGCCTCCTCCCCCTCTTCCTCCCCGTCTCCTTCTCCTCCCCTCCTCCGCATCTTCCCTCTCCTGCTACTCCACCTTCTCCTCCTCCTCCCCTTCCTTACCCTCCCCAGCCTCCTCCTCTTCTTTCTCCCCATCTCCTCTTCCTCATCATCTCCTCCCCATTTTCCCTCTTCCTCCCCATCCACTCCCCCTCCTCCCTTCCTCCTCCCCTCCCCATCTTCTCTCTTCTTCCTCATCTCCCCCTCCTCCTCTCTTCCTCCTCCCCTCCTCTTCCCCATCTCCCCTCTTCCTCCCCATCTCCCGCTCCTCCCTTCTTCCTACCCTCCCCTCCTGCTCCCCTCTTCCTCCTCATCCACTCCCTCTCCTCCTCCTCCTCCTCTTCTCCTCTTCCTCACCCTGTGCCCCTCCCCCTCCTCCTTCCTCTTTTCCTCCCCTCCCCCTTCTCCTCTATGAAACTTGCCCTTCTACCTGCCTTCATACCATCCTCCCTACCTACCTCCCTCCCTCCCTCCTCCTCCTCCCTCTCTTCACCATCTCCCTCCCTCCTCTTCTCTCCACTTCTCCCTTCCTCTTACCATCCTCTTATTCCTTCTTTTCCTCTCTCCCTCTCTCCTTTCCTCTCTCCCTCTCTCCTTCTCTTCCTCTTTCCTTCTCTCCCTCCTGTTTTTCCTGTCCTGTCGTCACTTTCTTCTCTCTCTCTCTCTCTCTCTCTCTCCCTCTCTTTCTCTCTATCTCTATCTCATCTAGAATTTAAATAGGTATGATCTAGTATTACTGCTGCAACCTTATCAGCGTCCTGGGCAGTGACTCTAATGGTGGCAATAATAATAATAATATAGATGATAAACTAGAAGCAGTTAAGTTCCTTGTAGCTCCGCCCATGGAATAAATTGGTACAACAAATAAATAAATAAATGAATAAATAGTAATAATAATAAAAATAATAATAACAATGATGATAGTAATAATAATGATAATAATAATAATAATAATAATAATAATAATAATAATAATAATAATAATAATAATAATAACAATAATGATAATAATAATAGTGATAATAATGATAATAATAATGATAATAATAATGATAATAATAATAATAAAATAAAATAATAATAATAGTAACAACAACAACAACAGTATAAATTAAATAAATATTGGTTCGAATCCCGCATTCCTCTCCGATTCCTGGCAGTGCTTTATTAGATACCTAATGCCAACAGTCCCTCGAGCACATAATAGAACAAAGGTGACGGCTTCGGCCGCAGGTATTCAGTGCCCCCTGACGTAGAGTCCTCATATTTTTCTAAGACTAAGTTATTGAGCAACTAAAGGTTGCTTCTTTGTTTATTTTTATTATTATCATCATCATTATTATTATTATCATTATTATTATTATTATTATCATTATTATTATTGTTATTGTTATTGTTATTATTATTATTATTATTATTATTATTATTATTATTATTATTATTACTAATTTATTTACAAAGGATTACAAAGGCGGAGCATGCCGACAGGAGACCTTTTGGTCCATATCTAGGTCGGATGCGAAAAAAAATCATAATGATAAATAAATAAATGAATGAATAAAAATATAATAATGTAAATAATAAATAAAATACATAAATAAATCCATAGGTATAGTTCAATAATGAATAAATAGGTAAATAGTAAATATTAATAAAAAGACATATAACTAATAATAAATGAGAATCAAGCAAATAATGATACAGACAAATGATAACAAAACAAATAATATAAAATAAACGATCATTACAGCATCTTGCTTAGGTGTTTATCTAAATGATTCTCAAAGCTTCGAACTGAACTACATTGCACTGCCTCTGCAGGAAGTTTATTCCATTCATTAACTACACGGTTGGCGAAGTTGTTTCTCCCCACTTCCAAATTAAATCTATTTCCAGACAGTTTGAGACCATTGTTTCTTGTCTGATTCTCATTCAGTGTGAAAATTTTGTCACTTTTGATGTCAATTCCCTTTAGAATCTTAAAGACCTGTATCAAGTTACCTTTTT
>NC_134787.1:16982582-16997582 GCF_046742065.1 Oratosquilla oratoria
CGTACAGTACTGTCGGCACAATCACTCCTTCATATAACCTCCTCTTAGCATCCATTCCCAGATGTCTATTTCTCATTACACTTTTTAATCCACCAAGGCATTTTCTCGCTTCTCTCTGTAGTGCTGTCCTGGGCCCTGGCGCTCGACACGACGAGCAGGGCACCATAGGTTTAGAAGGACTCTTGGGCACAAGGCCCTCATTGTTAGATATGTAGGACAAGGCATAGATTTCCCTCTGCGTAGGGAGTACGACGTACACACCAAGTCAGTCTAGAACTGTCCCTCATACGGTGAGCATGTAGCTCTCCTGTTGTGACTCACCTATGTACGCATAACCCACTTATTAATAAAGACACCAAACGTCCCCTCGCGTTTCTGTTGCACACGAAGATGGCGCAGTGAGTAGGATTGCTTGCAATTGCTTGCAATTGCTTGCAGTGTGCAACAATGAAACATGGGACGATACGTGAATCAGTGGCGCGTACTGACGGAACTAGACCATAGGCGACAGTGAACACGCTGGACCGTGAGTGCAGTGCCGATACAGTGAGCATGCACGGGACCGTGCAAAATCGTGTGATAGTGATAGTGGCGTGCCTTCGTGCACGTAGTGGGGCGAACAAAGAGGCCTTCGTCCCACTGCTCCACCCCGCACGCGGCCCAGGCCAAAGTAGGCCGCGCAAACAAGGAGGCCTTTGTCCTGCTTCGCCGGGCTCACCGCGAGTGCCACCCGCCCAGCTGACTCGCACAGGCCACACCCACCCAGCTTAGGAACCGCCACGCTGCCTCCGCACACCCGTGGCAATTACGTCACCCCAGGAGGAGGTGACACCACTGCCGCCCACCGGAGGCATTGAAGGGGACCGTCTCGGACGCCCAGTAGGACCTGCACGCATGCATCCTGTCACTACGCAAGGGGTCCCCCGCCAGACGCACGCACCCCCTGCCCCTTCTCCCGGGAAGCCCGGCACCTGCCGTCCTAGTGCCTTTCGGCCCATCGCCCTCCACCACCTGTCAGCGCCCGCGACGTGCTGCCTTACTCAGGTGCGGACATTACGGGGATAGGCACTCGGCACCTACGCAGGTCAGATATATCTGGAGCCAGCCTACAGACGCCGCTCTTGGCGCCGACGACGCGGCCGACATATCTAACCTGCCCACAGCACCGTCCCCCTAGGAAAGAAGATGGTTCTCCCCCCCCCCCTCGTGAGAAACCACCTGTAAGCCGACGCGACGCCCCTCGCCGCCCAAACGCTCAGGGCGATACCGTTCGCATTTCAGGTTCAAGCGAAGGAAGACATTGACCCAATGGTGCAGCAAGGTATCGTCATGTCTGACGCGACGCCCCACGCCGCCCGCACACCCAGGCCGATACCGCTCGCATTTCAGGTTCAAGCGAAGGAAGACTTGACTCAATGGTGCAGCAAGGTATCGTTACGCCCGTCGTGAGGCGAGCTCTGTCGCCACCGCCCGTGCTGGCGCCCTTTGAGCACCGGGCCGACCTCTCCGCTCGGCGAAGGATTTGTCGTCCTCGTGCGCGGACCCCCTTCGGTTCCGCCCCCGACGCAGTTTATATATGTGTGACTGAAATATCGCGCACTTCCGCCTCGTCCAGTGTGGCTTACGGTTTCCGACGGATGCCGAAACCTGATATGGCACTACCACTGGAGACGGTTGCTGCCATCTGGGACGCACCCAATTGCAAGCCATGCCCGTTTGGATGGCCCCACTTCTCGTGGATGACGGACCACCGTTCGTTCATCCCCTTCTTTACGTCAGGAACTCCGTCACCGGCAATACCGGCGCCCCGCATTGACGACCCGTCTCCAGCCGCCGACACCGACGGAACGCTCTGAAGACCATGCCGCGGCACGGATAAGCCCCAGCCCCGCCTACGGTCACCCGCTGACCTACGTGACCTCCGGGCTCCCGTCCGACTACCGCGCCCTACCCAACTCCATCCCTCCGTATTGGAAGCTCCGCACCGCCTCTTCCGCTGACGAACCCCGCCATCTCCAGGAGCGACCACAGGTCTTGAAAGAAGCCGCCCCGTCGCGTTCCTTTGGGGGAGGACATGCCGTCCTCATGCGCGGATCTCCCCACTTCCGCCTCCGCCGCTCGCCCGCGAGCGCGGAGGGTGGGGGAGGTGTGGTGTAGTGCTGTCCTGGGCCCTGGCGCTCGACACGACAAGCAGGGCACCATAGGTTTAGAAGGACTCTTGGGCACAAGGCCCCCATTGATAGATATGTAGGACAAGGCATAGATTTCCCTCTGCGTAGGGAGTACGACGTACACACCAAGTCAGTCTAGAACTGTCCCTCATACGGTGAGCATGTAGCTCTCCTGTTGTGACTCACCTATGTATGCATAACCCACTTATTAATAAAGACACCAAACGTCCCCTCGCGTTTCTGTTGCGCACGAAGACTCTCAATCTACATTCTACCTCCACCCCACTCCTTTTCCTGCCATATTCGCACCCAAGTATCTAAAACTATCCACTTCCTCCAGTTTCTCTCCCTTAATGCTCACTTCCAGTCTGCTCCCTTGTACATCTCGTCACCTTACTTTTATCCACATTTATCTTTAGCTTTCTTCTTTCACACACTTTCTCAAACTCTGTCACTAACTTCCTCAATCCCTCCTCTGATCCTGCCACAAGCGCAATGTCGTCAGCAAACAAGAACTGGCTTATTTCCCACCTTTCTCCATTTTCTTTAACCATCTCCAACCCCTGATCCACTACCCTTGCATTCACCTCTCGCACCACTCCATCCACGTATAGATTGAACAGCCAGGACGACATAATACATCCCTGACGAAGTCCCACCTTTGTCTCAAACCATCCACTCTCTCCATTTCTAATCCTAACACAAGCTCTACTACTCTCGTAAAAATTCTTGACTGCTCTTAACAACTTTCCTCCTATCCCATATATCTACAGTACCTCCCACAGTGCCTTCCTGTCTACCCTGTCGTAAGCCTTTTCCAAACCCACAAAAGCCCAAAAAAACATCCCTACCTTTTCTTATAGCTTTCTCACATATCTGTCTTACCACAAAAATCTGATCTACACAACCCCTACCTGTCCTAAAACCACACTGTTCCTTACCAATTACTCTCTCTGTTCCTCTCCTAATCTTCTCAATCAAGACCCTCCCATAAGCCTTCCCAACTACACTCAACAAGCTGATCCCTCTGTAACTACTACACTCACACTTGTCCCCCCTTTCCTTTGTAAAGCGGAACTATACAGGCACTCCTCCAGTTCTCCGGCACTCTACCCTCTCTTTAACAAACATTAAATAACCTCACCAGCCAGTCCACCATAACTGTACCTCCTTTCTTCAGACACTCTGCATGGCATCCATCCAACCCAGGTGCTTTACCTGCTCTCATCATCTTAACAGCTGCTTTTACTTCATCTTTCCCTATTTCTCCTCCATTTTCTTCACTCATCGCTCAATAAATAAATAAAAGATAAAAAGAAAAAAAGCATCTCGCGTCTCGTGGGCGTTTACAAACTCCACTATATCCACTCGATATCAATCCAAGAGACTTCTAAACCTTACATTTGGGATTTAGTGACATTTACACAGTGTTTATTTATTCCTTTTAACTGTGTTTTCTCTATGATTGTGTTTTTATACGACTTGTTTATTTCTTTTGATAATCTCTCGCTATTCTTTCCTATATCTACGTGCTTATCTTTTACTTACATACTCATACTTACATTTACTTATTCATCCATGTGATTTATTCATATTTTGTCAAGAACATGTACAGAACTTTATACAAACAGGTAGAGAGGTAGGTAGAAAGGCAGACAGACAGACAGACAGTGTCTGAGACAGAGAGGGCAGATAGACACACACCACACACATAGACAGACGAAACACACACACACACACACACACACACACACACAGCTCAGTGACCCTAGTTATGTAAGCAGAGATAAGACAATTACGATAGCTACAGTTCATTCGTCAATACAATTTATTCTAAATGTGATTTATTAGGATCTACGAACTGGTAAAAACAAAACAAAGTATAGTCACAAAGAACAAGGTCATTTACGCGCTGAAATTGTACTTCTGTTTCTGAATATACAGAAAGATTCGCCACTATGGTCTTAGACCACGTGTTGGACTCGTGTTCATCAGCTATTACCTTCCCGGATGAGAGCTCAGAGCTCATATGTGACCCGAACTGTGGGTAATGATGTGGCTTTACACACGCGCGCCCACACACAGATACAAGTACACAAACACACACTCACACACACACACACACACACACACACACACACTTATTCACAACTCCTTGCCCACCAGAGTAGGGGTGCCGGCTCACTACGCAGCGATGCTGATTTTTTTCACCCTTGGACGTGACTCGTACTCGGGTTGTTGAGTTGAACAACTCCGATTTTTTTTTAAGAAATGCAACGAGAAACTTACAACATGCAACATGAAACATACAACACTATAAGACTGTAAATAGATACACATACTATTATTGTATATCTTTTATAGTCAATATGTTTCTATATATATGGAAATATATTCTCCCATAATCTCGCGTTTCTTCCATTATGTTATATCAAACTCAAATTTGTTTTTCTTAAAGGAAAATACTTTTGAAACATCCTGTATACAATGCCCCCCCCCCACCCGTCCGGGGTGTAAGGGGCGTGAAAGTGACAACCCACAGCCCTATGATTTTCTGTTCTCAAGTTCGCCAAAGATAAGCCATTTCGGTCAGATAGCATAAGCTGCTAGATAAGAGATAATGTATCTTAACTAGTAACACAATCATAAACGTACGTGTTTCGTATTCTTCTAGTCGCGGGTTCGAGTCCTGCACTCGCTTTCCTCCGATTCTCAGCATGGGGGTAGGGGGCATAATAGGGTGACGGCTTCGGCCTGGACTATTCAGCGCCTCTTGGCGTATGTGTTATTAAAGTTTTGGCTACCGTGTCCTTCCCCTACGGACCAGAGTCCCGCAGCAGTTTAGAACTATCCCTCCTTTCTTTGGACACCTCCATCTCTTCGGTGAAGCGCATTCGAAATGGAAAAAAAAAAAATAATAATAATAATAATAAAAAAATAAAAAAAAAACTGATTCAAATTTGAAAAAGCCTCTTGTCTGTCATCAGGTGATTTCTATTTATTTTATTTATTCATATATTCACTTATCTGTTTATTTATTTGTTCACTTATTCTTTGATTATTTATTTATTCATTTATTCATCTATTCATTTATTTTTTCTATTTATGTATTCATTCATTTAACTATCCATTTTTTCTATCAATGAATTTACTTATTTATTAATTAATTTATTTATTTATTTATCTATTTTTCTTATTTCATCCTCTACGTCATAAGCACCGCTAAGGATCGATCTTGGGTCTCTGTGCTCATGAGCCAAGATCACAACCGAACATGCCACAGTAGAGGACATATTGTCGGCGAGGTGCACACACCAGAAGGCGCTGAGTAACTGCGGCCGAAGTCGTCACCTTTGCCCTCTTTTGCGCTTTAGAGGCTTGGGGGAGGTAACAGGGAATCGGAGAGGAGTGCGGGATTCGAACCCACCACTAAGTGAATACGAGTGTGGCACCCCGGGTTGGTCCTCCCCTGATTGGTCAAGTGCCAGCGCCACCTCTCCCTCCCTTCCGTCCTCTTCATCACGAAAGATGCTCTTCATGTCACCAGGTATATGCTCCCTCTCCCCCTCCCTTCCACTCTCTCTCTCTCTCTCTTTCTCCCCCCTCTCTCTCTGTATTTCTCTTTCTCTTTCTCTCTCCCTCTCTTTCTTTCTCTTCCTCTCCCTCTTTCTCCCCCTCTCTCTTTCTCTCTTTCTCTCTCTCCTTCTCTCTTTCTCCCTCCCCTTTCTCTCTCTCCCTCCCCCCACTCTCTCTCTCTCTCTCTCTCTCTCTCTCTCTCTCTCTCTCTCTCTCTCTCTCTCTCTCTCTCTCTCTCTCTCTCTCTCTCTCTCTCTCTCCCAGGCAGAGTGCAAATGCATCCGTTCGTATGGATGCAATTTGCCTAACAGGGCTGTCGCGAGTTTGCTGGCCATCCATTCACGAGGGAGGATGAAATTTCTTCCTACACTGATTTATGTTAGTTCTAAAATTGGAATTAATTTCTTTCTGAAAAAAAAAAAAATCTATTCGATCTATCCATCTTCGAAAGCTATTTACTACAGCTGCTTTTTCTACTTCGTCTTCTTTTCGAATGAAACTTTTAATTGGAGAATTTTAATCAAAATTTTTTTTATTATATTTTTTTCTTTTACTTGCAGTCTTATCGGGTTCAAAGATTTATTGTTTATTTTTTCTTAGACAGAGTGTATGTCCGTCAAGGAATGGGAATATTTTTATGCCATGTTTTATGTCATGTGTGTAAACACACACACACACACACACACACACACACACACACACACACACACACACACACACACACACACACACACACACACACACATGACTCGGTGGCGCAGTGGTTACACTTTCTGGACCCCCCTACGGCGATCCGGGTTCGAATTCCGCCCAGAGCTGAAATAATTTCAGTATCGCTCTGCTGCGGGTCGTTACTCCAACTCTTGTGGGCGGGGAGTTGAGTGTGTGTGTGTGCGTGTAAGGTCACAGCATTACCAATGGATCGGTCATATATGACCTCAGAGCTCTCTTTCGGGAGGGAAATAGCTGTCGATCGCGAGTCCAACATGTAATCTAAGACCATGGTGAGTCACACACACACACACACACACGCACACACACACACACGCACACACACACACACGCACACACACACATACACACACACACACTAATCATAAAACATAATCACTGAATACTATGAGGCCTTTATATATATTGTATATAGATTACAATAATAATAATATTTTTTAAAATAAATTTATAATCTCCATATCTCCATGCGAGGTCACAACGGCTGTACCTATGACGCGGCACTTGACCTCGCCCCAGTCGCTGACCTAGGCACACGACAGGAGGTCAAAGGTCACAACGGGCAGTGCCAGCAAGGTCACTTCCAAAACCAGGGACTGTGCAACTGCTTATTTAATTATCTAACTCTCTTCTTTATTGACTAACTTTGTGCCTAATAGTTTACTATACATTTATATTTATATATTCATTTATTTACTTATCTATCTACATCTTTATTAATTTGTTCAAATATTTAATCTTCGATTGAATTATTTGCTTTTCTTGGGGGAAGAGAAAAATTACATCAAAGATACTATCTCACTATCTCACCAGTTAATTGCTGTTATTTGTGCTTATATATATATCTATATACGTGTGTGTGTGTGTGTGTGTGTGTGTGTGTGTGTGTGTGTGTGTGTGTGTGTGTGTATGTGTGTGTGTGCGTGTATGTGCCAGGTGCCACTCTTCCTCTTAACCTGGCCGATGCCATGTGATATTATCTATATATATGTACAGTATGTGTGTATGTATATTTGTATACATACATACATATATATATATATATATATATATACATATATACATACAGATAGAGAAAAAGAAAAAGAGTAAAAGAAAAAGCAATATGCAGAGAGAAACCCACCGTAATATTGGCTGTAATGATGACGTCACCCGGAATGAAAAATTGGAATTCTTATTTGCCAGGTGGAGGGTGGGAGGAGGAGGAGGAGGAGGAGGAGGAGGAGGAGGAGGAGGAGGAGGAGGAGAAGCAGGAGCAGGAGCAGGAGGAGGGGGAGGAGGAGGAGGAGGAGGCGGTTGACAGTCAAGAGTCAAGCTACGGGGTTTAATCTGCATCAGTCGCCATCTCACAAATCAATGCCGGTCATTCACTCTCGCGTGCGCATGCAATCGTCCCCTTACTCTCCCTCTCTCTTTCTCTCTCTCTATTTCTCATTCTTTACTCACACACACACACACACACACACACACACACACACACACACACACACACACACACACACATATGCATACATACAAACATGTACATACACATATAAATACACATAAACACAGACTGTACATATCCTGAGGTCGATAAAACCTTTTTCTTTGTCCCATTTGCTTTTATCATTTTATCTCCATTTTTTTCTTATATTAATTACCCTCTCTCCCTTCCACTTCCCCCCTCTCTCTCCCTTCCTCTCTTTTCCCCTCTTTTCTTCTCTTCCTCTCCCGTCCCCCTCTCTCTGCCCCCACTCTCTCTCTCCCCACTTCTCTCTTTCCCCCTCTCTTCTCTCTCTATCCTTTCCTCTCTCTCTCTTTCTCCCTTACTCTCTTTCTCCCTTACTCTCTCACTGCCTTCTCTCTCTCCCTTTGTCTGTCTCTTCCTCTCTCCCTTCACTCACGTATATATAATATTACAGAGCGTGATGAAGCTTCCGCCCAATATCTTGGGGCGCCGCGCCGGGCGGCCTCCGCCATCATCATGGCATAATTATTAAGTTTTACAGTTTTCGAAGTCATCACGTCTCCACAATGGCTCCAGATGGTCTGACGGGAGGCTGAGGAAAGGGAGGGAAAGGGGAGATTAAAGGGAGAGGAAAGGGAGAGGGTGGGGAAAAGGGAGAGGAAAGTGAGAGAAAAATGAGAGGAAAGCCAAGGGGAAAAGGGAGGGAAAGGGGGGAGGGGAAGGGGGGAGGGGAAAGGGGGGAGGGAAAGGGGGAAGGGGAAGGGAGGGGAAGGGGAAGGGAAGGGGATGGAATGGGAAGGGTGAGGAAGGGAGAGGGAGCGAAAAGGGAAGGGAATGGAGGAAATAGGACAGAATGGGAGGGAGAGGGAGGGCAGGGAAAGAGAAAAGAGAGAGGAGAGCGGGGAAGAAGAGGTGAAAAGGAGGGGAGGGGGAAGGGAAGGGAGAGAAGGTAAGAGGGAAAGGGAGGGGGAAAGGGAGGAGCGGGGGGGGAGGAATGTACAAACAATGCATACATTTACACAAACACACACACACGCACGCACACACACGCACACACATACGCACACATATACGCACACACACGCATACATACACACACACGCACACACACACACACACACACACACGCATACACGCATACGCACACACACACATACACACGAGACACTCGTACACCCATACATACACACATACGTACACTCCACCCTGACATAGGCGCGCTCAAACTGCAAATATATTCATAAAGTTTTTGAAAGTTAAAAAATTTTGGCGACAGTAGGCTGAAATTTTGTACATTATTCTTAGGCCCAGAAGAAGGAGAAGCTCCCGAGGTTGTTCAGACGCTTATCTACAAAGAAGGTTTGAAACGAGTTTCGTGAAACAAAGTCTGCCATTGGCCCATAAACAAAGGAGGAAGAAAACGGAGAGTAGGGTCAGTGTGTACGTGTCTATGATAAAGAAAAAGGGAAGAAAAGATCTTGACTCCGTTATTTTTTTTCATAAGTATACTTATTTTATTTTATTTTGTTTTGTTTTATTTTATTGGAATTTACTTTTTTGTTTTATTTAGTTTTATTTTACTTTGTTTTATTTTTATTTTATATAGTTTTATTTCAGTTTTTATTTCATTTCATTTTATTTTATTTCATTTATTTTTTCTTTATCCATTTATCTATATTTTATCTATTTATCAATTAATTTATTTGATTGAATAATTAATTTGTTTTTTATTTTCTACTCATTTACTCTATCTTATACTTGAAGTATTGCATTACTTTGAACTGGATTTTCATCAATATTGTTTGTAAGATTAATACAACCACGTCACTCCTGCAATCTTCTCTCGTATGCGTCAGCTTATACAATAGACAATTTATTTCTACTGTATTCTGATACAATATTCATTATCCGTGTTTACAAATTAGTAAGTAATTTTAGCGCCTTAACAGACTGAGGTACTACAAACTTGTCGGCGAACTTAAGAAACCAATTGTGAATGTGACGACCGAGTTTTATAAACGACGATATAAACATAAAAAATTCACCTGACCTGACCTTCCACAGGAGCAAAATAGGTCGCTATATCTGAACTGTAACAAACACATGATATGAGTCACGCGTCTATGTGTGTGTGTGTGTGTGTGTGTGTGTGTGTGTGTGTGTGTGTGTGTGTGTGTGTGTGTGTATGTGTGACTGAGTCAATGAGTGGGTGAAATATATATATACACACATATATATATATATATATATATATATATATACATATATATACATATATATACTATATATATACATATATATACTATAAATATACATATATAAACTACATATACACACACACACACATATATATATATATATATATATATATATATATATATATATATATATATATATATATGCAAAGTAGACCACTTGGAAAAAGAAACTAACGAAGCAGAGCGCTTTCGTATATTACATTTTCACTTGTTGCACTGAAGATGTAATATACGAAAGCGCTCTGCTTCGTTAGTTTCTTTTTCCAAGTGGTCTACTTTGCATAAGTGAACACACATACCCGTGTTCTTATTAGCATATATATATATATATATATATATATATATATATATATATATATATATATATATGTATACACACACATACATACATACACACATACATACATACATATACCAAGGCTTTTTCCCCCTTTCAAGGGAGGTAGCCAAAAAGGGAAAGGCATAAAATCATTTCCACCCATTCCATCCCTGAATACACTCCACACCCCTCCACCCTCCCTCGTATCTGAGCACCTCCTGGATGACGGGTCATCCCTGCACCTTGTCCACTGCCCTGGGTCAGAAGCAGTGTCGCAAGACACAGCACATCCACAGCAAGGCCGCTTCATTAAATCGGCAACCCCCCCCCCTCTCCGTCCCCCCATTGCATAAAAGGAGAGGACGGGGAGAAATCCCTTCGGGCTGCGTAAACTTTTGCTCACACATACTACCTCACCCCCACCCCCCCGCCCATTCCACCTCTTGCAATCACATCATCCATATACAACCATTCTCCATTCACCCCTGTCTTCTGTCCTCTCCCGTCCTTCCTCAACATTCCCCCCTTCCCCATATATATATATATATATATATATATATATATACCTATATATATATATTTATATATTGTATATATACATATATATACATATATATACACACACATACATATACATATATATATATATATATATATATATATATATATATATATCATTAAAATGAATGGCAAGCTTGTTATGACAGAGCTTCTTGTCGTATTTTTCTCTCTTTCTTAGAGTGATCTTGCCTTCTGTAGGCAGTAACCTTAATAAATCTCCGTATGTCATGTTGTGGAATAACATA
Source organism: Oratosquilla oratoria (assembly GCF_046742065.1). Classification (NCBI taxonomy): domain Eukaryota; kingdom Metazoa; phylum Arthropoda; class Malacostraca; order Stomatopoda; family Squillidae; genus Oratosquilla; species Oratosquilla oratoria. The sequence goes on from NC_134787.1 coordinate 16,993,895, forward strand.
CATAATCTATAAATAAGCCAAAACGCGTTTTCACACCTCTTGGTGCTTCCTCAGTGGCAGGTACGAATCTAAGGGCTGGGCTGGTGTGTGTGGGTATATATGGGACAGGCTGTGGGATTTTGTCTAGTCGTCGGTGTGGGATTTTGTCTGGTCGTCGATGTGTGATTTTGTCTGGTTGGCGTCGCCGGAGCTCCGTGTCGTTCTGTAGGTTGGAGGGTGGCGTGCATCTGTGTTTTTTGTCTCATTTTCACTGGGGAATGATCTTCTCACACTTGGTAGGATTTTTAAGTCCTCGAGTTGGGTATTCATTCCCGGGGATAGATCCTTGATATACAAAGCCTCTAATATAGGTAAACGTCGTGGGTCTTTGTTGTGATCTATAATCTCCGTATTCTGGGTTAGGTCTTCTCTTCTTAATTTTGCTTGATGGACTTCGCTATGATGATTTTTAGGTGCTCCTGAGTTTAGGTGGTATGACAGACGACGCGAGAGCCTCATGGTGGTCATGCCGATATAGGTAGTAGGATGGGTCGCACAGTTCCCATATTTGCAGGTGTACCTATATACGACATGAGATTTTTGAAGTTCATCGACGATCTGCCTGGTGTTGTTCCACAACGACAGCTACCCCAAATGCGACATCCCAGAAGAAGTGATGAAGAAACTATTAGAAATTTGCACTAAAGAAGCCCCATTCACCTGCCCGAGAGGTACCAAATACTGGGTATTCATACTGCCGGGAATGAATACCCAACTCGATGACTTAAAAATCCTACCAAGTGTGAGAAGACCATTCCCCAGTGAAAATGAGACAAAAAACACAGATGCACGCCACCCTCCAACCTACAGAACGACACGGAGCTCCGGCGACGCCAACCAGACAAAATCCCACATCGACGACCAGACAAAATCCCACACCGACGACTAGACAAAATCCCACAGCCTGTCCCATATATACCCACACACACCAGCCCAGCCCTTAGATTCGTACCTGCCACTGAGGAAGCACCAAGAGGTGTGAAAACGCGTTTTGGCTTATTTATAGATTATGTATGTTATTCCACAACATGACATACGGAGATTTATTAAGGTTACTGCCTACAGAAGGCAAGATCACTCTAAGAGAGAAAAATACGACAAGAAGCTCTGTCATAACAAGCTTGCCATTCATTTTAATGAAGTATGCTTGAGGGAAAACCTCCTGCCCATTTACACTATCAATATATACATATATATATATATATATATATATATATATATATATACATATATATACATATACACACACACATATATATATATATACATATATATGTATATAAATATACACACACACATATAATATATATATATATACACACACACACACACATATATGTATATATATATATATATATATATATATATATATATATATATATAAATGATGGTGGAGAAAGAAATGAGGAAATAGTAGATTTTGACACTGACGTTTCGACCTCACAGTGTCTTTATCAAAGCTAACAACATTTGATCATAATCGGACAAAATGTACCCACTGCCTTCATCTCTCGGGTCACCTGGGAGAGCTTAATGCACAAGTTTTATTATTTTCTAAATTTATTATATGACTGATAGGTTTTGCTAGACTTACGAAACCTCTGTTATTTATGTTTGCATTGATATTTATATATGCAGCTTCAATTGTTTTCTCAAGAACCACATTATTCCAGTCAGGGATAAAGACACTGTGAGGTCGAAACGTCAGCGTCAATTTCTCCTACTATTTCCTCAACTCTTTCTCCACCATTACTTAAAATCTGTCAATATTTTATTCAATATATATATATATATATATATATATATATATATATATATATATAATATATATATATATATATATATATAGAGAGAGAGAGAGAGAGAGAGAGAGAGAGAGAGAGAGAGAGAGAGAAATAGAGAGAATCCTCTTAGCCTCAACAAAAACCAATCAGGTAGTCTTTTGGAGTCTTCACCTATTTTTAATGACTATTTTACCAAATCATTCCTTATGTCTTTTATTTCTATCCTACTCATCTGTGTGTTAGATTCTCATTACCATTCAGATAATCCCAACATTATTTTTCATCAAGACGACAATTATAAACTTTCTTATAAATTACAATCTTTTTGCAGCTTACGCCACCTTTATTCCCTTGTCTCTCCCTCCCCCTCCCCCTTTCCTCTCCCCTCCCCTCCCCCTCTCCCCCTTTCCCTTCTCCTCCCCTCTCCTATCCTCTCCTCCCTCCCCCTCCCCTCCACCCTCCCGTCTCCTCTCTCCCCTTCCCTTCCCCCCTCTCCTTTCCCCTCCCTCCCCCTCCTCCCCCTCTCCCCCCCCCGTCCTCCCACCGAATGAAATGCTGGAAGCACGTGCATCCAGAGGAGCAGATATACACGGACGAGAAATTGGATTTTCTTATCGAAATAATATACTATGACGGAGATGTGGGTGGAATCCATTGCAGGGGCTGCCGAGTGCCAACAACGAAAACGGGACGCGGGGTTGAGGGGGGGAGGTTACGGGGGGAGGGGGGGGTTACGGGGTAGAGGGGGTGGGAGGGGAGGTTAAGGGGTAGAGAGGTGGGAGGAAAGGTTAGGGGGTAGAGGAGGTGGGAGGGGAGGTTAAGGGGGTAGAGGGGGTGGGAAGGAAGATTAGGATGTAGGGAGGGTAGGAGGGGAGGTTAGTGGGTACAGAGGTTAGGAAGGGAAGGGGTAGAGGGGTGGGAGGGAAGGTTAGGGGGAGTGGGGGTGGGAGGGAAGGTTAGGGGGGAGTGGGGGGTGGGAGGGAAGGTTAGGGGGCAGTGGGAGTGGGAGGATGGGGGTAGAAGGGGTGGGAGAGGAAATTAGTGGATAGAGTGGGTGTGAGGGGACATTAGGGGGTAGAGGGGGTGGGAGGGGAGGTTAATTTGTAGAGGTGGTGGGAAGGTAGAGGTAGAAGGGTGGAAGGGGAAGTTAGGGGTTGGAGGGGGTGGGAGGGGGGTTAGGGGTAGAGGGGGCGGGAGGGGAGGTTAGGGGGTAGAGGGGGTGGGAGGGGAAGGTTAGGGGGTAGAGGGGGCGGGAGGGGAGGTTAGGGGGTAAAGGGGGTGGAAGAGGAGGTTAGGGGGTGGAGGGGTGAGAGGGAAGGTTAGGGGGTAGGGGTGGGTGGGAGGGGAGGTTAGAGGGTAGGAGGGTGGGAGGGGAGGTTAGGGGTAGGGGGTGGGGGAGGGGAGGTTACAGGGTAGAGAGGGTGGAAGGGGAGGTTAGGGGATAGAGAGGGTGGGGGAGGGGAGGTTACGGGGTAGAGGGGGTGGGAGGAGGGGAGGTTAGGGGGTAGGGAGGGTGGGAGGAGAGGTTAGGGGGTAGAGGGGGTGTGGGTGGATAGGGTGGGGGAAGAGAAGTGAGATGTGGTGGAACTGCATGGGGTGGGGTGGATGATGGGGGGAGTGGAGGTGGAACGGTGTGGAAGGGGGAGAAAGGGATGGGGTGGGAGAGGATGGAAGGAGAGTGAGGTTGGGTGGAGATGGAGTGGGGGTGGAAGGTGGAGTGAAAGAAGGTGGGAGTGGATACGGTGGAAAGGGATGGAGGGAAGTGGAAGGGTGGATCAAGAAAGTAGGAAGTTGTGTACCTTTTCGACATCATCATCATCTTCATTATCAACGTCATCATCATCACCATCATCACTCATTGTTAT
>NC_134787.1:17005082-17012582 GCF_046742065.1 Oratosquilla oratoria
AGGAGGGAGGAGGAAAGGGGAGAGGATGGAAAGGGGAGAGAGTGGGAAGGGGGGAGGACGGAAAAGGGAAAGGGGAGGGAAGGAGAAAGGGGGAGGGAGGGGGAAAGGGAAAAGGGGGAAGGAGGGGGGAAAGGGGAGGGAGGGGGAAGGAGGGGGAAAAGGGGGAGGGGAAAAGGGGAGGGAGGGGGAAGGGGGAGAGGATGGAGAGGGGAAAGGGGGAGGGAGGGGGAAAGGGGGGAGGATGGAAAGGGGAAAGGGCGAGGGAGGGGAAAGGGGGAGGATGGAAAGGGGAAAGGGGAGGGAAGGGGAATGGGGGAGTGTTAGCTCCGGTGCTACTAACACTTTCAGTAAGTCCACAGTCACTTACAACTTTCTTCACTTTCTTTTTATCCTTTTAGTATTGCAAGTCACTCATCTGTAGGTCCCATGCCTGTCTCGTAACGTATGCATTTAGTCAAGTTCCATTACTCAGTAAAGAAGGTGAATTAAATTGAACTTAAACTTTTCTTCATTTCTTCTTAGTAAATACACTTGGTTGTACTATCTACACCAAGGGACTCTAGCTTGGGACCTCTGTATATCCCTCCAAGCCAAGTCTGCTCCGAAGTCACAATTTAATTCATCCAATAACTTTGAACGTTACAAATAAGTGCCACTCCTTAAGGGCGTGACTTTACCTCCATGCACCAATCATTTTTCTCCTCCACCCTTTTCTCCAATCAGAAAGACTGTTATACTATCTCAAGCAATATTGTTTACGCAAGCAATCTGTCACAAGCTGAGCGTGGCTTGTATGTATACATTTCGTCACATCATCACTGTTATCGGTACCCTAGCTTGTATTTACAAACTTTAGGCGGTAAGCGAGAATATGCAACTCTGCATTTCCTATAATATGCAACTCTGCACTTCCTATCGGCCATTGCTTCAAAACATCCAAGTAATAAAATTTGCATATCTTTTTACCTACCCCTCTATCTACTTAAATGTCTACCTCTATCTACCGGCCTCTTACAGGGAGGATGGAAAGGGGAAAGGGGGAAGGAAGGGGAAGTGGAGAGATGGGAGGGAGAGAGGATGGAGGGAAAGGGAGGAGAGGATGAGAGAGGGGAGAGAAGAGAGAAAATGGATGGAGAAGAGGATGAAAGGGTTAAGAGGAGAGAGGGGATGGCAGAGGTAAGAGGGGAGAGGGGGTGATGATGGTAGGGGAGGGAGTGGAAGGGGAGGGGGTGGAGCGGGTGGGAGGATGGAAAGGAAAGTGGGAGGAGGAGGAGTATGATGAGGAGGAGGAGGGAGAGGAGGACGAGGTTAAGAGGAGGAGGGGAAGTATGAGGAGGAGAGGAGGAGAGGAGGAGGAAGAGGAGGAAGAGGTTAATAGGAGACGAGGAAGAGGCGGAGGAGGAAGAGGAGGAGGATGTTACGAGGAGGAGGAGGAGGAGGAGGAGGAGGAGGAGGAAGAGGAGGAGGGGAGGAGGAGGAGGAGGAGGAGGTGGAAGAGGTTAAGAAGAGGAGTATAAGGAGGAGGAGGAGGTTAAGAAGAGGAGGAAGAGGAGGAAGAGGAGTAGGAGGTTAAGAGGAGGTTAAGAGGAGGAGAGGTGTCAAAAAACGTGACGATGGTGTCGTGAAGACTTGCTATCTGGAGGACGGATCTTAACGACGCCGTTCAGGGTCGTTCGAGACGACCTAAATGATTCCAGGCACGAGAGGAGGGTTCGTGGGTAATCGTTACCTTTCGCGGTAACGATTACCCGGTAACGATGACACATCCTCAATAACGATTACTCTCTTAACAGCCCCCACCTCTGTACCCAAGGGGGGTGAAGGGGATGAGGTGGTGTGTGTGGTGGTGGGGTGTCAAATTGTTACCCTGATGATGTGTAATGACATTAAAAACGTTACGAAACGTTACAAAGCGTTACAAAACGCTATGAAACGTTAAGAAATTTTATGAAACGTTAACAAACGTTATGGAACGTTAAGAAACATTATGAAACGTTAAGAAACATTATGAAACGTTAAGAAACATTATGAAACGTTATGAAATGTTATGAAACGTTAAGAAACGTTATTGAACAACACGAAACGTTATAAAACGTTACAAAGCGTTACGAAACGTTACGAAGTGTTAGCAAACGTTGTAAAACGTTAAGAAACGTTATTGAACGACACGAAACGTTACAATAAGTTACAAAACGTTACAAAAACTACGAAACGCTGCAAAAAACCACGAAGCGCAACGAAACATTATGAAACTGTACGAAACGTTACTAAATGTTAAGAAACACTACAAAAATTTATGAAACGTTACAAAATGTTACGAAACAGATCATAATTCTGTTTTCTTTGTCATACTCTTTCTTGTGCACGGCAACGATGGGAGATAGCCGACAACGATAGAAGCACGGGTAAAATGCAGCCAATAACATAACTTGTTTCAAATTTCATATGCATGATTACAAAACTTATTATATAATGTATGTATTCGGTGTATTATAACAAAATATTTTCAGTTAATATATTAGATTTAATTAACCAATTAAATAATCACTTAATTAATTAAATGAATTAATTTAAGTTAACATTAATTAATTAAGGCTCTTTTTGCTTGTATACTGTATATCTGTACAGTAAGAAAATAATCACTGAATCAATTGCTCCGAGTTCACAGCCTCTCCCAAACGGCTCCACGAAGAACGAATAAAGACAAAACGAATGTTGATAAAACTAATAGATAAGATCATATTCTTTCATTGTCCCTCCGCTGTCTTCTTCCTGATTGTCTTCAGGCGATTTTGATCAGCTGAGTTTCCTAATCCTCAGAGAGACAAATATTGATCCTATCTCGATTCGTTCTTCTTTTACATTCTTTTAGTATGTACTCTACCTGACGGCGGCTACGCAGCGAGAAAGAGAGAGAGAGAGAGACTGAGAGAGAGAGAGAGAGAGAGAGAGAGAGAGAGAGAGAGAGAGAGAGAGAGAGAGAGTGTGTGTGTGTGTGTGTGTGTGTGTGTGTGTGTGTGTGTGTGTGTGTGTGTGTGTGTGTGTGTGTGTATGTGTGTGTGTGTGTGTGTGTGTGTGTGTGTGTGTGTGTGTGTGTGTGTGTGTGTGTGTGTGTGTGTGTGTGTGTGTGTGTGTGTGTGTGTGTGTGTGTGTGTGTGTGTGTGTGTGTGTGTGTGTGGTGTGGTGTGTGTGTCTGTGTATGTGTCCCTTTGTGTTTGTATTTGTAAAGGCGAGCGTGTGTCGTGTATGTGTGCGTGCGTGTGAGTGTCTGTGTTTGTATGCGTGAGCGCGCGCGTGTGCGTGTGTACGTATGTATGTATGTGTGTGTGTGTGCTTGGAGACACTACTCTCTCGCAGAACCAAGCGACCCATTAAAGACTAACGACATTCCTCGATGATGATGACGATGATGATGGAAAGTATTTGATCTTCACTCGGGTGAATACGCGGACTTAAGCGCAAACGGTGATTTGCGAGGCAGTTCCACGACAAAGCACCCAATTCCACTCGTTCTGGGATCGAGTTGGTTAAGGTGACTTATGAACAACGACCCAAGGTCTCACTAAATTATGAAAAAGGCTGTACTCAATGGGGACACTAAATGATGAACAAGCCTGTACTCAAGGACCCAAGACCTCACTAAGTAATGAACAAGTCTGTACTCACTGACCAATGGGGTCACTGACTTATGAACATGGCTGTACTCAAAGACTGAGAAGTTCATCTTATGAACATACAGTAATTGTACTCAAGAAAGTAAAAGCTCACTGACTTATGAACATGACTGTAATAAAAGACTCTCCCTTGCTCACTAACTTTTGAATGATAAAAAATAAAAAATAGTAATAGATAATGAATAGATAAACTAAATTAGAATGAAATAAAATAAGCTAAGATAAAATAAGATATAATTAAGTAAAATAAAATAAAATTAGATTAAATAAGATTAAGTAAAACAATTAAATGATATAAAATGAAAGAGAATACAGTAAGATAAAATAAAATAAGATAAAACGAAACGAAATTAAAAGGAAATTAAATGAAACAAAATGAAGTGAAAAGAAATGAAAAAAACAAAACAATTAACCATATGAATAAATGGGAGAAAGTTGGGGGGAAGGGAGGGGGAGGGAGAGGTGGTTGAAGGGGGATAGAGGTAATGAAAGGGGGAGAGAGGTGGGGGAAGGGGGGGAAGAGGTGGAGAATGGGGAGGGCAAAGTTGGAGGAGGGAGAAAGGGGTGTGTAGATACTGTCCCCTCACAAAAAAATAAAAAAAAAAAAAAAAAAAAAAAAAAAAAAAAAAAAAAAAAAAAAATCCTTTGATTTCTCGTGGTCAGTGAAGAGACCCAAAAGGTTCTTAAAACCTTCTAATGGATGCTTAAGATTTTTCCGAAAGAAGCAGAGGGAACAAATCCCTTGTTTTTTTTGTTTTTTTTTTGGGGGGGAATTGTTTTTTAGGAGGATAACGGGACCCAAATGGTGTCCCCCCGAAAGGCTAAGAGGTCCCTGGGAACATCCCGAATGTTGTTTTCCCAACTCCCCCGATCCACCCCATCACTCCCCCACTCCCCTCTTGGGAGGGAGTGAGGGATTCTCCATCAGCACATGGAGAATTAATCCCACTAATCAGTTTGGAAAAAGAAAAGAAGAAAGGAAAGAGATTAAAGAAAAAAGAAGAAAAAAAGAAGAAAAATAACAGAAACAGAAGGAGAGCAAAAAGGGGAGAAAACGAAAGGAAGGAATAAAAAAGATGAAAAATGTATGTATACATATGCTATGCATGTGTAGACATGCAATTATAGTATAATAATAATAATGATGATGATAAGTAAAATATATAAGAAAAGTAAAGGCAGAGAAAATAAGAAGAGAAAGACGTCCTGCTAAGCTAAATAAAATTATCTGGCAATGCTTTGTATATATATGTATATATATATATATATATATATATATATATATATATGTATATATATATAACATTCTGATCTTTGATTTCCTCGTGGTTTCAAGCAAAAATATACATACACTGAGGAAAGCACAAGAGGTCGAAACGTCTGGTTCTGAATAAAGCTCCATACTCTAGCCTTAACGTTTCATTTTGCCACCTCACCTCCATATATATATATATATATATATATATATATATATATATATTTATATATATATATATATGTGTGTGTGTGTGTGTGTGTGTGTGTAACATTCCGATCTTTGATTTCCTCGTGGTATCAGCAATATATATATATATATATATATATATATATATATGTGTGTGTGTATGTGTGTGTGTGTGTGTGTGTGTGTGTGTGTGTGTGTGTGTGTGTGTGTGTGTGTGTGTGTGTGTGTGTGCGTGTGTGTGTGTGTACAACATTGAATGAGTCCCAGTGATTAGAGATACATTTTTATAAACCACAATACCCTTTAATTCTAAGCCATCAACATCGGATGAACCGTGGAGGCGCATGCAGAAACTGAAAAGTGGTACGCCCGAGGACTCGAACCCCATGCGGCGAGAACGTTACCAGTGCCGTATTGGTCTAATGGTCAATACAGCACTGGTAACGTTCTCGCCACATGGGGTTCGAGTCCTCGGGCGTACCACGTTTCAATTTCTGCATGCGCCTCCACGGTTCGTCCGATGTTGATGGCTTAGAATTTAAGTGCATCGTGGTTGATGGAATACATATGCATATATGTACATATATATATATATGTATATATATGTATATATATATATATATATATATATATATATGTATATATATATATGGACAGAAGATAGGGGTGAATGGAGAATGGTTGTATATGGAAAATGTGATGCATGAGGTGGAATGGACGGGGGAATGGGGGGTGAGGTAGCGTGTGTGTGAGCAAAAATTTTGACGCAGCCCGAAGGGATTTCTCCCCGTCCTCTCCTTTATATGGGGGGACGGAGAGGGGGGGGTCGCCGATTTAATGAAGCGGCCTTGCTGTGGATGTGCTGTGTCCTGCGACACTGCTTCTGACCCAGGGCAGTGGACAGGGTGCAGGGATGACCCGTCATCTAGGAGGTGCTAAGATGGGAGGGAGGGTGGAGGGGTGTGGAGTGTTTTCGGGGATGGAATGGGTGGGAATGATTTTATGCCTTGTCCTTTTTGGCTACCTCCCTGGTAAGGGGGAAAAAGCCTTGATATATATATGTATGTATGTATGTATGTATGTATGTATGTATGTATGTATGTATGTATATATGTATATATATATATATATATATATATATATATATATGTGTGTGTGTGTGTGTGTGTGTGTATTTATCTGTCTAAACTTTGAATACACTAAATAATCACATTATCATTATTCTTGAACCGAACCATTGTGGATTCTATTCTAGATTGCCCGACAATACATCAGATAAGTTTACAGTAGTAAATTGGGCGTCGGTGGAGGGTGTGGGGGGTGAGTAGGCGTGGGCGTAGGGGGTGGGCGTGGGGAGGAGGACGCCCGTGTGATAAATGGATGGGCGAGAGTAAGGAACCGACATTCTACAGAAACCCATCCAAGATGGACGATCCAAGTTTTACTCTTTTGTTTCATTTTCTGATGGCCAAAGAGTATTGGACATAGTCTCCCCTCATATTGTTCCCCCTCCCCCTCATATTTCCCCCTCCCTCCTCATATTACCACATCCCCCTCATATCCCTCCCTTCCCCCTCATATCCCCCCCTCCCCATTCATATTCCCCCGTCCCACCTCATATTCCCCCGTCCCACCTCATATTTAACCCTCCCCCTTCATATTCTACATCCGCCCTCATATTCCCCCCTCCCACTCATATTCCCCCCTCCCCCTCATATTCCCCTCTCCCCCTCATATTCCCCCTCCCCCTCATATTTCTCTCTCCCCCTCATATTACCCCCTCCCCCCTCATATTACCCCCTCCCCCTTCATATTCCCCTCCCCCTCATATTCCCCACATCCCCCCTTATATTCCTCCTTCCCTCATATTCCCCCCTCCCTCTCATATTCCCCCTCCCCCCACACACATCTACTCCCCCAACAACTACTCATCACCTAGCGATTCACTCCCTCCATCTACTCACCCATCCTCACTCACCCACGCCCACTTCCCCACACCCAGACCTACTCCCCCTCACCCACGCCCAGTAACTGGAGATGCAATGAATTTATATATTTTTCTTTACTTTTATATCATTTTATCTTTATTTATGTTTTATCTATTTATTTATTTATTTACTTATTTATCTATTTATTTGTTTACTTTTTTTTTAATTTATCTATTCATTTTTTTTTTTATTTTTTTTTATTTTTTTTTCCAAACAAGAACGTGATGGTTGGCCACCGATCCCTGGGCACTGATAAGACTTCCAAAGGTGGGGAAGGTTACGATCATTTGTGGAAATTCATAAAAGCACATAAAAGCTGAAAGAGCTTTTGCTAATGTCTGCACGCAGTAAAAGTAATATATTACCCTAATTCGCTCGAGTAAACACTTAAGTA
>NC_134787.1:17020082-17025082 GCF_046742065.1 Oratosquilla oratoria
GAGGAAGAGGAAGAGGAAGAGGAGGAGGAGGATGTAGGGGAAGAAGAGGAAAAGGAAGAGAAGGGGAGAAGGAGGTGGAAGAAGAGTAGAGGAAAAAGGAAAAGGAAGGGAGGATGAGGAGGAAGTAGAGGAAGGAGGAAAAGGAAGAGGAAGGGGAGGAGGAGAAACAGGTAGAAGAAGGGGAGGGGAAAAAGGAAAAGGAAGAGAAGGAGGAGGAGGAGGAAGAGGAGGAGGAAAAGCAAGATGTGGGGGAGGAGGAGGAAGAGATGAAGGAAGAGGAGGGGGTTAAGGAGGAAGGGAAGGAGGAAGAAGAGGGGAGTTAGGTTCAGGTAGAATAGATGGAGAAGGAGGGAGAGTAGAGAGTAGAATTAGAGGAAGAGGAGAAGGAGGGGGAGTGGGGAGAGGAATGGGAAGAGGAAGAATAGAAGTAATAGGAAGAGAACAAGTGGGGAGGAGTAGGAAGATGAGGAAAGGAGGTGGATAATTAGGAGAAAGAAGAGAAGAAAGAAGAGGAAGAGGACGTGGGGGTCAACCGGGAAGGAAGAGGAGGGGAGGAGGTGGAGGATTAGGAGAAAGAAGAGAAGGAAGAGGAAGAAAGAGAAAATGGAGGAAGGAAAGAGGAAGAAGAAAGGGAGAAAGAGTAGGATGTAGAGGAAAAGGAGAAGGAGGAAAAGGAGGAAGAGGAGGAGGAGGAAGAGGAGGGGGAGGAGGAGGAGGAAGAGGAGGAGGAAGAGGAGGAGGAAGTAGAAGGAAGAGGAGGAAGAGGAGGAAGAAGAGGAGGAAGAAGAGGAGGAGGAGGAGGAGGAAGAAGAGGAGGAGGAGGGAGAGGAGTAGGAGGAATAAAGAGAAAATGGAGGAAGGAAAGAGGAAGAAGAAAAGGAGAAAGAGGAGGAAGAAAAAGGGAGGAAGAGGAAGAAGAAAAGGAGAAAGAGGAAGAGAAGGAGGAGGAGGAGGAGGAGGAGGAGGAGGAGGAGGAGGAGATGGGGGGAGGAGAAGGTGCAGATCAAGTGGGTTTGGCCATGCAGCTCAGCATGAAAGAAAACGTATCGTTGCTGCCCTCATAAAACTTGGGAACTATCAAGTCAGACTCTCACGAAAGTAAAGCACCCAGGAGAGCCACACGCCAAAGACAAGAAAATTGTCCGGCATAGGAACGCTAAACTACTCTCACTCGCCCTCTCACGATCTCACTCTCAAACAGAATTTGGCTATAGACTGCCCGTGACCTCAATTTGACCTTCTACAATGGCTGCTGTAGTTGTGGACTGTACATTACCTTATGGACTGTTTCAGCCCACTGTCGTCTCCAAAGGACCTTTGCAACTATTATTGTGATTAATTCGAGGCTATTTTCTTCAATTGGTGCTTGAAAGAGACTTTGATTATTAGACCAAACCCTCTTATGTGTCTACCTTCATTGATTTTATTCAACTTGACGTCAGACAATCTCAATCAACTTAAAGAGGAGAACGCAGAGTAGGTCCCAGCGACTTCAAGCTGACACCTCTCGGCTTCAGTTCTTTGCGGATCGGTTGTACGCGGAGCTTTTGCTCTTCGCCAGCCCACAGCAGCTTTGTCAATATGTGAGCTGGTGTGCAAAGAGAAAACAGCTGATAAAAACAGCTGTTACAGCTGCCTACAAGGAAAAGCTGCCGTGGAAGAACCAGCTCTGAAGCGGCGAAGCTCGACAGCAGGACATAAGTCCCGCCGTTAAGCTCATTCAGGTTCCCTTATCGACCTCCACTCCTCCTCCTCCTCCTTCTCCACCTCCTCCTCCTTCTCCACCTCCTCCTCCTTCTCCACCTCCTCCTCCTCCTCCATCTCCACCTTCTCCTCCTTTTCCACCTCCTACTTCTCCTCCATCGCCTCCACCTTTTCCACCTCCTCCTTCTCCTCCACCTCCTCCATCTCCTCCACCTCCTCTATCTCCACCTCCTCCTTCTCCTCCAATTCCTCTACTCCCCCTGTCTCCTCCACCTCCCTCTCCTCATACTCCTCTACCTTCTCCTCCTCCTCTACCTTCCTCTCTTCATCGTTCTGTTCCTCACAATCCTCCTCCTCCTCCAACTCCTCCTTCTCCTCCTCCAATTCCTCCACTTCCCCTGTCTCCTCCCCTTCCACCTCCCTCTCCTCATATTCCTCTACCTTCTCCTCCTCATCTACCTTCCTCTCTTCATCATCCTGTTCCTCACGATCATCCTCCTCCTCCTCCTCCTCCACCTCTTACTCCTCTCCCTCCCACACTTCCTTCCTCTCTCCCTTCTCCTCTCTCACCTCCTACAGTTCTCTCTCCTTCTCTCTTCTCTTCTCCTCTCTCATTCTTCCCCTTAATCTCTACAGCCACCACGACCACCATCACCACCACAACCATCATCACTATCACTACTACCACCACCATCGCCTCAACACCACCACCAACCACTCCTCCTCCATCTTCTCCTCCAGCTAATCCTCCTCCTCTTCATCCACTCTTTGGGAGACTCTCCAGGAGGATAGAAGCGATGGTAACAACAGTCTTCCTCTACCTCCTTTTACCACCACATCTACCTCCTCCTCCTCCTCCTCTCCACACTCACCCTCAACCTCACTTCCACTTCTCCCCAACTCCTCCTCCTCCTCTTCCTCTTTCTACACCTCTTCTTCCTCTTACTTCTCCTCCCCCTCCACTTCCTCTTCCTCCTCTACCTCCACCTCCTCTTCTTCCTCCTTCTCTTCCTCATCTACCCCTTTCCCCTCCTCATTATGTTCCTTTTCCTCTTTTTCCTTCTCCTTTCTTTCTCCTCCGCTTCCTCCACATCTTCTTTCTCCTCTCCTCTTCTTCTCCCTCCTCCTGCCCCTCTTCCCTCTATTCCACGCTCGCCATGGGATCGTACAATATCTTTAAAGTCTCTCCCTTGGAGCTGTCGGAGTCTTTCATATTCTGTTGCGGCCAATCTGGGCTTCCCTTTGCTTAGCGTCGCTTCCTTCCTTCCTGTACCAACACCAACCCTTCCTTTCCCCTTGTTCACATCTCCATCTTTATTCACGGGAACTCTTTGCATCTCATTTCCTTTTGCAATATTTTGTGTTCGTGAGAAAACAAATGGAATGGTTTACGAGAGGAAGCACGAAGAGGAGGAGGAGGAAAAGAAAGAAGAGGATTACGAGATGAAGGAGAGGAATAGGAGTAGAAATAGACGTATAATGAAGATAAGGGGAAGTGGGATAGTGATGGTAGAGAGGGGAAGAAGAGGAAGAAGAGGAGGACAAGGAGGAAAAGTAATAATTGAAGGAAGATAAAGAGGAAAGAGCGGAGGGGAAAAGGGTTTGAGTAAGGGGAGGAGGAGGAGGAAGGTGAGAGGAAGGAGGGGAGCGAGGATGAAGATGAAGATAAGGAATAGGAGGAGGAGGAGGAGGAGGAGGAGGAGGAGGAAAAGGAGGAGGTAAAATAGGAGTAGCAGAAGGGTTAGGAGGATAAAGAGAGTAGTATAGGAGGAATATTACTGCTATAAGCAACCAAAATACTGAACAAGACAGAACACTAAATTTGTTTACAAACAACAAACGAGAGGTGATTAACACACGCACACACACACACATCACACACACACACACACACACACACACAAATACCAACCCATCTATTCCCCACACTCAAACATACATTTTCTACACAGACCGAACGAAATCATATTGTCATGGATCTATGATGTAACCTTTTGATTAAATTATAAATAACAATGAATAACACATGTTTTCATTTTCAGTAATCAACGCGGACATAATTATGATATCATGACGCAAAATTTCTTCCTATAACGAAGTGATTCACGGAAAAATTATGTATATATATACATATATTATATATATATATATATATATATATATATATATATATATAAATATATACATACATATATACATACATATATACATACATAATATACATATATATATATATATATATATATATATATACATATATATAAATATATACATATATATATATATATATATATATATATACATATATACATACATATATACATATATACATACATATATACATATATATATACATATATACATACATATATATACATATATATACATATATACATACATATATATACATATATATATATATATATATATACATACATACGTACACATATATACATACATATATATATATAAACATATTTATATACATACATATATATACATACATATATATATATATATATATATATATATATTTATATATATATATATACATATATATATATATATATATATATATATATATATATATACACTGAACTCTCCAGTCTGTCGTCTTCTGAGAGAGTTCTTACGTTGTAAGTGTAGATCTTCATTTTCTTCATGTTGTTTAATATCCAAGACTTTGATCTGCTTAGACAGTGCTTACTCACATTCGGTGGCACACTGCCGGGTAACCACACGAGACAATGTGGTTGGACCTTTAGGAGACGATGATCCAACAGGAACACCCAGTTTTGTTTTTGTTGTGTTATCCATAGTTGCTATGAAAGGGTTTTTGACAGTAACCTCACCTCCGTGTCAACTGGTGTCTGGTGAGATATTTATCTGGTGTCACCTTATTCATTATATTTGGTGAAGCCCAATATATGCATAGGGTGCCCAATGGTCTACGTCATCATTATGACGGTACCCCATATATCTACGAGGAATTTCCCTGTTCACCATCAGGGACGTGGCAGTTAGCAGTGGGTCCTTCGACTGTGTGTGTGAGCTGCTCTTTGTCTGTATGTATATTATATATTATATATATATATATATATATATGTGTGTATATATATATATATATATATACATATATATATGTATATATATATATATATATATATATATATATGTATATGCATATATATATATATACATATATATATATATATAATGTATTTATATATGTGTGTATATACAGTACATATGTATATTATATATATATATATATATACATATATATATGCATATAT
>NC_134787.1:17030082-17032582 GCF_046742065.1 Oratosquilla oratoria
GAAGAGGAGGGGTAGGGACACAGACACAATCAGTTAGGCAGGGAGACACAAACAAGAAATATACAGACACAAACAGAGACACAGACAACCACTCTAAGTAATGGATTAGGGTTAAATTAAACCCCTTCCTGGATTATTCCAGTTTACATTCACTACTTTTGACCAGTTCGAGTCTTAATAAGACAGCGAAAAACTGAAAGTGGCAGTACAACTACTTCTGTCTACATATTTCAGCAAAGAGGTAAATGTAGTGAATAAAGATGAATAATAAATGGTAATGATATGGTTTAACGTCACAAACTCATCCCTATTAGGAGGCTAGCACGGTACCCCTTACAGAGGACTTTCTACCGTGGAATTTAATTAACCATACCCTTAGTTCAACCTCGCCGGTGGCAGCGATCGAACTGCCATGCCCTCGACTTTCGCCGTAAGTAACGATGAACCTGCTCGGCCAGTGAGCAAGAAATAAATGGTTATTTGAATAAAAATGAATAGATATAAGAAATACACACCAATAAACAGATAAAATATAAAAATAAAACATAATGCAAATAAACGCAAGTAGTTAAGTACATAAACAAATTAATACATACATATACCAAGGCTTTTTGCCCCTTACAAAGGAGGTAGCCAAAAAGGGAAAGGCATAAAATCATTTCCACCCATTCCATCCCTGAATACACTCTACATCCCTCCACCCTCCCTCTTATCTGAGCACCTCCTGGATGACGGGTCATCCCTGCACATTGTCCACTGCCCTGGTGGGGGAAAAGAATACTGCCACCAAGTATTCCCACTTGGATCGTAAGAGGCGAGAAGAAAGGGACGGGGATTGGGACTAGGCATCCTTCTCCTTGTAGCCCCACAGGGGACATTCCTAAGCAAAAAAGAAAACAAATTAATAAACTAGTAAAATCGAACAAACAAAATAAACATATAAATTAATAAACAAGTAAAAATCCATACTAAAAGATAAGTATTCCCGCAAAAAACCACTCCTGAAAGAACAGGAGGAAATCAGAGCAAAGTGCTGATGTTGGGGAAAAATGTCTCGCCGCAGACATAAACACAACGAACAATCACACCCTCAAGCCAAGCAACTACCGGCTGAGACTCACCCTCCTCCGCCACCTCTCCACCACCCTCCACCATGACGCTGCGAATAGCTCACATCCCAAGACCAGGTTCATAAAACCAGATTAAACAAAAACCAGTTTATTCTCGTTTATGCTCGAGATCAAGATTAAACCAATTGAGAAAATGTCGGAGCGAACTTGTATATATTTATTCTGGCTTCAGCCGGGTGGTAGAGGCCAGGTGACGGGAGGGGGGGAGTACCCTCACCCTCACCCCACCCCTTCAATCCGCCACCACCACCACCAATTCCTGCGGGATTTAAACCTGTCTTAATCAACCACTTCCTTAACGAACGGAAGCCAGGAAGAACAACGCGTGGTCCCCCAGGTCGATACCCGTCTTATCCTACAGTTCACAGAATAACGTGAATTTCTAAGTGACTCATGATTGATACACAAGGAATCAAAATGAGTGGGTACCAAAATAGGTGAATAAACAAATGAAAATAAATGTACAAATAATTAACAATTAGATAAAATATTATGTGTGTGTATATATATATATATATATATATATATATACATATATATATATATATATGTATGTATGTATACAAATGAAAACAAATATACAAATGAGGTAAATAAATGAAAAAATAAAAAAATAAAAAAAATCATAATTAAATAAGCATATAATTAAATAAACGCAGGCTGAATAATTAAACAATAAATGCATAAACAAAAGAAACCTCATGGAGGCTGCCAGCTATCACAACACTTTTAGGTGTTCAACTTTATCGTCAATTTCTATCGAATTGCTAAGACAATTATACGAGGTTAAGAACTAGGAGGAAAAAGCGCAACAAGAAGTTAAGACAAAGGTTAAGAAGATTTACAAGGTTATTTAACTGAGCTGGAATCTCAAAACAAACCTTAATTTAATTATTTTGGCATTGTTACCAATTACCATTATCACAACTTGAGTTGTAACCAGCTTCTATTATCTTGTACATACTACATATACATATACATATGTATATATATATATATATATAAATATATATATACATACATATATACATATATATATACATATACATATATATACATATATATATATACATATACATATATATATACATATATATATATATATATATATATATATATATATATATATATATATATATTTTTGTGTGTGTGTGTGTGTGTGTGTGTGTGTGTGTGTGTGTGTGTGTGTGTGTGTGTGTGTGTGTGTGTGTGTGCAGAGATGGACTAAGTGAACTTGAGGTGACGACCAAGGATGAGATAGATGGATGGGGTGAAATGGGCGTTGAGCAAGAGGTGAATGTCTGTTGAGCAAGGAAGGGAGAAGGCATTAGATAGAGGTGAGTGGATAATGTCTGTGTATGAATGATACT
>NC_134787.1:17050082-17052582 GCF_046742065.1 Oratosquilla oratoria
ACACGCTTTGTCCATGAATTTGTGTGTGTATTTTACAAAGGAAACAATTATTCAAAAATATTCCACGAAAAAAAAAAAAATCCAGAGTCTATGAATATTCGGTGGAAATGTTCTAGATGAAAACAAAACAAAATCCAAAACTCTCTACCACAGAGAATATTAATCTAGAAAAAAAAAGGGAGGGGGGGGTTCAACTATGAAAGGTTTGCCAACACATCCGAGCATAAGACACACCCCCCCCGCCTAAAAAAAAACATATATACATAAAACGAAAATTTTTGATTTACAAATATTTGTGTGTTTGTTTTTATTCCCAAAATCAGACACCGGAAATATATACGACAATATAATTCTGTCTCTCTCTCTCTCTCTATCTCTCTCTCTCTTTCTTTCTCACTCTCTCTTCCTCTCCCTCTCTCTCCTCTTTCTCTTACTCTTTCTCTGTGGTGTGTGTGTGTGTGTGTGTGTGTGTGTGTGTGTGTGTGTGTGTGTGTGTGTGTGTGTGTGTGTGTGTGTGTGTGTGTGTTTTGTATGTCTGCGTGTGTAAGTGAAAGTGCGTGTATATGTATGTGTGCGTATGTGTGCCTGTGTGTGTGTGTGCGTGTGTAAGTGTATGTGCGTGTGTATGTACGCACGCTCGAAAACCCCTCAGGAAGTTGCAAGCTCATTCCTATTTATGTTCTTTTGTCATCGATATTCTGGTACTTATCTTTGTTGTCGAAACATTCTTGTATAATGTTGACAATACTCCTTAATTTGTTATCATTAAGGTCCTTCATTATTTATTTATCTATAAATCAATTTATTCATTTATCTACTTATACATTTATTTATTAATCTATTCATTTTGATAAGGGTGCTGGTGCAAAATCTTGTTATCTAATTAGGAATGATTTAGCTCTAGATTGTTCATCTAGGCTAACCTTTCCTGACCTGACCTGACGTGACCTAATTTGACCTAACCTGGTGTTGACCCACGTTGCAGTCATTAACTCATTAAACTCAGATGACAATATTCTTGTCATTTGGTCAATAAAAAAAAATCATAAAACACCAAAATGTTTGATCAAGCACCAGAAAAACATGACGTCAGTCCTCGCTTCGCGAGCGAAGCGAGGACTGACGTCATGTTTTTCTGGTGTTTGATAAAATATTTTGGTGTTTTATGATTTTTTGTTTTATTTGACCAAATGACAAGACATCTTGTCATCGGAGTTTAATGGGTTAACCCATTTTCACCTGTGAAAATTTTTCACAAAACATTAATGTATTCCATGTGCATCACGAAATAAAACTTGAAATATAATAATTCAAAAATTATTTCTATTTTTGTGTACCAATTATATCACGAAAGACAATGTACCATTCACACCTGATGTGCCTTATATATTTTCTTCTGTCGAGGTGCTTTAAGTCAGACGAAGAGGTACTTTCATTCTCCCCCCTCCCCCTCTCACTTCCCCTCACCCCCTCTCCCCTCTTCTCTCCTCCCCCTCCCCCTCTCCTGTCCCCTCCTCCCCCTCTCCCCTTCCCCCTCCTACTCTCACCTCCTCTCTCCCCTTCTCACCTCCTCTCTCCCCCTCCCCATTCCCCCTCTCACCTCCCCTCTCCTTCCTCCCCCTTTCCCCTTCCTCTCTCACCTCCTGTCTCTCCCTCCCCCTCCCTCTATCACCTCCTCTCTCACCTCCCCCTCTTACCTCCCCCTCCCCCTCTTACCTCCCCCTCCCCCTCTCACCTCCCCTCTCCCCCTCCCACCTCCACTTCTCACCTCCTCCCTCCCCCTCTCACCTCCTGTTCCCTCCTCGCCCTCCCACCTCCCCCTCCCCTTCCCACCTCCCCCTCAACATCCCGTTTTCTAGAGTAGGAGTGTGAGGTTAACACAGTTCCCCCCCTCCCTCTCCCGCTGAGACGCTTTTCAATCTTTCAATTAATCAGTCGATCAATCACGGAATAGGGGGAACGCCTTGACAGCGTACAAGACCTTACTAATCTCCTTCATTGACTTGGATTAAGTTGACCTTTTAAACCCCCTTACGTGCCCGGTGGTCCTCTTCCCTTTCGTTCCGGGTGTCGCCAGGCGATTTTATTCGTTTTCCGCGGCGACCGTTTGGTAGAAAATGGGGAATAGATTACTATGATGAAACATGTTAATATACATGTTCTCTTGCAGCCTTTATAAACACACACACACACACACACACACACACACACACACACACACACACACACAAACACACATGAGGTTAGGTGTTATGAATTGGAGAGTAGTAGACAGGACCGACCGAGCTTTGCCTCTTTCCTATGTATCAAAATTAGGTAAGTACAGTTAGGTAAACACACACACACACACATACACACACACACACACACACACACACACACACACACACACACACACACACACACACACACACACACACACACACACACACACACACACACACACACACACACACACACACTGTCTTTCATCAAAACAGTTTAGTGTGGAAATTCGTTT
>NC_134787.1:17067582-17072582 GCF_046742065.1 Oratosquilla oratoria
ACGAAGAATATTATACGAAGAACAACTTCACAAAGAACAATGTTATCGAAGAACAAATTCAATGAATGATGTTATACGAAGAACTTCACAAAGAACAATGTCATACGAAGAACAACTTCACAAAGATCAATGTTTTACAAAGACCAAATTCACGAAGAACAATGTTATACGAAGAACAACTTCACAAAGGACAATGTTTTACGAAGAACAACTTTACGAAGAACAATGTCATACGAAGAACAACTTCACAAAGAACAATGTTACACAAAGAACAACTTCACGAAGAACAATGTTATCAAAATACCAATGGATTTGGACCAAATAGAGTTGTAATCCAACATCTGGATGGCAGATGGATCTCATCTCCGTCATCCACAAATGTCATCCATAAGTCAAGACATAAATAAGCGTTGAATCGTCTTCGGCATTTCCTCCAAAGAAGGGAAAGACTTCGGCCAAAGTAAACAGTTCCTCTCTTCTCTGTTCTTCTTCGAGTTGGTCTGCAAGACTTCACCTTCGAGCTAAGCCAAGGATTAAGACTCACCCACGCTCAAGCACAAGCACGTACACACACACACACACACATAAAAAAAAAAAACTCGTGGCGCAGTGGTTACAGTTCTCACCTGCCACTACGGCGGTCTGGGTTCGAATCCCGCCCAGGTCTGAAATAATTTATTATCCCTGCGCTGCTGGTTGTTACTCCAACTCTCGTGGGCGGGGAGTTCGGGGTGTGTGTGCGTGTAAGGTCACAGCATTACCCATAGATCGGTCATATACGAGCTCTGAGCTCTCTTCCGGGAGGGAAATAGCTGTCGATCACGAGTCCAACACGTGATCCAAAGACCATGGTGAAACCATGGTGAATCACACACACACACACACACACACATACACACACACACACACACACTAGCTGTCGTTCATAACACCAGGACGTTATATAAGACCATAGTGGATCACATTATTTACATACATGGGTGTATACATACAGTACATACTTAATACATATATATATATGCATACATCACATACATACGCATAAACATGAGCACATGCACACTTGCTCACGCACATACATACACGCACACGCCCGCGCGGAAAGTATTATAAAATGTTTTGATATGATCAAGTAACACTAACATACACACACACACACACACACACACACACACACACACACACACACACACACACACACACACACACACAGGGAAAGTAAAAGGCTTTAATATGATCAAGTAGGCCATGGAAGTCTAGATATTCTATGTATGAAACAAAATGGGAAAGATTCGATGCAAAATGAGAAAATATCAGTGAGAGAGACAATGTCTCTACAACCTTCCATCCAAAGGAAGCCAAAGAGAACATTAGCGTGTTATGAGGGAAACATGTGGATAGTAGGAAGTACCAGGAGAGAAAGGTCTCATAGTGGTAAGTTACTGTAGAGAAACGTATGAAATTTCTTAAGTGAGGTAAATCGCTAGGGATGGACGGATGATTACGAAACATACTGAAAATAAATGAATCTATAGACAGATAAATAGGTAAATAGATAAATTGAATAAATGAGTAAATGAATAAATAAATGAATAAATAGATAAATAAAAATAAGTAAGCAAATGAATAGATAATGCATAAATGAATAGATAAACTGATAGTTGAACAAATAAATAAATAAATAAGCAAATTAATAGAAAATACATGTAAATATATAAACAGATAAATAAATAAATAAACAAATACATAATTAAACATATAGATAAATAGAGAAATAAATGAATTGATAAATAAATGAATAAATAGAAAATTATAGTTCCATAGGACTCTTGAATACTACATTGAATCAACTAAAGAAAAATATATGATGTACAATAAGAAAAAAAATAGGATGAGAAAGAAGAGAAAGTGAGAAGCCTACACCAGGAGGCGCGCAGCTGCGGACGAAGTGTGTGTGTGTGATTTACCATGGTTTCACCATGGTCTTTGGATCACGTGTTGGACTAGTGATCGACAGCTATTTCCCTTTCGAGTGCTCAGAGCTCATATATGACCGATCTATGGGTAATGCTGTGACCTTACACACACACATACTCCCAACTCCCCGCCCACGAGAGTTGAAGTAACGACTCGCAGCGCAGCGATACTGAAATTATTTCAGCCCTGGACAGGATTTGAACCTGGACCGCCGTAGTGGCGGCCGCGAACGCTACCACTGCGCCGTGTGTGTGTGTGTGTGTGTGTGTGTGTGTGTGTGTGTGTGTGTGTGTGTGTGTGTGTGTGTGTGTGTGTGTGTGTGTGTGTGTGTGTGCGTCTACGCGCGTGTATATACGCTTGCGCGTGCACGTGCAAGCACGTATGCACGACCGTGCAAAGTCTTGTACTTTTGTGTTTTTGAATCGTGTGTATTGTTCAACACGGTCACAGATAAGAAACTGGCCCACGGAACCAAAACAGGCAAAAGGTCTTGGCTGTAAACTATACCAATGTCACTAAGGCCTCCAGTGCTCCATAAAATTACTTTTAGTAGAAGAGCCAGAGCCATAAAAGAGATATTCCAAGTAATCAATGATGCTGTAGATCGGGAAGATTGTGGATTTGTATACATGCATAATGAGAGAAAGAAAGATGCTGGGAGGCTGGAGAGAGTAGGGAGTGAGGGTGGAAGGAAGGAAGGAGGGGAGGAAGGGAGGAAAGGAGGAAGGAAGGGAGGGAGAGGGAAGTAAGGAGGTGGGGGTAGAATAAAATATGGTGATGATGAATGTGAAAAAGAAGTTTAAGAAGATGACGAACGAGTAAAAAAAGGAGAGAAAGATCAATAGAGAGAGAGAGAGAGAGAGAGAGAGAGAGAGAGAGAGAGAGAGAGAGAGAGAGAGAGAGAGAGAGAGAGAGAGAGAGACACAGAAAGATACCGAAAAAAGTGACAGCTATAAAATACATCGGACAAGTTATATTGTGACAAGAGAGATCGAGCGAGTTAAAGAGCCGATCGGATTTAAAGCTCACGACACACCGACGATCCTAAAACAAGTATGACACATGTGGTTGACCTCCACCGGGATTCTGCCTCAGGGGTCTGTCTCGAGAGCCTCCTGTGGTGTCTGATGATCCGAGAACGACCTCTGACACTCGATCTCACTGCAAAGCTTCGCGAGTGGGACTCCATCGCTTTGAATACACAAGAACTTTGGTTTGATTGAATTACTGCTGATGCTCACAGGGCTTTGCATAATGGATAGTCAGATACTGTGCTCATTTCATACTGATTTATATATATATATATATATATATATATATATATATATATATATATATAAGTATATATATATATATGCATACATATATGTATATACATATATATATATATATATATATATATATATATAACATACACACACGCACACGACTTAATGGCGCAGTGGTAGCGTTCACGGCCGCCACCACGGCGGTCCGGTTTTAAATCCCGCTCAGGGATTAAATAATCGCAGTATCACTACGCTACGAGTCGTCACTCCATCTCTCGTGGGTCGTGGGCAGGGAATTGGGTGTGTGCGTGTAAGGTCACAGTATTACCCATAGATCGGTCATATATGATCTCTGAGTTCTCTTCCGGGAAGGAAATAACTGTCGATCACTAGTCCAACACGTGATCCAAGACCATGGTGAATCACACACACACACACACACACACACACACACACACACACACACACACACACACACACACACACACACACATATATATATATATATATATATATATATATATGCACACTCACACATCAGTGAATTATCGTTCTAAGATCTTTATAGCATGTGACTAAGTAAGTTTTATAGTTTTTCGAACACCTTCTTGAATTGGCTTTACACTTTCTTCTCTTCTGACAAGAGAAGGTCTCCAGGGTGACAGTGTCTGAAGTAATCTAGATGATCTTCGATAAAGACCATAAAACTTAGAAGTTATTTACTAGTTCGTATTTTCTATTTTTCTATTTTATTGGGCAAATGTTAGAAAATTAAGTGAAGTTTGATTTTTGTCCTCGAAGTATTTTTCAATATCTATTTTTATTAAATTCAGTAGTGATCGGTTGTATGAAGATACATAAAGCCACGCATATACAAAAAAAAAATCCACCTTAAAAGGGGGTGGCCAAAGACACGTCATGTTATGAAGTTGATATTTCAGGGACTTCAGTGACCCCCTATGGACCAGTCACGTATATATTTTTTCATGATTGGAATCTAATCTCTATTTAAGAAAAGAATAATAATTTCAAAGACATTAAGACTAAAATGTGAGTAACTCCGTGGGAGAGTGATCCAAGCGCCATGAGCAGCCAGACCTTGATTTCGTGTTCAGCCAGCTACCTGGTCTGCCTGGGAGTTGGATTAGTCTCCCTCTGAGTTTCCATAGTCGAAGGAGACGAATCCAACTCCCACGGTCTGGGAAGCGTCAGCTGGATGAGCACGAAAGGTCTGGCGGCCCATGGCGCTTGGATCACTCTCCCACAGAGTTACTCAAATACCTGAGGATTCCATTCAGGGAATGAAGGACCCTCTGATAGGAAGACTTAAGTACCATTCCTAAGCCCACTTCATTCTCTGAGTCTCCGATTATCGTTATCTCTCAAGAAAAGAGACCTTGTCTTATAAGGTCTCAATTACTGCTTAACCCTTCTTTGGCGGCGAGGTATAGAGGCTCTTAAAAAGCTGATAATAGCTGAAATGTGCACTCAGGCTCCTGAAGTTTCAGAAGGAGAGTTAGCCGAGATGGAGTGTTCGGTTGGTGCCTTACTCATCGCTCTAAAGACAAAAGAAGCAGATATCTTATCAGCTAATTGACATCTATTTTACTTGTTTTGTATTTATGTATCTTTTTTTTTGTAAAACTCGTATAAATTTAGAATTTCTGTGGATTTCGTTTTTTATGGATTATGTTAACATGAGGTTAATGAAGCATTTTAATTTCACTTAATTTTGACTGAACTTTAATGAAATAA
>NC_134787.1:17075082-17080082 GCF_046742065.1 Oratosquilla oratoria
GTATTTCTGAAAGTCTCTCTGAAAATATTTTTGGAAGTCTCTCTGAAAGTCTCTCTGAAAACATTTTTCAAAGTCTCTCTAAAAGTCTCTGAAAATCCCTGAAAGTCTCTTTTGAAAGTCTCTCTAAAAGTCTCTGAAAGTCTCTCTGAAATTATCTTTTGAAAGTCTTTTGAAAATATTTTTTTAAAGTCTCTATAGGGCTCTCTAGAAGACTCTCTAGAAGGCTATCCACCCCTAACGCTATGTGGACAGTCTGCCCATATTAATGTGTTTACTACTATCACTACTACTACTACTACATCTACTACTACTACTGCTGCTGCTGCAGCTGTAACTACAACTACTACTAGGGAAATATCAACATATGGATGGTGAAACTGCAGGTTAGTGGTGATGGTGGAGGTGATGGCAGAAATGGTGGTGGAAATGGCGGTGGTGGTAGAGGTTGTGATAGTGATGGTGGAAGTGATGGTGTAACTGGGGGGTGATGGTGATTATAGTAATGGTAGTGATAGTGGTGGTGATAGTGCTGGTGATAGTGGTGGCGATAGTGATGGTGATAGTGGTGGTGATAGTGGTGGTGATAGTGATGGTGATAGTGGTGATGGTAGTAACACATGGTGGTGTCCAACACTTACCTGCCCAGAATACCAGGAACCTGATACAAGGAATGATATCACGTGGGCGACGAGGAACTAGATCACCAAATCCCGAAGAGTCTCTTACCTGCACTGAGTTCGTTCCCGAGGTCGAACTTGTTGACCACTTCGATGAGGAACATCCCCGAAGACTGAAGCCCCGTGTTGAGGATGTGGATGAGGAGGGTGACAAAGAGGACACAGTACCCCCAACCACCCTCGGGGTAGTAATGGGTCGCAAGGGTGAGGTTCTTGTACTTATCGAATGCTAATTTGGTCTCTATGGTCCCTTTCCTCGTCCCGGACTCTCCGTGTGTATTGCTGGCCGTGTTTGTCGTGGAAGTGTCCTTCTGGGAGTCCGGCTGGGAGTTCGGGGAGCTTTGGATTTCGGGAGAGTCTTGCTGGGGAGTGTCCTTCGATTCTTGTTCCTCGGTGATGATGTACAAGGGGTAGGTCGCTAGAGAAGCTGCCTGGAGGAGTGGGTCTGGGGCATGGAGGAGGGCATTGGAGACCTCGGTCGAGTCCAAGGGTAAGGGCGACAGAGGAGGGTGACCTTCGTCCTCCGAGGGCGAGAAACTAGAAGGATTAGACACGTCGCAAGAACAGACACTTTGGTTCTTCTTCGAATACTCCGATCTCTTCTTCTTCTTTTTCTTCTTCTCCGTCGTCGTCCTCGACTTTTCCTCGTCCTCTTCCTCCTCCTCGCCTAACTTCTCCCTCCTCAGTCTCCGCAGAATCCCGAAGCCTCTTTTCTTCTTCTCTCTCATCACCTTCCCTTCTTCAGCGTTCATGACGTCATTTGCGCTCCATTTCCTCTTCTTGGAGATCATCATCTTCCGCAAGGTTTGTCCTTTCCCTTCCATGGCCCAACTTTCTTCCCCGCCGTTCGTCATAAGTCGAAATTTCTTGAAGAAGATGACATCGTATAAGTGTCTCCGTGTAGGTTGTCACGCCTGACGTTAGGTGACCCTATTCACCTTCAGGATAATTCCCGAAGGAGAGAGATGGATACTTACCTTCCGCCTCAGTCGCCGCGACTCTGGAATGGAATCCTGATGTCCAAACTCACCACCCCATTTCCAAGCAGTGGGAAGTGAAAAACCTATAGTATGGCGAAGCCCTGTTAGTTGTGGCGAGCCGCTGGAATTTTTAAGAAGCCGATGTTGGCTCGCCTCCCCGCCTGGACAGGGCTGTCGGGAGCCAATGCAGCAAGCCCGTGTCGAGTCCTGGGGTGTCGTCAGTCGATTTTATTA
Organism: Oratosquilla oratoria; assembly: GCF_046742065.1. NCBI lineage: Eukaryota > Metazoa > Arthropoda > Malacostraca > Stomatopoda > Squillidae > Oratosquilla > Oratosquilla oratoria. The sequence continues at coordinate 17,076,974 of NC_134787.1, forward strand.
TTTTCCGTGGTCGAAAGATTAATTTGCATAAGTCGTGATGTTCACATTAATTGCAACTTCATTTACTTCAAAACGTAAAATACGTCTTGCTCGTTTTAATTATACTTATTATGAATAATTTTCTCTTATGTTCAGGGTTTTCGTAATAAACACCAAATGCACAATTACACTGCTTAATCACTGATAATTAGTACACATATTATCACAATATTTTGATGTGAATTTCTGAAGGAACAGATTTAATTATGTTTATGAAATATACACATTTTCAATAAACACACATTTTCTATAAAAACATATTTTCCTGATCACAACACATTAAAAACACTGATATTCACCTTATAGAAATCGAAACACTAATTTTTCAAAGTATGCTTTGAAATACGTGAAAGAAGCAAAAAGATAATTTTCAAAGTAACATTTTGAATATTCATCTGGAATCACTTCATTTGAATACACTTTGAACTTTGAACCACATTTTTTTTAATATGGTAAAACACTTTATTTTCTGGCACTTTAGTCATTATTATCACCAATAACACTTCCTAAAATCAAAATCAAAAAGACAAAAATGAAATATGGAATGAGCAGCGCGCCTCAGGCCAAGCGACCATGGCAAAGTAAAAAAAAAAAAAAAAAAAAAAAAAAAAAAAAATCTTCTTTCCATTCTGTTTCTCTTAATGTGATGACAGCTCACAGTCGTTCTTGTGAAGGGTGCATTTCCATGCTATAACGCACATGACCTTCCACCTCAGAGGTGCCGAGAGGGGAGGGGTAGCTAAATAGGTTTTTCGATGTGGGAACGTGCTCCGTCTCAGCAACCCCCCTTATAAGGTGGAAAAGGCTTTTGGGACGTACCAATACGTGTGTATTCGCTACTTAGTTATCTTTCTAGAATTGGATTTCTTAATGATCTTGCGAGAAATTCTGCTCTTAGTGTCAGGAAAAGGGCTTTTGGTATGTACCCAATATGTGTATATTCGCTAACTAGTCATCTTTTTCTAGAATTGTATTTCCTAATCGTCTTGCGAGAAATTCAATTACTAATTTCATGAATGATCTAAATTCAAATTGCTTATAAAGACAAACCCAGATAGGGGAAGAATACATAGACCAGACAAACGACGAGATACACGAACAGAACAAATAAGCGAACAAACAGACAGACAACCAACAGACAAATACCGATACACTAATAAATTAATATGAAAATATAAGCCAAATAAGACTTTCAATCTGGCTTAAGCCTGGCAATTTCCTTCGTCTTTGAGTGACCCAAACTCTTGAAAGATCTATCGAGGCAAGAGACCCGGCGTAAACAGCCTATTGCAAATGTGGATGGATTATGTTGTATATAGCATCTTCATGGCGGCTTCGACTCTGAAGTCGATTGATCACGCCATTAATTTTACTAATTTATGATAATGAATATAATAAATATTGATGTTGATATATATATATATATATATATATATATATATATATATATATATATACACAAATACAAAAAATATAGATATATGTACATAAGTATATAGATATAACAGCCTATTCCAAATCTGGACTGACTAATGTTGCATACAGCATCGTGATGGCAGCTTCGATTCTCAAATCGATTGATCATGCTATTAATTTTATCTTACTAATTTATGATAATGAATATAATAAATATAGATGTTGATATATAAATACAAATACAATAAATATAAATATACTGTAGGTACATAAGTATATAGATATAATAGTTAAATAAATTTATTAAATAGACAAATGAATAAATGAATAAATAAATTAATGAATAAATCAACAGATAAAAATAAATGTATGAATAAATAAACAAATAGATAAACAAATAAATAGAAAAAGAGAAAACCAAATACATAGATGAAAAATAAATAAATGAATAAACAAATAAATAAATAGACAAGTAAATAGGTAACTGAAGCTCTCGGGATACGATATAGATAATCTTATTATTTTGAGTTTAGTAATTTTAGAAAAAGAAAAAGAAAACTAATTCCCCAGAATAGGATATACATAACCTAATTAACTTAAGATAACGATAATCAGGAAAAAAGTAAAAACTAAAAATAAAGTTAAAAAAAAAAAAAAAAAAAAAAAAAGACAAATAAAATAAAATAAGGTGAAATAATCAACCCAAGTACTTGGAACAAGATATGAATAATCTAGTTAATTTAAGATATTTTCTTATGTTGTTTTCTCAGGAATATGGAAAGCCATGGCTCCAAAGCAACATAAGGAGTCTTCATGTCTAATAAAGGAGAATATTCTATTTCCTGTGTTAAAGTATAGGATTTTTACCTTTATTGTTTTTATTTTTAAAATAGATTCCCCTGAATAAACAGATGGACTTATGAAACCATTTCTAGTTCAAAGTGTTTTGAATGGACGATAGAAAAAACTACCAATCCCATCTAGTTGAAGATATATATATATATATATATATATATATATATATATATATATATATATATATATATATATATATATATATATATATATATTCAATTGAGGAATGTCCCAGGTGACGATACTGGTGTGTGTCTCAAAATACTTTCTTAAAAAAAACAAAAAACAAAAATCTATAAGTCCTTCCGTGGAAGACTGTCCTCCCCAAGAATAGAAACGCTGGTTAATGCTGGCAAACTACTGGCCATAGTCAGGCGATTTGACTTAGCCAAACCGCCCCCCACCGCCCCTTTCCCAAGTCTGATGGGTTAGAGTTGGTGGCTTCAGACCATTTGAGTATCCGGGTCAGGCCACACACACACACAAAGGCCTTCTTCTTCTTCTTCTTCGTCTTTTTCTTTTTCATTTTCTCTTTCTTTTTCTTTTTGTTTCCTTCTTCTTTTTCTTTTTTCTTTTTGTTGTTGTTGTTCTTCTTCTTCTTCTTTGTCTTCTTCTTTATTTTTTTCCAGTCACGTCTGGAGCGCAATTACAAGGAGACAACGAAGAAAAGCGGTAGAGAAATACGAGGAAAAGGATGATGATGATGATGATGAAGAGGAACAGGAAGAGGAAAAGGTGAGAGGGAAGGGGAGAGAAAGAGGAAGAGGACCAGGAGGTAGAGGACATTGAGTAAGTGAAG
>NC_134787.1:17085082-17087582 GCF_046742065.1 Oratosquilla oratoria
GGAGATGGAGAAAGTGGAGGAAGGAGGAGGAAGTGGAGGAAGGAGGAGGAAGAGAAAGAAGTGGAGGAAGGAGGGAAAAGAAGAGGAGGAGGAGGAGGAAGAGGAGGAGGAAGTGGAGGAAGGAGGGGAAAGGAAGAGGAGGAAGGAGATGAGGGAAGTGAAGGAAGGAGGAGGAGGGAGAGAAGGAGGAGGAGGAGGAGAAGGTAGGAGGAGGAAGAGGAGGAAGGAGCTGCAGGAAATGGAGGAAGGAGGAGGAGAGATAGAAGGAAGGAGGAGGAGGGAGAGGGAGAGGGAGAGGAAGAGGAAGAGGAGGGGGAGGACTTTAACGTTAAGTTAATTTTGAGTTTTCTTTTGGTACATCATCTGCTACCGGGCATTTATGCTTGTCTGTGCAATGCGTCGTTCCTCCCTAATCGAATCAGCTTTCTGGATCATTAACTTAATTGCTCTCTTATCTTTAACCTCCTTCCGGAACTGGGTTAAGCCCATCTCAGTTAATCCTTTTCTGCGGTTTAAGAAATTTGGTCCTTTAAGCTGCCGTCTGGGGATTTTATTGAGCCAACATTTTGGGAATGTTTTAGTGAGTTCAGTGCTTCCCTTACGGACCAACGTCACGCGTTATGGCTGAATTTTAATCTTCTCTCATTAAAAAAATATATAACTTTTAGAATTTACTTTTAACTTTTCAACTTTTTGCTTAGTTCTTAATTCTTAAATTCAACTGACTTTTTAAGTTTAATTCTTAAGTTTAGATTTAAGTTTAACTATCTCCTAAGCTTAATATTTAACTCCGTTCTTCTGCCCTGTTTAAATTCGTCGTTAACTCATTGTGATATTGCCCCGGAAAGAAGCGCTGGTTATTTCTAAACAAAATATAAATCCCTTTAACCAGAAACCAAAAATCTATATCAGCAATTAAGGATTCTTTAGGCGATGCGCAGAAGTCGAAAAAAATGGTGCTTCACGCGCATGACGTCATCATGTTGGTGGGTCAGTCCCGTCCATTTCGGTTGTATTACTTCCAGGTCACTGATGATGCATCAGTTTCTTCTTTTCCTCCTCTCCTCTCTTTTCTTTCGTTCTCTCTGTCTGTCTCATTCTTCCTCCTCTTGTTCTGTTTTCTCTTTTTTCTTTCTTTCTTGTTCTCTTTTATCCTTATTTTTCTTATTACTTTCCTTTCTATCCCCTTTGTTATTAATATGTTTCTCCTTTTTATTATTTCTTCATTTACTTTTTCCTTTCTTACTATCTTTCTCTCTCCCTCTCTCTCTTTTATTAATATATATTTACTTTTTATTAACTTTTCATTCACTTTTTCCTTTCTTATTCTCTTTCTCTCTCCCTCTCTCTCTTTTATTAATATATTTTTCCTTTTTATTAATTTTTCATTCACTTTTTCCTTTCTTATTCTCTTTCTCTCTCCCTCTCTTTCTCTCTTTTAGCCTGGTGCTTTCACATTACCTGGCAGAAGTAGGGAGAAAGGTTACATCACATATCTCAAAGGGAATCTTTCTTGTTTCCTTATCTATTTATTTACTTATCTATCTATTCGTTTATTTATTCATTTATCCATTTATTTGTTTATTAATATATTTGTTTGTTTGCTTATTTCTTTACCTATTTATCTATTCATTATTTGTTTATTTGTTGATCTATTTATTCAATCATTTACTTATTTGTTTATTCATTTAATAACTTATTTATATATTCATTTATTCAATTATAATTTATTCATTTGTTAATTTATCATTTATTGATTTATTAATTCATTTAGCTATCATTTATTTACTTATTTCTTGATTTACTTATTAATCTACTAATTTACCTTTTGTTTATTTATTTACCTGTCTAAGCATTTATTTATTCACTTATCTATTTACTTGTTCATTATTTTTGCTTATTTCTAGAGTATGTCATTTGTTAGTAGAAGGAATAGGAGGAGAGGAGGAAGAATAGGAGAAAAGGATGAAAAAGAGGAGGAAGAGGCGGGGAAGAGGAAAAAGAGTAGGAAGAGGAGGAAGAAGGAAGAGCAAGAGAGGAGAAAGAGGAAGGAGCAGGAGAGGGTAGGGTGATTAGGGAGAGGAGGGAAGAGGAGGAAGAGAAAAAAGATGGGGAAAAGGAGAAGGAAGAAGCGGAAAAGGAGGAATGAGAGGAGAAAGAGAACGAAGAGATAAAGGAGGAAGAGGAAGGAGGAAGAGGAGGAAGAAGGAAGAGCAAGAGTGGGAAGGATGATTAGGAAAAGGAGGGAAGAGGAGGAGGAAGAGGGAGGAGGAGCAAGAGAGGGTAGGGTGATTAGGAAGAGGAGGGAAGAGGAGGAAGAGAAGAAAGATGGGGAAGAAGAGAAGGAAGAAACTGAAAAGGAGGAATGAGAGGAGAAAGAGAACGAAGAGAAAAAGGAGGAAGGGGAAGGAGGAAGAGGAGGAGGAAGAAGGAAGAGCAAGAGAGGGTAGGATGATTAGGAAAAGGAGAGAAGAGGAGGAGGGAGAGGGAGGAGGAGCAA
>NC_134787.1:17092582-17097582 GCF_046742065.1 Oratosquilla oratoria
ATGTACATATGCATACATATATACATATCTTCGTATATATATATATTACACATACACAAACACATATATATAGACAGGTAGATAGATAAATTGATAGATGCATAGAAATATATATATATATATATATATATATTATATATATATATATATATATAGAGAGAGAGAGAGAGAGAGAGAGAGAAAGAGAGATAGAGAGAGAGAGAGAGAGATTTATGTATATGGAAATATTTTTTGATGAGAAAAGATAGATGAAAAAGAAATGGATAAAATAAAAGAATAAGGAGAGAGGAAGAAGGAGGGAGAGAGGGAAAGGAAAGGTAACGGAGTTGATATAACATAAAAAGAGGAAGAAGAAAATGGAGAGAGGGAGAAAGGGAAGAAAACGGAAAGAGGATTTAGTACTCCAAGGAGTAGGAGTCTAGGATTCCTAGAGGAGGTGAAGAAGAGACCTAAGAAGGATGGTAGGAGACCAGAGGATTAATGAAAGGTGAGGAGCATACGCCAGGAGACGCTGAGTAGCTGCGCCCCAAGGCGTCACCTTTGTCCTATTATGCAGCTTGGAGACTGTTGGGGCAGGGAACAGATACTGCTGGGAACTGGAGAGAAGTGAGTGCAGGATTCGAACTCGCAACCAAGCATTGCTGTCTTGAAATGGTTAGTCAAAAACAACAAAAACAATAAAATCGTCTGAAATTAGACAGAATAAAATCTTCAAATATTCTTAGAAATAGGATGAATTAATCTTATTTTTACCTCTGTTTACAATGTCTCTGGAATGAATAGAACAGCCTGGCGTTAACCAAAATCAATTATGTAAAGGCGTAGTCTCTGAAAACGTGTGGATAGCAAGAGCATTTGATGAGTCTTATTAAGAACGAGCCTATTAAAAAATAATAATCTTAATGGCTATTTCGGATTCAAAAGCTTCCCCAGGGCCGTTCCATGAAATAACAAGATAATCTCTTTAGGTTTACTCGGAAGTAGCCTATTGTTCCAGACATTCCTTCGAAAACCAAATTAAAAAATTAGTTTCGCTTGGGCAGTTCGTGAAAATAAAGAGTATTGCTTGAGCTCTACTCGGAACTGGCCTACTTTTCCAACTTTTTGTTTTTTTGTTTTTTTACTTTTTGTTTTCTTGTCGTATTTCTTCTTCTCATAAACCAAATTTCTCTCTGTATATTGAAATTTCACTTGTTCTTTCGTTTATTCATAAGAGTCTTTTTGTTTAGGTTTACCAAGAACAGGCCTATTTTCCATGCTATTCATTGTTTTGCATTTCTTTTCATAAATAAAATTTCTCTTTGTCTACTAAAAGCTACAATTCATACATTCATTCTTTAAACAATATAGACATATTCTAAGACATATTCGTAACTGGCCTATTTGTAGAAGAATTATTTGGATTTTTTCTTACTTTGTTTTTTCATAAATCAAAAATATCTTCGATTATTGAAACCCACAAATCGTCTGTTTATTCTTAAAACGCCAAGAAGCTTTTCAAGAAATACTCGGAACTGGCCTATTTGTAGAAGCATTATTTTGATTTTTTCTTATTTTGTTTTTTCATCAATCAAAAATATCTTCGATTATTGAAACCCACGAATCGTCTGTTTATTCTTAAAACACCAAGAAGCTTTTCAAAAAGTACTCGGAACTGGCCTATTTTTCGAACTTTCTTTTCCTCCCATCTCTTCTTTTCATAAATCAAACATCCCTTAATTCATTTAATCCCTAAAACGCCAAAAAACTTTTTCAAGACATACTCGGAACTGACCTACTTTTCGAACTCTTCTTCTGAGTAATTTTTTCTTCCATTTCTTCTTTTCATAAATCAAAAACCTCTTAGTTTATTTAATCCTACAAACCATCTATTCATTCTTGAAACGCCAAGACACTTTTTCAAGACATACCCGGAACTGGCCTATTTTTTTTTTTCGAAATCTTGAGTGATTTTTTTCCTACCATTTCTTCTTTTCATAAATCAAATCTTTGTCTAATGAAGCCTCACCACAGTACAACCGGAATTCTTTAAGTCCCAGACCACCCAGACCTTCACCCAGATAACTCCCAGATAACTCCCAGAACTCATCGATAAGCCATTCCTCCAGAACACGAAAAGTCATCCCCTCCCGGAACTCCACACGAATTCAATAGATCAACTCTGCCTCTTCCCTCTCCCACTCCAACTCCCATTCCCTCCCCTCCCACTCCCTCCAACCCTCCCCCATCCTCTCCCACTCCCTCCTGATCCGCCTCTCCCACTCACTCCCACTCCCTCCAACCCTTCCACTCCCACTCCCTCCAACCCTCCCCCTCCTACTCCCTCCCCATCCCCTCCCACTCCCTCCAACACTCCCACTCCCTCCAACCCTCCCCTTCCTGCCCCCTCCCCCTCCCCTCCCACTCCCTCCCCATCCCCTCCCTCTCCCTCCTGAGCGGGCTCTCCCACTCCCTCCCCATCCCCTCCCAATCCCACTCCCTCCAACCCTCCCACTCCCTCCAAACCTCCCACTCCCACTCCCTTCCCCATCCCCTTCCACTCCCTCCTGACCGGCCTCTATCACTTCCACTCCCTCCAACCCTACCACCCCACTCTCTCCAACCTTCCCACTCCCACTCCCTCCTGACCGGCCTCTTCCACTCACTCTTTCCAACCCTCCCTTCCATACCCGCTCCCACTTACTCCAACTCTGCCCCATTCACCCTCCCACTCCCTTCACCCCTCCTATACTCATTCACTCCTTCCAACCCTCCCATACCTCCTTACACTCCCTCTAAACCTCCTTCCTACCTCCCACTCCCTCCATCGCTCCCATACCCCATCCCATACCTTCCCATACTCCCCCAGCAACCCTACCAAACTCCCACATTCCCTTACTCCTTCTCAAAGTCAATCTTACTCTACCAGCTTACTATTAACCCCAGCGGTTGCTTCGTCTGTGTACATTTTTTCTTTGTCTACAGCATTACGAATGCGCTTTGTTTACATCGTGCGAATACAGATATGTATCTGGAACGGCCCTCCCTTTGTGCTGAGCGAAGCGAAGCGAAGCAAATGGCCTGGCAGGGCAAGTCATACTCGAGAGAGGGCAAGGTATGGGTACAAAGTACGTATTTTCGATGCAAGTACTGTACATACCCTTCTATTTATTCCTTTTACAATCTCTACATCTCTCCCTACCTCTATGTGCATTCATGTATGTGCTTGCGTGTGTATGTGCGTATGTGTATGTGTATAGATATGTGTATGTGTATAGATATGTGTATGTGTGTGTGTGTGTGTGTGTGTTTGTGTATGTCCGTGCTTGTGAGTGTGTGTTTGTGTGAGTGTGTGTGTATGTGCGTTCGTGTGTGTTCTTGTGAATGCGTGTGTGTGTGTGTGTGTGTGTGTGTGTGTGTGTGTGTGTGTGTGTGTGTGTGTGTGTGTGTGTGAGTGTGGTTGTGTGTGTGTGTGTGTGTGTGTGTGTGTGTGTGTGTGTGTGTGTGTGTGTGTGTGTGTGTGTGTGTGTGTGTGTGTGTGTGTGTGTGTGTGTGTGTGTGTGTGTGTGTGCGTGTGTGTGTGCGCATGGGTATGCATGTGTACACGTGTGTACATGTGTGTACATGTGTGTATGGGTGTTTATGTGTGTGTGCGTGTGTGCGAGTGGGTATGCATGTGTACACGTGTGTACATGTGTGTACATGTGTATATGGGTGTTTATGTGTGTGCATGTGTGTACACATATGTGTTGAACAATAATTTTGCAACACTTCAAATATATTCTTCTTGCGGACTCGGGCGACTTTATTCAGCTTAAAGAAAATCTTACTTAGAAATTTAACCTGGCTTAAATATAACCGAGTTTGCTAACCCAGTTTGCTTTTCTGGGTTAAACGAGTGAACTTATCAGTCTCGTTCTCCACACACACACACACACACACACACACACACACACACACACACACACACACACACGCACACACACACGCACATACACACATACAAACACACATACCTACCCAATCCTTCAGAGTGACAAACTTCAATGATTTTGTTATGACTAAAAACAGACAATTCTATGCAGCTGTGGGGGGCTTCTTCAAACTAGGGTGCCCGACCTGACCTTCATAATATCGTCCGTATTTAACCCTGCTACAGTATATACAAACACACACACACACACACACACACACACACACACACACACACACACACACACACATATATATATATATATATATATATATATATATATATCTTGATAGCGCAATGCGCTAAGTCACTGTCACTTGTTACGTCTGAGCTGGGTTCGAGTCCTTAGCTTGACCACGTATCAGTTTCCGAATATATGCTTCCATCGAGTTGGAATTAAAGTGAGGTAATGTGGTTGAAAAGATGTAAATCTGTTCACTGGGGACCATTCCGTGTATGTAAAATATATATATTATATTATATATATATATATATATATATACATATATATATATATATATATATATATATATATATCTCATATATATATATACATATATATATATATATATATATATATATATATATATCGATTTGCTATAGGTTTTATTTACTATTTGTACAACGCCTTTGTAAGACAAGACACAGTCTGATTACCTCCATCGAGTGTTTTGAATTTAAAAAACTAAAATACAACCTTGTTTACACAATTCTAGACCTCCCTATGGGCAATTCAACGATGTGTCTAACATTCGTATTTTAGGTTTAACTTCTCTTAGTTCGTCATTGAGCTTCTCAATATGTGATTTGACATTTGTTATTTCGAAAAATGGAATATTTTAATCTAACAGAACGGAGGGATAAAGGTAATCAAAATACTACGTGCCTCCGGTCCGAAGGGGTTACACCAAAGGTCATAAAACACTGACTAGACAAAACATGAAGTCAGTATCCCCTTCCGGGGTTTCTAAGGAGGATCTCCGGTCGATCCTGGGCCCCGGACTGCTGGGGGGGGAGGGGGAGAGGGGATAGGATGGGCCAATTATAC
>NC_134787.1:17102582-17110082 GCF_046742065.1 Oratosquilla oratoria
TATATACATTTCTTCGTTCAAACAGCATGGTCGTGACCGCTCATGTGAAGGGTGCAGTGTGTGTGTGTGTGTGAGTGTGAGTGTGTGTGTGTGTGTGTGTGTGTGTGTGTGTGTGTGTGTGTGTGCCCTTGTTTATTGTCACTGTGACTTTCCTCCTACCGGCTTCACACCCACACACCCAAGGCGGACCATCTATTCCTGGTGTTTTACATAAGTAAGCTGAAGAGTTCTCGGATCCAGTACCTCGAAAAAGTCGTCATTGTCCAAAATCTCTTCAAAAGACACAAAAATATTCAACACTGTGAAAGGTCTATTGACAATAACTTCTTTGAAAAACCGATAGTATTGAATCCTCTAAAAAAATAATTAATCAATAATAATGATGATGATGATGATGATAATAACAATAATAATAATAATGAAATAATAATCAGACAAATAAACAAAAAATAAATAGATAAATTAATACTTAAATAAATGGATAAAAAAAGAAGCCGTCACTTGGAAAATTCGTAAGACTGAATAATCCACTTGAAACAATACTGAATATCTTATATTACTTTTCTTTTAATAAAGGAGTACTAAATAATTTCCTTTTTTTATTTGTCTTCTATCTATTTACCAAGATATTTTTCCCCCTTATAAGGGAGGTGGCCAAAATCAAAGGCACGTATCAGTGCTGAATAATTTTCTATCACTTTATATTCATAAGGACTGAATCATTTACTTGAAAAAATGGACATTGAACTACCTAGTATAGGCCTTATGGTCCCTTCCACTTTCCTCCATTACTAGGTTCTTATGTTCAAAGTCTCACAAAGACATTTGGCTCCTCGTCCGTCAATTGGAGATGAATCGACAGAGCCCTACATCCGCGTTCAACTGGAATTTGGTCTGTTTATTATTCAATGGAATGGCTGAGGCTGTGAATACATGGTTTATTATATTACTCGCTGATTCATTTCCTTTCTTCTTTATGTCTTACATGAAAACGAACAAACATACACGCACACACACACACACACACACACACACACACACACACACACACACACACACACAAACACACACACACACGCACGGACGCACGCACATAGAATACATGAATAAATAAATAAAATACACAAACAAATAAAACACCCACAAACAAACGACCACTAACAATCTCCCCAACTACGTTCTACAATCTACATGTATATATTCAAGCATAATACTCAAACAAGATCCTAGAAGCAGCGTGAGGCCCGTCGTATAAACCAGGTCATTGTCCGAGGTTAGCTAGTTAGCGATAACCCATTTGATTCAACATCTTGTCAATAGAATCCTTTAAAAAAAAATCAATATGAATGACTCATATGTTAATATTACTGGCGAATACATATGTATATAATATATACATATATATATATATATATATATATATATATATATATGCATATATACATATATGCATATATACATATATGTATATATACATATATGTATATATACATATATGTATATATATATATATATATATATATATATATATATATATATATATACATATACATACATGAATCTAATAGTTTGACATCCAAGAACCACCAGTAGTTTTAGAGTTACGGGTCCCTTCTTGAGCCTCTGGAACCTTTTGGGGGTCCAGAGACCCAAGATGGAATTCCTCAGACGAAGGCACTGAAGAGGAGCTGGAGTTCGAAAAAGATGCATCAAAACTGGAGGCCTGGCGTGATGACGGCCATACTGTGTCAAAGGTGGAGGGTGGAGGTGAAGTTGGGAGTGGAGGTGGAGGTGGAGGTGGAAGTGGAGGAGAGCATGCGGAGGTGGAGGGGAGCATGAAGAGGTGGATGTGGATGAAGTGGGGTGGAGAATATGGAGGTGGAGGAGAGCATATGGAAGTGGAGGAGAGCATGTAGAGGTGGATGTGGATGAAGTGGGGGTGGACGAGATGGAGGTCGATGTGAGTGTGGAAGCAGATGGACACGTAGGTGGGAGTGGAGGTGGAGAGAAAGATGGAGGTGAGGGTAGAAGTGGATGTGGAAATGGAGGTGGACGTGGAGGTGGAGGTGAGAGTGGAGGTGGAGATGTGAGCATCGTTATTTTATTTATATATCTATTTATTATTATTATTATTATTATTATTTTTTGTGCAGAACTGGCAACCTCCAATATTGCACAAAAGCTCCTCCCCTAAGAAGCCATATGATTGGTTAACTGCGACTGATGTCACATTTGTGGGAAGGTCGTCAATAGCCTACAATGAAAATGAGAGGAACTATGAAGTGCCAAATTTTGTGAATTCATGCCTACCAATGAGCTTCCAGTGGGCGGAGCTAAAGACGTAAGGGGAGGGGCTTGTCTGACAACTTTGATTAAACTAATACAGGACGGCGCAACTTGATGGTAAGACGATAATGGTGGTAGAGACAAACAGATAAATTGAATAAACAAAAAAAAAAAAATTAATGAACAGATAAGCAAATAAAGAAATATAAATATGAAGGAAAACTTACAATGAAATATATTATTTTAAATTATTAAAAAATTATATTTTAATAAAGTGTATCTAAAAAGGAAAGTATCTAAGATACTAATATCAATAGACTTATTATAAGATGAACTAGTATATAAAGATTGATAATGATACAAACAAGACAATTTGGAATATTGACAATAATATATAAATAAATGAACAGCTAGAGACATACATGAAAGAAATAATGAATGCAAAATAAAAAATAAAAATAAAAAGTAATTAAATAAATTAATAAACAAACAACAAAATCAGCAAAAAAGAATGATTAAAACAAATGAATAATTATACAAACAAATAAATAAACTTAATAAGTAAAAATAAGCGCATCTTCTGGCTAAGACGGAAAGAGAGAGAAAAAGATGATATGATTTAACGTCACACACTCCACCCCTATCGGGAGGCTAGGATGGTGCCCCTCACAGAGGGCTTTGTAGCGCTGATAGGAAGAAAAAGAGAAAGAAAAAAAAATAGAAAAAAGAAAAAAGAGAAAGAGAAAAAGAGAAAATAGGGATAAAAAAGGAAAGGAAAAAAGAGAAAAATAAAGGAAGAAAAAAGAGGAAAATAAAACAGAGTAAAAGAAAAAGAGAAAAAAGAGAATGAAAAAGGAGAAAAAAAGAGAGGAAGGTCGAGGGATCGAAAGATGGTGTTTGACGCATGCGCCCTCGCTGGCCGAGAGGAGCCGAAAAGAGAAAGAGAGAGATGGACGATATGCGATAAAAGGGAAGAAGGAGAAACCTTAAAAGAACCAAAATCGAAGGAACAGAGAAACCGCGGAGACAACAAAGAAGGTGTCAGAAGACTATGATTTTGTGTGTGTGTGTGTGTGTGTGTGTGTGTGTGTGTGTGTGTGTGTGTGTGTGTGTGTGTGTGTGTGTGTGTGTGTGTGTGTGTGTGAAGAAGGAGGAAGGGAGGGGAGGAGTTAGGGGAGGATGGAAGAGGGAGGGGGAGCTTAGAGGGGAAGAGGGAGCAAGGTAGGAGGAGGATAGAGGGAGGGAGAGGGAGAGAGAGGGGGAGGTAACAGATGAAAAAATCTAGGAGGAAAATAACTGTAAAGAACAACAACAAAAAACGCGAGTGATGGGAAGTGAGAACGTTGGTCTGATCTTAAAATAAATAAATAAATAAATGAATAAAAAGTAGAGAGAAAAAAAAGACTAATAAAGACCGGATGAAAGGAAGGAAAGAAAGGAAGAGAGCAAAATAGAAAGACACGAATCTGAAATTAAACAAGAATGCTGATCACTTCTGAACTTCTCATCTCTTCAAATCCTTCCTTGACAACTTCTATGACTCCTCGGCTCGATATTGTACTTTAAGGATTGAAGCGCTGGTAAATGACGACGAGATACTGAATCATGTTTGAGATCTTCCTTTCCACCTATTCCGTTTACTTTAATAATGACACATACGCAAAGAACATATATACACTGATACACACATCCATTGCGTGTTTACATAAGCATACATATACCAAAAGGCTTTTTCCTAATTACAAGGAGGGTGACCGGGTCAAAGCATTCACCCACACAACACCAACCCCACACCAAGTCGTCCCCATCCCACGACACAGTTTGGGTCTGAAGGACTGCAGCATAAGACACATCACTTCCACAACAGAGGCAGACAGCCGAAGCTTGTCTACCCCCACTGCTTCGTTACATGGCGATGACTTCTTGCTTTCTTTGTGATGAAATAAAAATACTAAAAGAAAATATAGGAAATAATTAGAGGTAAAACATATGTTTGTGTAGAGAGAATTAGAGGGTGGTTCAATGCATTTGACCACAGATACGTGCAGTCCTCGACGTTCCTGACGTCTGAAAACGTACCCTGAGGAACTCCACACTTGACAAAGGGTCTTCTGTGGTCTTCCGAGTTCTTCTTCTGGGTTCTTCTGGTGTCTTCTTCTAGACTGCCCTCCAGCGAAGTCGAGTTCGGAATTTGCAGTCATAAATCATGTTTGTCGACGACGCTAATTGCCCGGACTTGTAAAGGTTAGTTAAACCTCGTTTGTAATGATTACTAAACAAGCAGTTAAGTTACCGGGTTGGACAAAAGTCCCGTCGGCCTAGCTGAGACTTGACTACACCAAAAAGCGTTTCGTTCACGAGTTCACTTTGCATTTTTCTAAACATAGACTAACCTCATATAGAAATCTGTTTCGCGTGATCAAAACTGGAACAATTTAGAGGAGACTTTGGGTTGTTCCTATACGGTCAAATCCTGATGGAACTTTTGTTGAATACTGTACACAGGTAAGGTCTTCAGCTTCCAATACAGCAAACCTGTTTTCGTTCGGTCAGGTACACAGGGCTCGTTGTCATAACAAGGTCATTTGCTTAATTGTTCTTCTTCTACTTTACACTCTTGCCAGGCATGTAAAAATAGGCTTTACGATTCCAGTCAAACAAGATCCCTTGCAGTGAGTGCCACTTGCATTTAAGTGCCATTTGCATTTAAGTGCAACTTGCAGTTAAGTGCCAGTTGCAATTTTGAAGCGAATGTCTATACCTTTACAAACAGCCGACTCCCAGCTATAATCTCAGAACGACTTGGCATATGCCTGATGATGAATATGGTCCTAGTGAAGTGTACGAATCGTCACGTATCAATAGATACTTTAGAATGACTAAATGTTATGATACAGAGTAAGGCTATGATGCAAGATTACAAAGGATTACCAAGGCTGAGCATGCCGACGACATTAGACCTTTTGGTCCATACCGAGGTCAGATGCGAAAAAAATTATAATAATGATAAATAAAACAAATAAATAATTAGAATAAGAAAATATAATAATGTAAATAATAATAAATAAAACAAATAAATGTTATGACACAGGGCAATGTTATAAAGAAAATATTACGACACAAGAGCAGTGTTATGATACGGACTAATTTTACCTTACAGAATAATGTTACGAACAATCAATCAAGCAATCGATCAATCACCCATTTTGAGTCCTCTGCTGAACAAATATCTCTCTCATAACATCCCATGACTCACACCACTGCACCAACATCTACCACGCCACTCCTGCAAACTTCTCTATGTCGTCTCTTCACTTTCTGTTTTGTCTTCCTCTTGATGCTATTTAAGAGAGCAACCGAAAATTCGTTGCTGGACAAAATCAAAGGAATAGGTATTTATAGTCGTTACTGGAAAGCCTGGTCACGAACGCATACGAAGAGACGGAATTAAATCAATTAGTCAACTTCAAGGCTATATTCTGGCTGGCGCCAGACGATTTTATTCAGTTTATAGAAACCCCTCCCGGCTTTCGAGGGAGCACGGAAAATAACCTCTCTCTCTCTTCCCTTCTCTCTCTCGCCCTTTCTCCTTTTCTCTCTCTCTCTCTCTCTCCTTTCTTCTCTCTCGCTCTCCTCTCTTCTCTTCCTCTCTCTCTCCTCATCTCTCTCTATGTCTTTCTCTCACTCTCTATTTCTCTTTTAGAGTATATGTATGCGCGTGTGCGTGTGTGTGTGTTCGTCTGTGTGTATGTGTAGAGATGTAAGAAGAGAGGGAGGGAGGGAAACATGAGAGAGACAGACACTGATGGAAAGACAGACAGACAGACAAACAGCCATATGTACAGACAGACAGACAGCCAAACACTGATGGACAGACTGGCAGGCAGGTAAACACACAGACAGCAAGCCAGTCATATAGACAGACAGACAGACAAATAGCCATATAGATACACAGACAGATAAACAGCCATATAGACACACAGACAGACAGGCAGGCAGGCAGAGAGACAGACAGAGAAAAGTCGAAGCACACTTCGGCAAACACTCGAAACTCAGAGGACGACCCCAAGCGAGGGTGAGGTCGTCATGCTCCACGACGACCCCGAGGTAGCGCGCCGTCGATCGACGAGTCGCTACACTCGTCGAGTTCCGTCGGGTTTCTGCTCCTGTACCTCGGGATCAGTTTCGCTTCTCCGGAGATTCATCGAAGATTAAAGATGAGAGTCAGATTTCATGTGTGTGTGTATTTGTGTGTGTGTGTGTGTGTGTGTGTGTGTGTGTGTGTGTGTGTGTGTGTGTGTGTGTGTGTGTGTGTGTGTGTGTGTGTGTGTGTGTGTGATTTACCATGGTCTTGGATCACGTATTGGACTCGTGATCGACAGCTATTTCCCTCCCGGAAGGGAGCTCAGGGTTCATTTATGACCGATCTATAGGTAATGCTGTGACCTTACACCCACACACACACACTCAATTCCCCGCCCACGAGAGTTGGAGCAACGACTCGAAGCGCAGCGATACTGAAGTTATTTCAGCCCTGGGCGGGATTCGAACCCGGACCGCCGTAGTGGCAGTCGGGACCTCTACCAACTGCCCCACGTGTGTGTGTGTGTGTGTGTGTGTGTGTGTGTGTGTGTGTGTGTGTGTGTGTGTGTGTGTGTGTGTGTGTGTGTGTGTGTGTGTGTGTGTGTGTGTGTGTTTTGCAGTGGGAGCATGCGGAGGTGGGTAGAAAGAGAGGGGAAGTGAGAGAGGGAGGAGGAAAAGAGGGGAAAGGATGAGGGGTAAAGGGATAGGGAGGGGGCTTTGGGAAGGATGGGGAATGGTGGGGAAGGGGAGGGAGGTGGAAGGGGAGGGAGGTGGAAGGGGAGGGAGGTGGAAGGGGAGGGAGGTTGAAGGAGAGAGAGGTGGAAGGGGAGGGAGGTGGATAGAGAGGGAGGTGGAAGGGGAGGGAGGTGGAAGGGGAGTGGGGAGGGAGGTGGAAGGGGAGGGAGGTGGAATGGAGTGGGAAGGGAGTGGGAAACGATGAGGGAGAGGAAACTGAAGGAAAAGTGGAAGAATAAGAAGAATTGGGAGATACAAGAATTAGAGGCAGTGGTGGTGGTGGTGGTGGTAGTGGTGGTGATAAAAACGAAAGAAAAAGTCGACTTTAGGAAGTAGTCTATAGGATTATAATCAAGGAAGGGGAGGAGGAGGAGGAGGAGGAGGAGGAGGAGGAGG
>NC_134787.1:17112582-17127582 GCF_046742065.1 Oratosquilla oratoria
GGTCAGTTCGGGCATGCCCCTCCCCCTCTCCATTTCCCCCTTCCCTCTCCCCCATCTCCTCTCCTACTCTCCCCTCCCCTCTCCCCCATCTCCTCTCCTACTCTCCCCTCCCCTCTCCCCCTCTTGCTCTCCCTCCCCCCCCCAAAAAAAAATAAACTGAGTAAGTACCGATTAGTGCATTTCATCCCTGGTCTCATTATGTAGAAAAAAAAAAAAAAATCCGAACACCTGGTAAGATAAGGTACATTTTCTATTTATGCACGTGGAGGAAATAATTTCCGTTTTCTTTATGGCACCTGGAATTATAATAATTTGGTCGGGATGCCTAAATGCATGGCGAGTCCGTATATAGAAGTAATTTAAAGTTGTTCTTAATGCGGGAGAGAGGGAGAGAGAGAGAGAGAGAGAGATAAGTGCATTTGCAAGGCAAATAGTATATCAAGAGCACTAGATTCTGCTGAAGTACGATTAGATAGGAAAAAATCTAGGTGTGTACACACGCACACACACACACACCAACGCACACACACATAAATGCACGCACGCACACACACACATACAAAACACACACACACACACACACACTCACACACACACACACACACACCTCGTGGCGCTGTGGTTAGAGTTCTCGCGTTCCACGACAGGGGTCCGGGTTCGACTCCCGCCTGGGTATGAAATAATTTCAGCATCGCTTCGCTGCGGGGTGTTACTCCAACTCTCGTGGGCGGGGAGTTGGGGGTGTGTGTGCGTGTAAGGTCACAGTATTACCCATAGATCGGTCATACGAGCTCTGAGCTCTCATCCGGGAGGTTAATAATTGTCGATCACGAGTCCAGCACGTAATCCAAGACCATGGTGAGTCACACACACAATCTCACACAAATTCCCTTCAATAGCGAAATATGAATTTCGTCAAAAATACATTTATTTGTGTGAATTATTATTAGTTTTTTGTTTTTTTTGCGCATAGATGAAATGTCATACGTTCATCACTGGCCCTGAACATGCTCATTAAATAACATCTTTGTCTCAATACTCTTCCTCATATCCTTAGATAAATGTGAGTATCTCCGTGGGCTTCTTGGGAGTTGGATTCATTTCCTTTTGAGTTTCATGGCCAAGGGAGACGAATCCAACTCCCACCAGGCGGTGCGAGAGGCTCAGGTCGGCCGGTTGGGCATGAAATCAGGGTCTGGTGGTCCGTGGCGCTTGGATCACTCTCCCACGGAGCTACTTCCATACCTGTGTTCATTGTAATCACCGAGAAGTTTGATCTCAAGCATTAAACATCACCAAGAGATTTTCAGTCTAATTTTTCGATGTGTCAGTCATTTTAAGTATTACTAATATATTTAATATTTCTTAATAATTCTAGAGAAGAGAATGTTAATTTATTTTTATTTACAATTTACCTGTTTGTTTATTATTTAACTATACCTGCGTATTTATTTATGTATTTTATCTATTATTTACATTATTATAGTTTTTTTATTTTTTACTTATCTATTTATCATTATGATTTTTTCGCATCCGACCTAGATATGGACCAAAAGGTCTCCTGTCGGCATGCTCCGCCTTTGTAATCAAGCCATAGAGTCAAGAGGAAGTACTTTTGATGAGGTGGAGCGTGTGCAGCTGTATGCTGTTAGTGAATTGTGGTGGGACTTCGTGTGGCATCATCGCTGACAGGGCATCGCCCTACCTGGTGTTTGGTGTGAAGGTTAGAAGGTCTCCTGTCGGCATGCTCCGCCTTTGTAATCCTTTGTAAATAGAATAAAATAGCAGCTAACCAAAGAAATGAACAAACAAATGAATAAATAATAATAATAATAATAATAATAATAATAATAATAATAATAATAATAATAATAATAATAATAATAATAATAATAATAATAATAATAATAATAATAATAATAATAATAATAATAATAATAATAATAATAATAATAATAATAATGAAAAAATACTAACGATAAATAAAATACACAAATAAAATCAATAAAAACTCAGTTTACGAGAGAAGAGAAGAGAAATAAGAAGAGGTATATGTGAAATATGAAGTTGAAAAATTATCTAAGAAAAAAAAATAATAAATGTTGGTTAGAACTCTGCTTAACGATCAGTAGGCCGATGTAATTGTAGCAATAAAAATAATAATGATAAATGATAATGGTGGCATAATGATGTGATTAATAATTATAATAAATGGACGCGACGAAAACAGTGCACCCAGTGAAGTATATAAGAACATAAGAATGGAGGAGAGTGCAGGAGACCATAAAGCCTACACTAGGTAGTTCCATGTTCCTTACCTCTTGTCATCTGTATCCATAAAGTTATCTAATCTTCGCTTAAAACAACCAATTGTTTCAACGCTCACTACATGGTTCCTAAGCCTATACCATTCTTTAACCATTCTGTTGGTAAACCAATTCTTGCCTATTTCCTTCTGTAACCTAAATTACACATACACTTACGCACACACACACACACACACACGCACACACACACACAGCTTACTGTTTTGTTTTGTTTATTAATGCTTGTAACAACATCTTTTCACTGTCATAGTCATAATCTTGTAGAATATATATTTTCAGCAGTAATGCTGCTATACCCAATAAACCGTATTATATTATCATTATTGATTATTATTATTTATCATTACTATTATTATCATCATTATTATTATTATTACAAAAACAAAAACAATTCTGGTTCATTTACGTTCTTGAAGGAACTCTTGTGAACATCTCCCGACATCAAAACTCTCAGACTTGCCGCTTCTTGAACCCTTTGAGCTTCAAGGGTGAACCCGCTCCTCCAGGAGCCCCACACTAAAGGGCGACCTGGGCTTTTGAATACAAACTTAACCTGCTTCGTTGCAGACTTAAACCGGACTAAAAGAAGTCAACGTCACTCTCAATGTAGTTTGTCTCCTTCACCGTCTGGATGTATCTGACAGTGACGCGGTAAGAGAATAAACACGTGGAGGTGATGGAGGTGGAGGTGAAGGTGGAGATGGAGGTGGAGGTGGTGATAGTGTTGCCGGTGATCATGATAGCGTTGATTTTTTGTGTGTGTATGTGTTTGCGTGTGCATGCGTGTGCGTGCGCACGTGCATCCATGTGTGCGTGCATGTGCATGCATGTTTTACATACATACATACATGCATACATACATACATACATACACACTATACTTATTAAATCTTATCTCCTTACATACACATACACACACATACACACACACACACACACACACATTTCATACAAGACTTGAAGACAGCATGACATACATATATACATACACACACATATAAACATATATACATACATATACACATACATATATACATACATGTATACATACATGTATACATACATGTATATATACATATATACATACATACATGTATACATACATGTATACATACATACATATATATACACACACAAACACACACACACACACACATATATATACATATATATACATATACTGTATATATATATATATACATACTGCTATCTATGTACCAAGTGCTTTTTTCTTTTCCTTACAAGGGAGGTAGCCAGGTGAAGGGCACTCATTTCACTCCCCTGCACCACCCCTTCCCGCCCACTGCCCTGGGGGGTCAGAAGCAATGCAGCAAGACACAGTACACCCACAGTAAGGCCTCTTCACTTAATCTGCGACACCGCCCTCTCTCCGTCCCCTCATGCAGAACAAAACAGGGAGAAATCCCTTCTGGCTGCGTCAAAATACAATAGATACAAATTGAAATATAAGTGTACAGCCACACGCATATTATATACAAGACTTGAGGACAACTTAGCCGAAGGGCGCTGAGGTCCATCGAACTCGGGAAGGTCGTCCAGGAACCTGATCCAAGAACCTCCTGGCGAAGTAGAGGAACCTCCTGGATCCGGTTTAGCAAAGAGGCGGAGGGGCAACTAATCGCTGACATCGTCGTCAGCGCCCCCGTCAGAAGAATCAAATAGGTCCTCAGATCACAGACAAATCCTCAAGAATATCTTATCCGTCTTGTGTGATTCTGTTCAGGTGAGGGCTGTGTAAAATGTGTGAACTGTGTGAACTGAACTGTGTGAGGACTGCGTGACCTGAAGCCACAGACAAATATCAACCCTATTTCCTTCGATCATAAGGGTCACTTTAGCCGACTCTTTTTTGTAGTCTGGTCCATCCCCAAATTTTCGTTCAAGCATTGCACCCTTAAACTCCAATCAATCTATCAATCAATCGATCAATCAATCAACCTTTCCGAGTCCATTGCTGAACATAGGACTCTCTGGTATCATTCCATGCCTTGCACGACTACTCAAACCTCTGTCACGTTGTTTCTGGGAACTTTCGTCTACATTTCTTCTTTGTCGTGTCACTGTCACAGAACTCACACACACAGACAGAAGTGCATAAATCAAGCTTCCTTCTCTCCCCCCCCCCTTTTTTTCTCCTAATTCGCGAATATGGGAAACTGAAAGTGAAGGAGACAAATCGACGTTTACTAATGGCGATTCCAAGAAGCATATGGCGCAAAAAAAAACAAAAAAAACGCGAATATGAACAACAAAGATAGGAGTCAAATGGAAAGAGAAAGACAGAGACAAATACATTGGCAGACATGAAGAGAGAGGTAGATCAGATAGAAAGGAGGGAAGGGTGGAGAGAGAGAAAGAGAGAGAGAGAGAGAGAGAAGAGAGAAGAGAGAGAGAGAGAGAGAGAGAGAGAGAGAGAGAGAGAGAGAGAGAGAGAGAGAGAGAGAGAGAGAGAGGAGGGAGAGGAATTCTTATACGTGCAGCTGGAACTAAGAATGAAAAAAAAATATTGAGCCAATAAAGATCAATCTAAATGATTTAAGAGATCTACTTTTGACCTTATAAACAAACGATACTCTTATAGATTATATAATAGCTTTGCTTCAGCCAGAATTAAACCTCTAAATGCGCCAAATTCCTCACAGTACTACTGTTAGGTACTCCATGGATTGTCTTGTTATGGCTAATACCAGAGGACTTTAGTCGTCTTAAATGTCATCGCAGCAAAAGCTTCTAATGTTGGACCTGTCAACTACCTAGACTGAATTGTTCATTTTATTTTGACTGTCGTCAGGTGATTTTATTCGCTTCAGAGGACACTATTCCCTTACTCTCTCCTCCAGGGTAGTCAAAGTATAAAAAAGGTGAGGAGCATACGCCAGGGAGCGTTTAGTGTCTGCGGCCGAAGCCGTCACTTTAGCCCCATTATGCGTTTTAGGGACTGCTGCGGCAGGTAGCAAACAGTTACCGTATGGGGTACAGGACTCGAACCTGGAACTAAGCGAATACGAGACCAGCACGGTTCCAATTACGCCAATACTGCAGTGTTGAATAGTTTTTTGGTAAACAATGACCGAGTGATTCTGTCGAAGAAGACTTTGGTGAAGATCTCTTTCAATCAATCAATCAATCAGTCATCCTAAGTCCTCTGCTCAACAAAGGCCTCCTTCACAGCACTCCATGATTCACACGACCGCGCCATCCTCTGCCACGTCACTCCTGCAAACTTCTTGATCTCGTCTCTCCACCTTCTGTCTGGTCTCCCTCTTCCACGCTTCCTATCTCGCGGCGTCCATTCAGTAACATACTTGCTCCATCGCGCATCAGTCGTTCGCACTAACTTACCTACCCAATTCCACTTCCTCTCTTTCACTGCCCCCACAATATCTTTCACTCTAGTCTGCTCTTTCATCCAACTTGCTCTCTTTCGGTCTCTCAGTGTTATTCCTATCATTGATCTCTCCATTTTCCTCTGTGCATTCCTTAGCTTTGTCTCCATCGCCTTGTCTTTCCACCTTCTGTCTGATCTCCCTCTTCCACGCTTCCCATCTCGCGGCGTCCACTCAGTAACACACTTGCTCCATAGCTCATAAGTCATTCGCATTAACTTATTTACCCAAATCCACTTCCTCTCTTTTACCGCCTCCACAATCTTTCACTCTAGTCTGCTCTCTCACCCATCTTGCTCTCTTTCGGTCTCGCAGCGTTATTCCCATCATTGATCTCTCCATTCTCCTCTGTGCAGTCCTTAGCTTTGTTTCCATCCCTCATCAGTCGTTCGCTTAACTTACTTGCCCAATTCCACTTCCTCTCTTTTACAGCCTCCACAGTATCTTACACTCTAGTCTGCTCTCTCACCCATCTTGCTCTCTTTCGGTCTCGCAGCGTTATTCCCATCATTGATCTCTCCATTCTCCTCTGTGCAGTCCTTAGCTTTGTTTCCATCCCTCATCAGTCGTTCGCACAAACTTACTTGCCCAATTCCACTTCCTCTCTTTTACCGCTTCCACGACCGAGGTCGCGTTGGTGTGGGAAAATGTCCGGCTTGGCTTTGACCTCCTCTCAAGCGCCGGACACCTTTCCATGCTGACGCAGCAATACTCGAACGACACTTTGACCTTTTGTACGTTTGCATATGTCCGTTCGACTGATAACAACTACACCATCATCAACAACAGCCAAGAGTATCATCAATATCATTATCATTCACATCATCAACAACAACCAAGAACAACATCAACATCACCAACAACATTATCATCATCATCATCAACAACAACAACCAAGAACATCAACATCATCAACATTATCATCAACAACATCATCAACAACATCAACAACAACATCATCAACAACAACCAAGAATATCATCATCATCATCAACAACATCAACATCCATCAAAAACAACAAATCCCTCTTTGTCCATTTCTTTTTTAAGAAAATATCAATTCTAATCGTAAGAAAATACGAAAGACGTTTAATTTGTACATTTTTGAGCATCGATCATTGGCGGATAGAAGACCAATTTTTTTTTTTCACGGGATTTTGATTAACATTTTCCTTCAATTTTGACAAGAGAGGGGACCCCTCTATCACGGAGAGAGTTAAATTGAAATTAAACTCGAAATCAAACTCAAAATGAAGTAAAATAAAATGGAATAGAATAAGATAAAATAGAATAAAAGAGGATAGAATAGAATGAAATAAGATAAAATGATATAAAATCAAATAAGATCAAACCAAATAAAATAAAAGTGATATAAATGAAGATAAAATAAAATAGAATAAAACAAAATAAAATAATATAAAATAAAATTAAGTAAGACAAAATAACATGATACAAAATAAATAGAATAAAAAAATAAGATGAAACAAAATTAAACAAAAATAAAATAACAAAAAAATAAAATTAAATATAATAAGAACTTCAGCCAGCTTACTATTGCCTCGATTCTTTCCTACAAGAGACCCGCGGCCCCAGGAAATCCGGCAACTGCCACTATTTCTACCCATAAGTCAGTCAGTAAAGATATTTTGTGTCCCTGTGTTTTAAGAATGTATATAGGACAACGTAGTGTAATGTAAATTGTATCTTCTAACTTTTTTAATCTTAAGTATTTTTGTAAATGTCTACAGGAGACTTTATTCGTCATGAGAGTATTTAACACAATCAAGCTTACAAACATATAAACCGAAATTCTATTACGATCCCAAAAATACCATAATGTATCAAACCGAAAACGAGGAAATGCTTGTGCTTGAGTGAAACCTATAGCTCTGAACGATAATAAATGGAATGTCCGTTCCCGACCTTTGGGCAGTATATCGTCTTTCTCTCCCTCCCCCCAACCACTGCCAAAAAGAAAGAAGAAAAAAAGAAAGAGGTATGACATCACTCCCTCATGACCTTTGACCTCATAACAGGTGTCAAGATGCCCGTCATCACAGTCGTGATGCCCCGTCGATACGCCCCAACGGGATGCACTTAGGAGTCATCACATCACGAGGGTGTGGTGATGAAAGAACGGACGGAAACTGTGATGCGTGGTGGTGATAACACGTAATGGAGAGCTGGCAGCTCGGCGTGGTGTAATTTAGTGGTGATGCATGTTAGTGCAGATGTCGTGTTTCTTGTGATTTAGTGACGCTAAGAAGTATTGCTCAGGGGCGTTGGTCGCCAATCAGCTGATCACCAATCAGTTGATCGCCATGACTGTGGCTCTCTTCCCCGATATTCATTTTAGTGTTGATTTAATATGCCGTCAGGTGATTTTATTCAGTGAGAGGATAAAACTTTTTTCGAATGTTTTCAAACGTTCAGAATGTTTCGAAGTTGTTTCGAAGTTGTTTCAAAGCAATTTCGAAGCAGTTTCTAAGCTGTTTCAAACCTGTTTCATATATGATTCGAAGTTGTTTCGAGGCAATTCCAAAGCTGTTTCAAACCTGTCTCAAAGCTGTTTTGAATCTTTCAAAGCTGTTTCAGAGTTGTTTCAAAGCTGTTTTGAAGCTATTTCAAAGCTGTTTCGAACCTGTTTCAAAGTTGTTTCCTATGTTTTAAAGCTGTTTCGAAGTTGCTCCAAAGCTGTTTATAAGCTCTTTCGAATGTTTCGAAGTTGTTTCGAATTTGTTTCAAGCTGTTTCGAAGATGTTTCGAAGTTATTTGGAAGTTGTTCGAAGTATGTTTCTTAGATATTTCAAAGATGAATCATAGATGTTCCTTAACTGTTTCGTACTTGTTCCAAAATTGTTTCCAAGCTGTTTCAAACTGTTTCCAAGCTGTATAGCCCATTTCAAATAATCCCTTAGTATCTACCCCGGGTGCCGTCAGACGATTTTATTCAGCTGAGGGAAGGAGGCCAGATCCGCCCACCCCCACACTGGAATATTCCCTAAGACAAGTAGTTCTCCGAATTTTTCACTCGATTTCCCAATTCATTAATGCTCAACATCCGTGTGTTTCTCCTTCATTTCCTCCCAAATTACACTCTGCCAAAAAAAAAAAAAAGAATGATAAAATAAAATAAAATAAAATAAAATAAGAAAATAAAAAAATAGGAGAAAATAATATATGTAATGATGATGATGATGATGATGATGATGATGATGATGATGATGATGATGATGATGATGATGATGATGATGATGATGATGATGATGATGATGATGATGATGATGATGATGATGATGATGATGATGATGATGATAATGATGATAATAATAATAATAATAATAATAATAATAATAATAATAATAATGATAATAATAATAATAATGATAATTATGATATAAAAACAACAATGACAATAACAACAACGATAATAATAATAATAATTATAATAATAATAACAATACTGATAATAAAATAATAACAATGACAATAATAATTAATAGTAATAATAACAATACATTAATGAAGAGAAACCTTTCGCTTTATTACAAAATTGACAAACACAATTACCCCATATTTGGATAGGTTTCTATGACAGGTTTTCTATATTCAGATTCCTCATATTACATAGAAATATATTATTTATAACAACAAGCCATAGACACCATAAAGTCTGGTCATGGCTTCCTTGGGAGCCTTAGGTTATAGAAAAAAAAAATAATAATAATAATAATAATAATAATAATTTACTATAATTTCATAATTATGCAAAATACGTTATAGTGTATTGAGAATATAATCAATGCAAATTACAGTAATATTGATCAAAATATTATTTATTTATAACTTTATAAACACATTATTAGAATTAAAATAAATTAAAATTGATTTAGATTAAACCTAGATAAATTCTAAGAATAAATATTTACAAAAGATAAATAAATATATGAATAAATAAAGATCTACAGGAATTTTAAAGAAGATAAAAAAGAAAAAATCCAAAGCAGCCGCGCAGACAAACAAGACGAAAATCGTTATTTTCCAACGAGACGACAAAATCATAATTTTCGACGCTTTCGTAACAAGCTCATTATCTTCCCTAACCGCTGACCGTAAATCTAGTTCTTCAGATAACACAACACTTGGGACGTGTCAACATGCAGGTTCAGACAAGCATGCGTAGCGATGCAACCCTTCAATTCCGTACCAGTATTCGTGCATCTCCAACACGATCAATATTAGCACAATATATTGATGCGGTATGTTAAAAACATTGACAATATTTTCATATATTGACAATAAATTGACTGACACAATATTGCCCAAAATGTCCTCATCTATAGAGTCAATATATTGGAAAATATTGACATTATTTTCAGTATATTGAGGCAATATATTGAAAAACATTGACATTATTTTCATATAATGACAATATGACATCCTATTATCCCAAATGTCTTCATCAATATATTGAGACAATTTGGTGGAAAATATTGATATTATCTTCATATATTGACAATATATTAACAATAACATAATATTGCCCAAAATGTCTTCATCCATAGAGGCAATATATAGAAAAATATTGACATTTTCACATATTGATAACATATTGACAATATGACCTACTACTGGCCCAAACGTCATCAATATATTGAAAATATATTGCCACGATATAATTTACTGAATATACATAAGTACATCAACAATATATCAACACGTAATGGCAATACATTGACTACTTACTGACACAAAATATTCACTACATATTGCCAATGCTATTATCACCACCCTCAACCATGGCTCCATCATTAATATGTCTACACTATTGACATATCATATAACACGGTTTATTGCACAGTAACATTGACTTTGTTTATATATATATATATATATATATATATATATATATATATATATATATATACATATATATATATATATAATTTTTTTATATTCATATTTCAGAAAATAATAAAAGGGTGATCTAGTAGAGGTATTGAAATAGTTCAACGGCTTTAACAAGGGTGATGAGGGAAAGGTCATCATATTAAGACATCAGAGCAAGACGATGTAATGAACTTAAATTAGACAAACTTTGGTTTAAGAAGGAAATAGACAAGAACTGGTTTACCAACAGAATGGATAACGAATGGAATTGACTTAGTAACCATGTAATGAACGCTAAAACAATTGGTTGCTTCAAGAGAAGATTAGATAACTTTATAGATAGAGATGGTGGTAAGGGACAAGGAACCGCCTAGTGTAGGCTTTATGGTCTCTTGCTGTCTCCTTCAGTTTTATGTTCTCATAAATTACGCGAAATAGTCAATCGAATGATCAGACCTTCCCAAGCTCTCCCACGACATGCACGACTGCGCCACCCTCTTTCTATCTCTCTCTCTATATATATATATATAAATATATATATATATATATATATGTACGTATGTATGTATACCTCACTGAAAGTGGTGACTAGTGGTGCACTCTTTATTTTTTAAGAGCATTTTCCATATGTCTTACTATGAATTTGTTTCACTTTGAAGGGAGGTTTATAACCACAATAGGTGGTCATTATAGCTAGATCGCGATTTCGGGTATAAGAGCCTTCTTCTATGTGGTAAGGGAAGAATGTTCCGAACAATGAAGTGATATATTATATATGTTTGTGTTCATACTTGCTCTTCACAGGGGGAGGTTACTGGATAACTGGGAGAAGTTACAGGGTTGTTCGGGCAGTGGCATGTTGTCGTATGCTTGGGAGAGCCTCAGGCATGGGGTGTGAGGAAATGTCGCCTGCTTGGATTTGTGGTGTTTTGTCCCATACTTGGTTTGTGGTATTTTGCCCCATACTTGAGTTTCTGGCGGTCTGTTGCGTGCTTGAGTTAGTGGCGGTTATTCGCAAGCTTGGGATTGCCTTAAGTTCCTCTGCTTGTATGTTTAAATTTGGGCTTAACTCTTTGATACATAATGGTTCTAATATTGGGAGGTGTTTATTGTATGTACATATATCCAAAATCCCTGCAATTTCTTCTAGCATATTTCTTGTTAGGGCTATGCTATGTTCAGTTCTTAGGTGGTTTTAGGGGCTCTTAATGTAAGGTGGAAAGAAAGCCGACGGCATAACCTCATTGTCCATAGCAAGATATATGGAAAATACTCTAAAAAAAAAAAATGATAAGTGCACAACTAGCCACCACTTTCAATTAAGTATGATTAAAAAGGTTAAATCTCTCAAGATTGATTATCCTTACAATTTAGTTAATTTCGATGTTACTGGGCTCTTTACTCATGTCCCAATTCAAGACGTTTTAACCTTTCTCCCAAATGTTCTAGGCAACAGTACTTGTAAGAATTTTATATAGTTAATAAGTTTGTGTGTAAATAATTCTTCTTTTGTCTTTGAGGGGAAATATTACACACAGACCTTCGGGATGGCTATCACCGGTTTTAGCTAACATTTACATGGAATATTTTGAAAAATATTTATTACCAACTATTAAAGATGAAAAAGTTATTTGGTTCAGATATGTAGACGATGTTTTGTGTTTCCGGCCTAATAACCTATCTATTGATGATTTCCTTATTAATCTAAATTCACTGGTACCCTCCATGAACTTCACTCTTGAAATAAAAAATAACAACAGTTTGCCCTTTCTAGATGTTGAAATAATTAGAGATAATGGTACTCTGAAAACAAAAGTCTATAGAAAGCCTACCAATATTCTTTCCTATGTTCATTTTTATTCCAATCACCATATGAATGTAAAAAGATCAGTTTTTATTTCCATGTACTTGAGAGCTTACAGGATTTCAGATCCTGAATTTATTGATGACGAAATTAGAACTATCCGGAATATTGGGGGAAAGTTAAAATATCCCACTCGTATTCTTAATTAATGTCACAATGCCACCAAGAAACGCTTTTACAAAGTATACAATCAAGAACAAGGAAACCATAAACAACTTAATACACTTGTTCTTCTTTTCATGAAAGTTTTCTTAGTATTGTCAACTTACTCAAGGAATTGGTTATCAAAGTAGCTTTTAAATATGACCACACCATTAAGAAAACTTTAATTAAGAACAGCCCTCCTAACAACAACGGTTTGGTCTATAAAATTCCTTGCCAAGATTGTAACAAATTTTATATTGGACAAACTGGGAAAAACTTGGAAACAATGATTTCCCAACATAAAAATAGTTTAAATCTGCCCAGGGAAATAATGCGTA
Source organism: Oratosquilla oratoria (assembly GCF_046742065.1). Lineage (NCBI taxonomy): Eukaryota > Metazoa > Arthropoda > Malacostraca > Stomatopoda > Squillidae > Oratosquilla > Oratosquilla oratoria. Next base: position 17,125,553 of record NC_134787.1, read on the forward strand.
TTTTAAAAATAAAGCATTATACAACCATCATATTGATTGGCCTATGGTAACAATTCTAGCCAAAGGAAAAAGCCTACTGGAAAGAATAATAATAGAATCCTGCTTAATATCAGGCACATTTGATAAAAATGGACATTTTAAAAGTGATAAGTTGGTAACCCAAATGGTGACCAAAAATGTTTCCGCCAGATTGAACCTTATGTGTTGGTCAGGTCGATAGGGGTAAGGTCATCCCCCCTTCTCGTATTGTATTGTCTCCCCCTCCCCCCCTACGAATGCTGCCCGATATTTACATTTAAACACAACTCTGTATCTCTTTCATTTAGTCTGAAGATGTAATATACGAGAGTTCTTACTGTCTACAAGTTTCCCTTCTCATGTGGTTATTTTGCATTTTTGCATCACGGTGATGTGATTGCTTGCACACACACACACACACACACACACACACACACACACACACACACACACACACACAAACACACACACACACACACACATATATATATATATATATATATATATATATATACATGTGTGTGTGTGTGTGTGTGTGTGTGTGTGTGTGTGTGTGTGTGTGTGTGTGTGTGTGTGTGTGTGAGAGAGAGAGAGAGAGAGAGAGAGAGAGAGAGAGATAGAGAGAGAGTACAGCTGCCATGTAAGCCCGTCTTTATAAACAAATAAATTTCTCCGCCAATAAGGAATATAATAAGAACATCTGGCTACCATATGACTTGGTGTTTGAGACCCTACCGTTCGATAACAAATATATAAATAAATTGATAATATATAAAAAAACATCATAGGACTACAAACCTTTCCTATTCATATGTTAAATATTCATCCTTATGCAAGTAAAGGCGTTTCCTTTCATACGATTCAAACATTAACATAACAATAGTCTATTTTATTCCGATCAGTTCCGATGATCAACATCTGTTCAATAAATCCAGAGACTTTCACCCTCATCTTAGGTCTCACTCTACACTCCACAATTATCATTATTCACAGTCAGATTTATTTTGTAATATCACACATTTTCCCGCCTTCCCACTTTCTCTCCCTCTCGCTCTATCTCTCTCTCTCTCTGTCCCTTTCTCTTCCTCTCTTTCTCTCTCTCTCTCTCTCTCTCTCTCTCTCTCTCTCTCTCTCTCTCTCTCTCTCTCTCTCTCTCTCTCTCTCTCTCTCTCTCTCTCTCTCTCTCCTTCTTCCTTCTTCGTCTCTCTTTTTCTGGCTCATTCTACCTCTCTCGTTCTTTCTCATTTCACTCTTTCTCTCTCTTTCTGTCTCTTCCTCCATTTCTCCTTCTCTCTCTCGCTCTCTCTCTCTCTCACTCTCTTCATTTCTCCTTTTCTAAATTTCTCCCTCATTCTCTCTCTCTCTCTCTCCTCTCTCTTTCTATGTATTTATTACCCTCCCTCTCTCTCCCCTTTTCATTGATTATTTTGAAGAAAATCGCGCTTTAGAAAATACAAACGAATAAAATATTTGAGGAACTACAACTGATATATAAATGGCTGAATAAATTACGTAATTAAAAATATATATATGCATATTCTAATGACCTTTGCCCCTAATGATGTAGAAATAATAAGTAATAATAGTAATAATAAAAGTAATAATAAAATCATTATAAGAAATAATAGTAATAAAAACAATGACATAATATAGAAAATACCAATTTAAAATAACGATAAATGAAAAATTATAATAAGTTAAAAATAACTAATACTAACAATAAACATTGTATGTTTATAACAATGATAACAATAAAGAATTAGATCTGAATCGATTTTGCCAATAAATAAACAAAAAATATATTGGAAACCTCTGTGAGCAACACAAGACATTAAATTGTATCTCGACTTACGATATATCGTATCTCGAGAATGAAATACGAGGCCCTTCCCGTCCAAGATACGACATCGTATCTTTCACCTTTTTTTATAACAATCTCTAAAGAAATATATTTTAGTATTATATTCGTTGCACTTTTTAATTTGTATTTACCGACATGCATGCCTTGGCTA
>NC_134787.1:17142582-17152582 GCF_046742065.1 Oratosquilla oratoria
GAGAGAGAGAGAGAGAGAGAGAGAGAGAGAGAGAGAGAGAGAGAGAGAGAGAGAGAGAGAGAGAGAAGTAAATCTCCTTAACCCGTTATTTGCCGCTGTACCTCTTCACATCTTATTCTGGTTGCCGTTAGACGATTTTATTCTCCTCCTCCTTCGCCGCCACCTCTTTCTACTTCCCCTGATCCTTCTCCATATCCTCCTCCTCCTTCTCCTGCTTCTTCTTCTCCTCCTCCTACACCTTCTTTTCACCCTCCACTCCTCTTCCTCCCTACTCTTTCTCCATCTCCTTATCCATCTTCTCCTCCTGCTCCTTCTTCTCCTCCTCCTCCTTTCATGCTCCTCCTCTTATCTTGTTCCTCCTCCTCCTCCTCCTCCTTCTTCTCCGCCTCCTTTTCTTTCTTTTTCTCTTCCTCTTCCTTCTCCTCCTCCTCTTCCTCCTCCTCTTTTTCCTCCTCCTTTTCTCTCTTCTTCTCTTCCTCCCCCTCCTCCTCCTCCTCCTCCTCCTGGAGTCTATTCCTCGAGGTCAAGATGGCGTCTGGGACTCCTCCCTGAAATGGACGGCGCTAAGAATAGCACAAAATTGACGAGACGTCTCCTGCAACGACCCAGATCTCCCACCCCCTCCCCCTCCCCCATGAGGGGGATAGAGAGAGAGAGAGACAGAGAGAGAGGGGGAGAGAGAGAGAGAGAGAGAGAGAGAGAGAGAGAGAGAGAGAGAGAGAGAGAGAGAGAGAGAGAGAGAGAGAGAGGGGACGACGCATGAAAGATTAAAGATAAAAGGTAATCAGGGAAAGAAAAAGGAAATTTTCATTTTTTTTTTCGAAAACTCAATTTTAAATTTTGGAAAAATATGTGAAAGAATTCTGAGGTTTTTAAAAGAATAAAGGAATGAATAGAAACAGTGAATTCCGAAAGGAATTGCAGATGACAAAGACAAGAAAAAACGTTTCGAAAATCACAAGAAAAAGAGTATTGAAAAGGCGGAATGTTTTTTGAATAAAAAAATAAATAAAAAAGAATTTCAAGAAGGACTAAAATTCTCAGCAAAGAAAGACGATATACACCTGAAGAACCTGCGAAGAAAGTCTGATAAAGACGAAGAAAGATGAAGCGGGGAGAAGACAAAATAAAAATGACAAATAAAAAAGAAAAAAGAAAATGGAAAGTGAACAGAAAACGGAAGGAGGGAAGTGAGATAGGATGGCGACCTAAGGAGGGAACATGCAAGACAAGATGAATAATTCATAGGAAAACCGTTTACACACACTCGTATACACGCACAGGCTCATACAGGTGCTTGTCTGCATATAAACAAGGTACACATGTAGTACATGGGTACAGATGGGTACAAGTAGATGAGTGACGTTGAAGCAACAATCTTTGTACAGTAACCCCCATACCCCGCCTCACCAAAATAAAGCCACCTGGTCAAATATTCATTTTCTTTGTTTGAAACGGTATTATGAATAGATTTCAATGAATAATAAAAAATGAGTGACAAGTTTAATGAATATTAAAAAATGAGTAACAAGTTTAATGAATAATTGACTTCATGGTGCCTCTGTATTTTGTAATGACGGGTTCCTCGTCTGTATTATAATTACAGGTGTCAATAAGTAAATGCACAAATAAATAAATAGATGAATACTTGTATAAATTAAATAAATCGACAAATGTTTATATAGAAAATAAATGAATAAATGAATAAAATGAATAAAAGGAAGAAGCATTTGTACACATGTACTTAAACATTCTGACGTATTATCCATTCCACATATACACGTACACATACAGAACATAATACATGTGTACACGACGCAAGATGCTAATATAGACATGTACACACACGAAGTGATGTAGGTTGTTTTAATTACACATAAGCACAACTGTAGTACATGTACTATCGAACACACAACTATTTACATTTCAGAAGCTGAATTTGCCATTTCCGTACACATCTGTACAAACAGCTGTGACAGATGTACATTTAGCACATTTGCATGAAAACAGTCATGCCAAATAAACATGCCAGATGTATGGTATTCCCGCCTCTATGAACAGTTTAATTAAGGATGAATATCCTGCGAGCTGTTACATGTAAACAACCTCGGCAGATGTATAGGGATGACGCATGCGCGGATCAGAAACCGGATCCCCCCCTCCCCCCCTTCCCCCTGTCCTCCCCCTTCTTCATCCCCCTCCATCTCCCCCCCCAAAAAAAAAAATATATAACAAATTGATAAATAAATGATCAAAATAATATAACAAGTACTGTTCTCGTTGATGTAAATAATGACAAAGGTTTGTCAATTACTTGGCTACTTGCAATACAATCATACAAAATTCATTCGTTTATTTACACATTTATAGATTTATTTAACCTAGTTCATTTATCGATTTATTTACATATATATTTCTGGACGAGTGCTGGGACAAAAGAATTTAGTACATTTACCTAAATATTTATTCATTAATTCATATACCTTTCGATTTATTTTTATAAATACACAGGTGAGAAAACCAAGCGGAATTCTACGTTCTAACGATAGGGTTGTTGAAAAATACGGCCATACGACACAAAACCACATGACCCGTGTTTTTACCAGGGCTGTATCACTGCCACATGGGATAGAGCGGTCTGCATTGATCCAATAAGGTTCAACTCGAAACTCGGACATTAAGCAAACACAAGCAACTCCCGCGCACACCAGAAAGTTGCTCCAAGGCACTGTATCAGTTTCATTTGTCCACCAATGGTGCACTTACATGTAGACAACCTCACCAGCCGACCGCAACGTGGATCACGTCGAAGACATTCTTGTGACACAGCTCTGTGGTCCCGGTCGGCTCAAAACCCGTTCAACTCGAGGTCCTCGAACCCAAGATGAAGAAGAAGAGGAGGAGGAGGAGAAGGAGGAAGAGGAGGAGGAGGAGGAGGAAGAAGGAGTAGTAGAAAAGTAGAAATAGAAGTAGAAGTAAAGTAGAAGAGGTAGAAGTAGAAGTAGATTTAGAAGAAGTAGAAGTAGAAGAAGTACAAGTAGTAGAAGTAGAAGAAGAAGAAGAAGAAGAAGAGAGAGAGAGAGAGAGAGAGAGAGAGAGAGAGAGAGAGAGAGAGAGAGAGGGAGGGAGAGAGAAGTAGAAGTAGAAATACTAGAAGTAGAAGAAGAAGAAGAAGAAGAAGAGAGAGAGAGAGAGAGAGAGAGAGAGAGAGAGAGAGAGAGAGAGAGAGAGAGAGAGAGAGAGAGAGAGAGAGAGGGAGGAAGAGAGAAGAAGAAGAAGAAGAAGAAAAAGTAAAAGAGGTAGAAGTAGAAGAAGTAGAAGTAGAACTAGAAGTAGAAGTAGACGAAGTAGAAGAAGTAGAAGAAAAGAGAGAGAGAGGGAGAGAGAGAGAGAGAGAGAGAGAGAGAGAGAGAGAGAGAGAGAGAGAGAGAGAGAGAGAGAGAGAGAGAGAGAGAGAGAGAGAGGGGGAGAGAGAAGGAGAGAGAGAGGGGGAGAGAGAGGGAGAGAGAGAGGGAGAGAGAGAGAGGAAGAGAGAGGAAGAGAGAGGGGGAGAGGGAGGGAGAGAGAGAGAGCGGAGAGAGAGAGGGAGGTAGAGCGAGAGAGAGCGAGCGAGAAAGAGAGAGAGAGAGAGAGAGAGAGAGAGAGAGAGAGAGAGAGAGAGAGAGAGAGAGAGAGAGAGAGAGAGAGAGAGAGAGAGAGAGGAGATAGAGAGAGAGAGAGAGGTCGTCCTTTTCCATTGGGCTCTGAGCGTATCAACTCGACCATTGATAATGAATTAGAAGAAGAAGAAGAAGAAGAAGAAGAAGAAGAAGAAGAAGAAGAAGAAAAAGAAGAAAGACAGAAAGAGAGAAGGAGGGAGAGAGGGAGGGAGGGAGAGAGAAGAAGTAGAACTAGAAGAAGTAAAGTAGTAGAAGTAGAAGAAGAAGAAGAAGAAAAAGAGAGAGAGAGAGAGAGGGAGAGAGAGGGAGGGAGGGAGAGAGAGAAGTAGAAGTAGAAGAAGTAGAATAAGAAAAAAAAGAAGCAAAAGAGGTAGAAGAAGTAGAAGTAGAAGTAGAAGAAGTAGAACTAGAAGAAATAGAAGTAGACGAAGAAGAAGAAGAAGAAGAAGAAAAGTGAGAGAGGGAGAGAGAGAGAGAGAGGGAGAGAGAGAGAGAGAGAGAGAGAGAGAGAGAGAGAGAGAGAGAGAGAGAGAGAGAGAGAGAGAGAGAGAGAGGAAGAGAGGGGAAGAGAGGGAGAGAAAGGGAGAGGGAGGGGGAGAGGGAGGGAGGGAGAGAGGGAGGGAGAGAGAAAGGGAGAGGGAGGGAGGGAGGGAGGAAGGGAGGGAGGAAGGGAGGGAGGAAGGGAGGGAGAGAGAGAGGGGGGAGGGAGAACGAGAGAGAGAGAGAGAGAGAGAGAGAGAGAGAGAGAGAGAGAGAGAGAGAGAGAGAGAGAGAGAGAGAGAGAGAGAGAGAGAGAGATGTGGTCCTTTTCCATTGGGCTCAGAGCGTATCAACTCGACCATTGATAATGATCCAGAGGCGCTCCGGAAGAACAACTGCAATTGGAAGGAGGAGGAAGAGAAGGAAGAGGAAGAGGAAGAGGAGGAGGAGGAGGAGGAGGAAGAGGAGGATGGGGCACGTTATCGTTTCTGCAGAAGGAAGGAAAGGATATAAAAAAGAAGGAAATGCACCAAAAAAGAGGAAATAGAAGAAAAAATAAAAATGAAAATATACGAAACGGATAAAACGAAACAGTGGCAGAACAGGACAGGGTAAAACAAAAGGTGTAAGACAGAATCTTGTCTCAGAGGAAAAACCTCAATTTGCCCCGCAGAAGAGAAGGCATACACACAAGCATAAATAAAACAAAAGAAAGACGAGTTGTTAAGACCAAGAACAACAGCAAGAGCAACAACAACAACAACAACACATGTGAAGCCTTTGTGGAGAAATCAACATAATCTTAAGACAATGGAAATCCTGAAAGGTGGACGGGCAACGAAAAATTGTGGAGGACAAAGAAGAGGAAGAGAAGAAAGACGAGGAGGAGAAGGAAGAACGGGTGTGAGATGAGGAGGAGAGGAGGAGGAAGGGGAAGAGGAGGGGAAGAAGGATGGGAAGGGGGAGAGAAAGTTGTGAGTGAGGATGAGAATGAGATAAAGGTAATAATGAAGATAAGGAGGGTGATATGATAAGGATAAGGAGGAGGAGGAGGAGGAGGAGAGAGAGAGGAGGTGGAGGAGGAGGAGCAGAGAGAGGAGGTGGAGGAGGAGGAGCAGAGAGAGGAGGTGGAGGAGGAGGAATGGGAGAAGAGAGAGGAGGATGAAGAGTTGGAAGATAGGAAGAAGGAGCGAGGAGGAATAGTAGGAATAGAAGAGGAGGTGGAGAAATAAGAGAGGAAAGAGGTGGAGGAGAATGAGGAGGTGGAGGAGAATTAGAAGGAGGAGGAGGAGGAGGAGGAGGAGGAGCAGAAATAGGAGATGAAAGAGGTGGAGGAGGAAGAAGAGGAGAAGGAGGAGGAGGTAAAGAAATAAGAAAGAGGACAAGGAGGAGGAGGAGAGGAAAGAGGTGGAGGAGGAGGAGGAGGAGAAGGAGGTAAAGAAATAAGAAAGAGGACAAGGAGGAGGAGGAGAGGAAAGAGGTGGAGGAGGAGGAGGAGGAGGAGGAGGAGAAAGAGAGGAAAGAGGTGGTGGAGGAGGAGGAGGAGGAGAAGGAGGTAAAGAAATAGGAAAGAGGAGGAGGAGGAGGACGAGGAGTAGATGGAGAAGGAGAAGGAGGAGGAGGAGGAGGAGGAGGAGAAGGCGGAGGAAAAGGAGGAGGAGGAGAGGAGGAGGAAAGGAAGAGGGGAAGAGGAGGAGGAGATGGAAGAGAAAAGAAATAGAAAAAACTAGCTTTGACGCTGCACGTGGTTTTGGGTCCGCATAGGTCTTGCAAGACCCTTTGATAGACCTCTGGGGTATTTGCATGAAGCGCCCAATGAAGGGCGTACAGTCGGCTCAAGGTCTTCCGCTCTAAGGTTTCCACCCTCTCGGTGGGTAGCCTTTGAGGGCTCTCAAGACATTGCCTGCATATGAGCTCTGTGCCTCTACGATGCTTGGGCCTGATCGTATTATGATAGGGTGAACACGGAGGGAGTGAATGTACGTTTTGAAAAAGATATGAGAGACAAGCACAACATTCGCATCTGAGTGTACATACCCACTCCTACGCGCGCACGCGCGCACACACACACACACACACCCACACACACACACACACACATATGAACAGACAAAAGAGCACACACACATTCATATATAAAACATAGAAGCAGAATATAAAAATGTAAAAATATGTATGTTGCATTTATATAATTACCTACGTATTTTGTTTATTTTGTATGGATCCGCACAATGTATATATATATATATATATATATATATATATATATATATATATATATATATATATATATATATATATATATATATATATATATTATATATGCATGTATGTATATAAAACTCAAAGGGTGACCCCCACGTCTTATCAATCAACTTGTAAGTCCTACCTTAACAAGTTCTTACACACACACACACACGTACACACACACACATACATACACACACACACACACACACACATACACACACGCACACACACGCGCGCACACACACACACACGCACACACACACACACACACACACACAATTCAAAAACACCTACACAAGTCTGTATACTAGCAGTAAAACTATTTTTAGTTACACCATATAAAATCACATATAAAACTTATGAATAAAGTACCAAAAATCAGGAGAGAATCGAACTGTTACTTCCTATAGAGGCGTGACGTCACCTCTGCACTTTCTTTTTCTTTACATATTTGCGTCATGGTACTATATCCTATTATGCTCAAAATCCCATTATATGAAGAATACACCTCTATTTGATCCCTCTACAATGCCTCAATGGTGAAATTACAAAACATCATTCTTCACCGTTTCTGCTTCATCACTTCATCCTCCAGGAACCTCAACTCTCCAGATTATTTCGAGATAAAAAATCTTCTCCTTCCTCTTCCGAGCTTTATTGTCGCCAAGGTGGCGCCACAAAGCTGATTAAAATCGTCTGGCGGCAGCAGGGGTTAGAGTGTAAGTGCCATCTGGTACGGAAGGGGGAGGATCGATGGGGATGGAATCCTGTCCGAATTTTTTTGGATTCAGGAGAGTCTTGGCCTTGCAGTTAGAATTCGTCTGTTCCCTCGAATTCTTCTTCTTCCTCCTCTTTCTCCCCCTCCGTATTCTTCCTCCCTCCTAACTTATTCTTTATCGTCCTCCTTCCTCCCTTCTTATTCCTCTCTCTCTTCCTCCCTTTCTTCATCTTCCGCATCCTCCTCATCCTCTTTCTCTTCTTCTTCCTTATATTGTTTTCTTCCGTTTCCCCTACTGACCCTTTAAGTCTAAAATCGCAACAAAATTATCTCCCTGTATACAAATATCAGTTTTACTAGATCCACATTCTATATTCATTTCAGGTTTAACTTTTCCCCATATCAGTTAATTCATAAATAGTAGCCCTTTCTTAATTTTATCGTTGTCTGTGTGTGTGTGTGTGTGTGTGTGTGTGTGTGTGTGTGTGTGTGTGTGTGTGTGTGTGTGTGTGTGTGTGTGTGTGTGTATGCGATAGTGCGCGTGTGTGACTCGTACAGATACTCATATATATAATATACACATTCTCTTTGTACGCGTTGGACACACCATCCCTGGAATTCTAACCAAAGCAAGAAAAGAAAAAAAAAATTGATAAAGAATACAAAGATACAAAGGAACTCCCCCTATCTCTCTCTCTCTCTCTCTCTCTCTCTCTTTTGGTACCACTACACTCCTCTTGCACCCCTCGCAAGATGCACTCCTTGCGCGGCTTATCCACCCGCGATCTCGGAAGCGTGTCAGACCCTCTCGCTTCCATCTTGCGGACGCTATCTCGGTGATCCGTCTAATGACATGTTAAGTACCTTCTGCGCTGTCTCTTTAACACCCCTGAAGCATCGTAATCATTATGAATGCATATTAAGAGATGAATTCAAGCGATATTGCTTCAAGTATCTATTTACCCCATGCAGGCTCTAACACTAACTCTGACCTTCAAAACTAACCACATCATCAGATGTATATTTGATTCATCAATGCATACACATGAATAAATACATGCATAATCCGTAAATACAAGTACATATACGCATACTTTGCATGGATATTGTGCTTACTTAACTGTTCATCTGTATGTTTGTATACATTCATACATCGCATATATACATTACGTTCACATATATATAACCACGTGTGTTGCACATATATATTGTATAATACATTGCACAATACATTACATGCATACATATATACACGTCACATACATTACACAAGTACACACATTCATTAAATACATATACATACATGCCATATATACATTACACATACATAGATCTACATTACACATACATCTTGCTGAGTTTCATAGAAGCCTACAGGTCGGAAAAGCTTGAGAAGTCACATTTATATTATCCAGGCTGACCACAGGCGATGCGGTTTTATTCAGTTTTACTAGAAGTCTCTCAGCCACAAAGACCTCTGACTCACACCATCACAAGTAACCTCCTTTCTCTATCAAGAGCTCCATCGTTCACTGCAGCATGAAACATTATGAAAAACCAGAAAAGATCATTCCACATAAAACGGGACACCTGGCGCGTAAGCACCGAGCCTTCGTTCCAAGTTCAGGATTATTAGCTTGTTTGTTGATTTTATGACCTTAAAAAAAGAAAAAAAGGACTAGACCTAATAAGGACGTGCGGCCTTTGGCTAAACAAAGGTCACGAGGTAGTTCTTATCCAGATCAAAAAGAATGTCCGACTTTCAGTAGGTTTCGTGTCTGAGACTTGGCATTCAACTCTCCTTTTGATATGCCCACACCTCGACCCCCCTTCCGTACCGGGTGGCACCTTTTCTTTTGTTTCCTCTGGCGCCAGGCGATTTTATTCATCTCCGTGGCACCCTCCTCGGTACAGATGAGGAAGCCACACCTTAAACCAGTGCTTAACCGAAAGTATCCATACCCCTTGGAAGTATGGGAACCAAATGCTGGGACTATGGGACTCGAACTCTGGGCACTGGTACTTAGTGTATTTAATGTATCATTCTATACTTGGGGAGAATGTTAGATATCTTGACTAGCACTCATTCCATATTTCAAAACCAGACTTAATTACTACCCTAGAATTTACTTAAATTTATCACAAATAAGCACTCACCTATAGTACAGTGAATTCAAGCTAATGACATGTTTGGAAGTCATACTAGCAACTTATTGGAATGGTGATAATTAGAACATTAGAATAAAGGAGACTACAAGAGACCATAAGGCCTGCACTAGGCAGTTCCATGTCCATTAACACATGGCATCACCATCCATAAAGTTGTCTAACCGTTTCTTAAAACTACCGATAGATTCAGCGCTCACTACATGGTTACTAAGCCTATTCCATTCGTTGACCACCTTATTAGTAAATCAGTTCTTACCTATTTCCTTTTTAAATCTAAAATTATTCATTTTAAACCTATTACTGCAAGTCCTGTCCTGTTGCCTTAATAAAATTACCTTGTTTGCATCACCCTTATTAAAGCCTTTGATCCACTTGAACACTTCTATTAGATCACCCCGCACTCTGCGTCTTTCCAGAGAGTGTAAGTTAAGGTACCTAAGCCTCTCTTCGTAATGTAAATTTCTGAGTCCATGTATCATTTTGGTCATTCTCCTCTGTACTGGTTCTAGTGAATTGACCTCCATTCTATAGGACGGAGACTAAAACTGTGGGGCATAGTCATTTCGACAGTCATTGGGGGGTCTGAAGTCACCAAAGGATGAAGAACTTCTGCCTCAAACCTTCCGTACCGAGTGATACTGTTCCTTTTATTTTGGTTGGCGTCTGGCGATTTTATTCACCTACGGGGAACTTCTTCGGCTGTCGACGGGTTAATGAGCCAGCT
>NC_134787.1:17157582-17162582 GCF_046742065.1 Oratosquilla oratoria
ATAATAAAAGGGGGTTCCAAAGCAAAGTGTCCGTAAATCAACGCTCCGCGGAGAACTGGGAAGAGGGCGTACGTGTGCGATACCATTTGTCAGAGGATATTAGCATGATAGGACAGTATAGTACATATGCATTTGCGCAAGCACGCACGCACGCACGCACGCACGTACACACACATACACACACACACCCACACACACACAAACACACACACACGAACACACACACACACAAACATCCACCCACACACACACACACACACAACCACACACACACACAAACACACACAAAACCACACACACACAAACACACACACACACACACACACACACACACACACACACACACACACACACACACACACACACACACACACACACACACACACACACACAGACGTAGGTAAGGAATGAAATTAATTTCTGCCGACAAAGGTGAACAACCAACTGTGGAGAGGCACACTATCCACATATGCATGGTAACCACATGGAAAATACACCTTTTACAAGAACCGCTCCATCATTGATGTCACAAAAAGAAAGAAGAAAAAAGAAAAAAAGAAAAAGGTACCACAAAAAGAAGAAAAGCAAACGGAGAAGGAAGAGGGAGCAATATTAGAAAGAAGGGGAAGAGGAAGAGGAAAAAAGAAAGAGAAAGAAGAAAAAAGAGAAGAGGAAGAAAAATATAATAATAAAAAGAAGAAAAGTAAAAGACAAACATAGAAAGTAGTAGAAGAAGATAAAATAAGAAGAAGAGGAAGAAGAAGAAGATAGACGAAGAAGAAGACAGAAGATAGAAGAAGATACAGGAAGAAGGTAGAAGAAGAAGAAGGTAGATGAAGAAGGTAAAAGAAGATCGGAGAAGAAGCTAGAAGAAGATAGAAGCATGAAGAAGAAGATAGAAGAAGATAGAAGAAGAAGGAGAAGATAGAAGAAGAAGAAGAAGATAGAAGAAGATAGAAAAAGAAGAAGATAGAAGATAGAAGAATAAGAAGATAGAAGAAGAAGAAGATAGAAGAAGAAGATAGAACAAGAAGATAGAACAAGAAGATAGAAGAAGATGATAAAAGAAAAAGATAGAAGAACAAGAAGAAGAACAAGAAGAAGAATAACAAGAAGAATAACAAGAAGATAGAAGAAGATAGAAGGAGGAGGAGGAGGAGGAGGAGGAGGAGGAGGAGGAGGAGGAGAAGAAGAAGAAGAGGGCGCACACTTTTTTTTGTAGTGTGTCTTTGGAGCGCCATGTTCCCCATCTGACTCCCCATTGCCTCGACCATAAACGAATCAGTGACACGTGTCTTTCGAACTCAAAGGTCCCCGCAGTGTCTATCCGTCCGTTCCCCCTTGTGTACGTATCAGTAACCAACCCACAACGCATACGCGCGGGTGGGAAACCTAAGAAAAATGATAAATAAACAAATAGATAAAAAATAGATAAATAAATAAATAATAATAATAATGATAATAATAATAATAATGATAATAATAATAATGATAATAATAATAATAATAATAATAATGATAATAATAATTAATAATAATAACAATTAATAATAATAATAATTAATAATAATAATAATAATTAATAACGACGACGACGATGATGATGATGATGATGATGATGATGATGATGATGATGATGATGATGATGATGATGATGATGATGATGATGATGATGATGATGATGATGATGATGATGATGATGATGATGATGATGATGACGACGACGACGACGACGACGACGACGACGATAATAATAACAATAATAATTATTAATGAATAAGATAAGAAATATAAATAAATAAAAAAGTAAACTTCAAAATATATCAGACAGCTTCCAGTTCATGTCTGGGGTCAATGAGACATTATCCTAAACGTCCGGACACCGAATCTACCATTCCCGCCCCAGATCCCAAGCTTGGCCCTCAACCCCGGACTTAGGCCATGGTTGAAGCATTGCGAAAGCAGGAAGGACGCACAGGGAGAAGTTTGCAGGAGTGGCGTGGAAGAGGTTGGCGTAGTCGTGTGACTTACTGAGAAAGCTGGGAGAAGCCTTTGTTCAGCAGTGGACTCAAAATTGCTGATTAATCACTCTCCATTCGGGACGACTGTGAGATTGGGTTTCCACAATAAAAGTTGCGTTCGGTTCGTCGGTCACCATATTGGGGATTCGGGATCGCATTGGTTGCGGCGCAACCGATCTTAAGGTTCATAAATCCACACACGCACGCACACACGCACACACACACACACACACACACACACACACGCACAACCTCTTTCGGTTCAGTCAATCAATTCAGCCATCCTTAGTCCACTGCTGAACAAAGGCCTCCTTCATAGCATTCCATGATTCATACGACCGCGCCATCCTCTGCCACGTTACTCTTGCAAACTTCTCAATCTCGTCTCTCCATCTTCTGTCTGGTCTCCCTCTTCCACGCTTCCTATCTCGCGGCGTCCACTCAGTAACACATTTGCTCCATTGCTTATCAGTCGTCCGCGCTAACTTACCTGCTAAATTCCACTTCCTCTCTTTTACCGCTTCCACAATATCTTTCAATCTAGTCTGCTCTCTCACCCAACTTGCTCTCTTCGGTTTAATAGCATTACATAAATCGAAACACTATATCGACGCATATTGGTGTATAGTGATGTCATTCTGATATTTTATTTGGTCTCCAGGAGATATTATTCAGATATTGGAAGCCTCAATAAAGAAAAAAATGTTATGGAAGTTTCGTATTTATCACTGAGGATAGGATGAATCGGTGGGGGTAATCCAGCTTCGGTTGTCGGTATGGCTGTGGAGGTGCTGTGTCTTGCTGCATTGCATCTGAGCCGAGCTGTGGGAGTGGATCAAGGATGACCCTTCATCCATAGGGATCTAAGATATAAATGACAAGTTTTTGGACGAGTGTAGGATGAATGTAGGATGAATGTAGGATGGGTGAAAGGTGGGCATATGTTTTGACTGGGCTACCCTCCATATATGGGGGAGAGAGCCTTCTGGCCTACGTCTTATTACATCATTACTACATTATCATTATCATCATCATTATTATCATTATTATATATAATTTTTTTCAATTGAAGCGGCGAGCTGTAATGAAAGGGCCTAATGATCATTCAGTCCTTCAACTTGGCGCCTAGACCGTCTATCACACACGATAATGGCGGCAAAATTTCCCGCCATTTGTCCTTTTCTACCCTCCCGGTTGGCCTTTTTTAATACCTCGAACGGGTAATAAAGAGTAATTCATCTCCAAATAACTGATTACATTTTCGGCTGGGAATGGGTCGTAATAAAAGGGGCGTCCGTGGCTACTGCCGACAGATTTCCATCATGAGTGGAAAATAGAAGACAAATGTTTCTCTCTACCACATATGGAAAGGGTAAATATGACAATATATAGCCATTTTTTTTTCTTCATTATTACTATATCGGTACCCAGGGGGTAGCCAGGCGAATCTGGGATTTGGAAGACTCGGCGTGTGCTTTCTCTCTCTCTCTCTCTCTCTCTCTCTCTCTCTCTCTCACACACACACACACAAAATCACATACAAATTCATAATAATTGAATATATGAATGTATGTATGTATGTACGTATGTGTATATGTATGTATGTATGTATAGAAGGATTCATTTATGTATGTATATATGTACCTATGTATGTATGTACATATGTATGTAAATACGTACATATGTATGTACGTACGTATGTATATATATGTATGTATGTATGTTTGTATGTATGTATACATGCATGTATATATGCATGTATGTATGTACGTATGTATGTATGCATATTTTACTGCTACGCTACATTAATATGTCTGAACTTGTGTTGGTACGATGAAAAGAGCTGGGAAGTAAAAATCTACGTACACATGAAACATATGCAAAATAAATTGACAAATAAATAGATAAATAAACAGATAAATAAGAGAAATGAATAAGTGAATGAAATGAATAGAAAAAGAAAACAAAAAGAAAAAATGAATAGTTTAAAACAAAAAATAAAATAATAAAAATGAAATAGAAATAATGAAATAATGATAATAAAACGATAAAACATTCACAAGAATTAAAAGCAAATAAGTAAAAAACAAATAAAATAAAATAAGATAAAATAAAATAAATATATGAACAAGTAAATAAAAATATATGAATAAATGAATAGAATAAAATAAAACAAAATAAAAAATTATAAAATACAATAAAATGAAAAAAATAACAAAATCAAATCAAACAGAAAATAAAATCTACCAGCTGTTGATGAAAACAGATTACAGACTCGTAGTCTCTCGCGTGAATTACCCTCAAACAACCTGTATGTGTGTACCGTTACCATATGTCATCATTATTTCCGAGCCTCGTGTTGATGAAGAAAAAGTATGAAAATAATGTCTTGAAAAAAGAAAGACGAATGAAAGAAAAAAAACCTTGAAGCTGTTTGCAAGGAAATGAAAATATATATTTTCTCGTGAGCTTTGAAAAAAAAAAAAAATTGTGACCAAAATCTTCAAAGAATTCGAATCCCTTATATGACTTTTTGGTATTTTTTTTTTTTTTAGGTTCTTGGTTACTAAGGCTCCCATTGCGACTTCAAAGGAATTTATAGGAAGTCCTTAATCCAAACGGCTTCCTTTGTACAAAAGGACTTTATTCAGTACCTTGATAGAAAGGATTTCATAAAAAGTTCTTTACACAAAAGAAATTTCATTCGCTCTTTGTTAAAAAGGTTTTGACCCTTTGTAATTCCAATGCTTAGGTTTGTAAATTCGCATTTCTTTTTTAAAGTAGTAATTTAACTTTAATTAAAATCAATGGATTTTTTATATACTTTGGATTTTTTAGTTTGATTTTAGCTTATTTGCGTTAAGTGTACACACACACACATATATATATATACACATACACACACATTATATACATACACATACACATACCTCCTACCTTAGGTTCTTTTTTTATTGCTTATGTTTGTAGTTTGTTTAT
>NC_134787.1:17175082-17177582 GCF_046742065.1 Oratosquilla oratoria
CCTAGTGCAAGGTAATAACTCCTGCCTGGTTGAACACACGGGTTGGTGTGACTACAATCTAATAAGACTTTGAAGCACCATTTTTTTTTTTGAAAAAATATATATAAATAAATAGATAAATTGGTAAATGATTCATTTATACAAATGAAAATATTCTTTCATTCTTTCGTTGGATTTTTACAGAAAACTGGTGATCACTCAAAAAAAAAGGAAAAATAAATAAGCGATTAAATAAGCAAATAAAAATAAAAGTAGCAATAACAAATAAAAATAAACCAATAAAATAAATGAAAATAAAAATAAACTTAACCTAAAGAACAAAAACTAAATAAATAAATAAATAAATAAATAAATAGAGAAACAATATCGACAACCGCGTAGTTAACATACAGAAGAGACCACTCGCTGAGGCAACAACACATGTACACTGATGATTTTCAATTTTAATGGGAATATGGTCAAGTGTAGACTGTGACCTCCAAGTCTGACCACCAAGAAGAAGCGAGTCTGACGCTCGTCCTCTACGACCCCAAGAGTTCTTCAGCACCAAAGAACAAGAACAAGAACAAAATATTGACAACACAAATAACAACAGCAATAACAGGAGCAAAGAACAAAAATAAGGACAAGAACAAAAATAAGAAAAACAATATCAGCATAGCAGCGGCAAGAACAAGAACAAAAATAAGAACAACAAAAAATATCAACAACAGCAAAAAACAAGAGCAAGAACAAAAATAAGAACAATAAAAGCAATATCAAGAACAGGAACAAGAGCAAAGAACAAAAATAAGAGCAACAAAAACCACAGCATCAGTAGCAGCAGCACCAAGAATAAGGTGATGAACAAAAAACAAGAACATCAGTAGCAGCAGCAAGAACAGGAACAAGAATAAAAACAAAAATAAGAACATAAGAAAAACAGAAACAACAACAAACGTAACAAAAACAACAGGCTCAGCATCAGCAGCAAGGAAATGAATAAAAAAAATATAACAAAAACAAAGAAATAAATAAATAAAAATAACAAAAAACAACACCATAAGCAGCAGCAAGAACAAAACCAACAACAACGACAATCAATCGATCAATTAATCAATCAAATCAGCCATCCTGAGTCCACCGCTGAACAAAGGCCTCCTTCATAGCATTCCATGATTCACACGACCGCGCCATCCTCTGCCACGTCACTCCTGCAAACTTAATATAATGACGAATTTTTGCGATACTCAATAACAACAACAACAAGCTAAAAAAATTAACATTCAATTGACTAAATATCTTGGAAACGTGTTGGAATGCCTGTCAATTCCTTTGCTCGCTAACTCGGTCAATTACTTGTTCAGATTTCTTTTTATTTCATGCTGCACCTGGCCTCTTTAAGGACCAAATGGTCTCTTGTATGCATTTCTCCTTTGCCCTGTCACACATTACAACTTATAACCTGTTGACCTTCAATCAACCAAGCAAGCAATCTTCAATCAATCAATCATTCAATCAATCAAATAATTATCTTCAAGAAATAAACAAATCAATCAATCAATCAATCAATCCAGCTATTCGAAATATATCTCTGACCAAGGGTCTTTCCTGACCTCTCCCACAAATTACACAACGACGGCCATCTTTGCCACGTTACTCCTGCAAACTTCTCTATATTGTCCCTTCACCTCTGTCAGGTTTATTTCAAACTGACAAACATTTGCCACGCCATATAAAACTATGTCAGTTGTGTAGGTTATAAGCTTAATGAAGAAATAGAAAAATATATGAAAAAATTTAATTTGATTAAATTAGCATGTAATGAAGGAAACAGACAATTCTACAGTACCCACAAATCTCAAGTGTAACAATATGAAAGAGAGAAAGTGAGAGAGAGAGAGATAGAGAGAGAGGGGGGAAGAGAGAGGGAAAGAGAGAGAGAGAGAGAGAAAGAGAGAGAGAGAGAGAGGGAAAGAGAGAGAAAGAGAGAGAGGGGGAGAGGGAGAGAGAGAGAGAGAGAGAGAGAGAGAGAGAGAGAGAGAGAGAGAGAGAGAGGGAAAGAAAAAGAGAGAGAGAAAGAGAGAGAGGGGGAGAGGGAGGGATGAAGAGAGAGGGAGAGGGAGGGAGGGAAACAGAGATACATAGAGAGAGAGAGATAGATAGAGAGAGATACATAGAGAGAAACAGATAGATAGATAGAGACAGAGAGGGGAGAGAGAGAGGAGACATACACAGAGAGACCCTCTCTTCTTCCTTCCTCTCCCGAAAGCTCTCTTGCAGTCCCAACTCAAACCTTACATTTTCCCTCCCACTGCCCAATGGTCGCGGTATCTCTCAACCTCCCTCCCACTGCCCTATGGTCGCCCCCGAGATCTGGTCACACATGTCTGGGGCGTTTCTGGTATGTCCCAGAAAAACTTGTCGCAGCCATTCCGTGTCCGGGGACCAGAGTCAACACAAGAACAGGTCTGTTCGCTTCGGGAAGAGAAAACGGGAATATGACGTCATCATAGGACGA
>NC_134787.1:17182582-17185082 GCF_046742065.1 Oratosquilla oratoria
AAAAGAGAGGAAGTGGAATTGGGCAAAATAGTGCGAACGACTGATGAACGATGGAGCAAATGTGTTACTGAGTGGACGCCGCGAGATAGGAAGCGTGGAAGAGGGAGACCAGACAGAAGATGGAGAGACGAGATTGAGAACTTTGCATGAGTGACGTGGCAGAGAATGGCGCGGTTGTGTGAATCATGGAATGCTATGAAGGAGGCTTTTGTTTAGCAGTGACTGATCATTATGCACGAGGTTTTGACTAGTTTCTTAACACATTTCCATCTTTCTCCTCTTTCACTGTTGGATATTCCCCCAAAAGAATATTTGGCCCATGGAAGTAGAAACACTGTAACATTATTATATATATAAAATTATTTAAGAAAATATCAAATAAGCAAATAAACAACATTAGACAATACATGACTAAATCCTTTTATTCCTTTTCGCTATTACAAAAAATATTTTGATCACAGCGTTGGAAACACTGTATCTCCTAATGCGTTTATTACACTCTCACTATCAAAACCCTCTTAACTGACTTCCTAAACAGTTTCTGCCTGTCTCGGTTCTAGCAAAGGTTAACAAATCCTCAATAACACTAAGCTTAATCTTATCTTTACCTTTGAATCTTAATTAATCTCTGCTTCATTTTCGTCCCCTGAAGTTGTTATTATCTTTTTTTTCTCCCTTCGAGAACAATATTCTAAGAAATGTTTACTAACACCTGAGTACCACACCTTAAGCCGGTCCAGCTAGTTTATCTTTATGCCCGTCTAGACGAGTTCGTCTGCAGACCCTTACCCCCCCTCCATCCCCCCTCCCCCCTCCCCCTCCCCCTCCCCCTTCCTACCGAGGGAGCTTGATGTCCCACAGACAAACGGTCTCCGAAGTTTCTGAAGAGATCCTGCTTAGAGTCTTTTGGGTACAAGAATGACGTCATGGAAGTCTTGTTACAGGTTAAAAAATTACACTCTTCCACCTGCTTAAAAAAGTACGCATATAATAAAAAAAAAATTAGAAAATGAATAAATAAATAAATAAAACTAGATAAATAAATCATTGAATA
Organism: Oratosquilla oratoria; assembly: GCF_046742065.1. Taxonomy (NCBI): domain Eukaryota; kingdom Metazoa; phylum Arthropoda; class Malacostraca; order Stomatopoda; family Squillidae; genus Oratosquilla; species Oratosquilla oratoria. The sequence continues at coordinate 17,183,637 of NC_134787.1, forward strand.
AAATATGCTGAACTACAATGAAAATAAAGTAAGATAGTGAAAAATAAAATAAATTAAAACATCAAAACACTTCAAATAAATAAGCATGAACAGTTTCATAAGTAACAAGCATAAATAATTAACTAATTAACGAAGTGATTTTACTAATATATTAACAAAATATATATAATGGGAAAATAAGCACATCAATACATCATCAACTGAAGACATATATAAAAATAAATTAATAAAATGCATAAATGAAAAAAATGCAAGAGTTATATCACAAATCTCTTAGGAGTCGAAATTCCTTAAAAAGAAAAAAATCTTTGCAAGACATTATCAATTCAATTCCCTTTTGCAAAACTTGCTTTACATTGCCCTGCCCACCTGACCTAACGTGACCTCTTTAATGGGACCCACTTTGTTGACCAAAAAGAGTTGAATTCTATTATAAAAAAGAAGAAAGATTGTTTACAAATATGAACCTATCATGATACTTTTGAACATTGAACATAGTCTCAGGTTTGTGTTGAACATCAAAGATGCAAAGTATATAAACGGTTGGAATATGATTTCGACATTTTTGGGAATCTTGTTTGTCCACTTCCAATATTCAAAATCCAAAATGCCTTTCTCGAATTTCCACCAGAAATCCATTTCTATTAAATATAAGTTTTCAAATATTAGAAACTGCTTCCGATATTCAGAATTCAAGAAATAAATCACAAAATTTTCTTTTCTGAATCGCAAAGAGCTCTCAGTTTTTGCAACAAAAACGAGAGAATCCTTCTGGTTTTCTATCTAGAATGAATTATGACAACAAAACGTTGAGAAACATTTTTAGTACAATAAAACGTTGAAGAGCGTTTTTGTACAACAAAACCTTCTAGAACATCTTTATTTATGTAAACAAGAATCAAAGGAAACAAGAAAGACACAAAAGAAATACGATAATGTTGATGAATGACAGAAGGCTGATAAATATAAAAAAGATAAACTAATAGATATATAAATAAACAAAAAGTAAATATTATGATAGAAATATAAAACTCAACAAAACAAAATAAATTCGAACAAAAAAATGAAATAAAACTAGAGACAAATAAAACACATGAAACAAGAGGCAAGAGAGTATAAAACGAAAATAAAATAAAAAGAAATGAAAACTAAAAATGTGAATGTAGGAGAAAAGGAGAACCTACAAAGAAGAATTTATATATTAAACAAAGCGAAAGGGGGGAAGAGAAAAGAATAACAAGAGAAATACGAGTACGTTGTACGCGAAGTTTAAAACATCGCGAAAAAGGATCGCGAAGTTCAGAAACCGCGGAAAAGGCACGCGAAGTTTAGAAATCGCGAAAAAGAAGAAGAAACAGACTAAGACGAGGAAGATAAAAATTGAAATAAAATGGACTGGAGAATTGTGAGAAGAAATAAAAGTGACGAAGATGGATCGGGCAGCGA
>NC_134787.1:17195082-17205082 GCF_046742065.1 Oratosquilla oratoria
GTGTATACGTTGAAGATATGAAAAGTACTATGATGCAATAGCCCAAAAACAAATTACCAAGGCTAACCCGGTTTGGAGGAGATTATAATAGTACCACTTTAACAACTTTATTCTGCCTCATTCCATAGGATTCTATTCAGCTAAGAGGAGTCACAAACTGATCCTTTTTATCGCATAGTGTTAGGTAATTTCATTCAAGTCGATTTTATTGCTTTAGCTAACATATATACACATATTAAATAAAATAAGCCTTGCAAAGGTTAAGGATAATAATAAGAAATTTCAGTTAGAAATCAAAAATAGATTTGAAGCTCTAAGAACTAACGAGGACACCGTGGAAGATATTTATTTGAATTTAGTGAATATCATTAAGGAATCGGTAGAGAAAGTAGGAAGTACAAAAAAAACATTAGAGAAAATGAATACTCTAAAGCTACAAATGACCTAATTAAAAGAAGAAGAACCATGCAGATTAAAAGCAGGAAAGACGAAATAGAAAGAATAGAAATGAACAAGCTTATCAACAAAAGACAGAGATCAGAGAAAAGAAAGAGAAACATGGAGGAAATAGAGAACACGATTGCTATCAAATGTATATAAAGTATTCTTCAAGATACTTACAAACAGACTAAGTCAAGTTTTAGATGGAAACCAACCGAGAGAACAGGCAGGCTTTAGGAGCGGATATTCGACTCTAGACCATTTGTAGGCGACAAACCAACTAATCGAGAAAACGACAGAATACAATATACCTCTGTATTTAGCTTTTGTAGATTACGAGAAGGCCTTTGACTCGATAGAACAAATAGCAATACTAAACTCGCTACGCAAAGACGGGACAAACGAACAGATCGTAAGAGTTTTAGAAAAGATCTATGCGAAAAGGTACCGCTATAATTCGACTACATAATGATACAGAAAAGATCAAGATCGAGAAAGGAGTACGGCAAGGCGGTGCATTTTCACTCAAATTGGAAGATATTTTCAGAAAGTTGAGTTGGGAAAAGAAAGGTTTGAAGATTAACGGCGAATATTTGAACCACCTAAGATTTGCAGATGACATCATTCTTATTTCAGAAAGAGCAGAAGACTTGCAAGATATGCTGAGCGATCTAAACAAGGAAAGTCTCAGAGTAGGTTTAAAAAATGAATAAGAGTAAAACCAAAGTAATGTTCAACACGGAAGTTCAAAGCAAAGAGATTGTAATTGATGGAAGTTGAAGAGTATAATTATTTAGGCCATATGGTGAAGGTGACGAAAGATCATGATAATGAAATGAAAAGACGCATTACAATTGGTTGGAAAGTGTTTGTTAAGTATAATAAAATCCTGAGAGGCTCTCTACCTTTATGTTTAAAACATAAAGTTTACAATTAATTCATTCTACTGACAATAATCTACGGGTGTGAGACTAGGAAGCTGACGAGGGCGATGGAAACAAAGCTAAGGACTGCACAGAAGAGAATGGAGAGATCAATGATGGGAATAACACTGAGAGACCGAGAGTAAGTTGGGTGAGAGAGCAGACTAGAGTGAAAGATATTGTGGAGGTAGTAAAAGAGAGGAAGTGGAATTGGGCAGGTAAGTTAGTGCGAACGACTGATGAGCGATGGAGCAAGTGTGTTACTGAGTGGACGCCGCGAGATAGGAAGCGTGGAAGAGGGAGACCAGACAGAAGGTGGAGAGACGAGATTGAGAAGTTTGCAGGAGTGACGTGGCAGAGAATGGCACGGTCGTGTGATTCATGGAATGCTATGAAGGAGGCCTTTGTTCAGCAGTGGACTCAGGATGGCTGATTTGATTGATTGATTGATTGATATACACATATATAAACAAATATGTATATTACACACACTAAATGGTCCCTAGTGTACAGATATCTTTTCAACCACATTACCTTTCACTTTAATTCCATGCCATTACGGTCAAGACTAACGAGGAGCTAGAAGGAAGCGTATATACGGAAAGTGATACGTAGTCAAACTAAGGAATCGAACCCAGTTCAGACGTAACAAGTGAACAGTGGCTTAGACCACTGCGCTATTAAGAGATAGCATGGGATTAAGTGAAAATTAATGTGATTGAAAGATGAATATATGTATATATATATACATATATATATATATATATATATATATATACACATATGGTTACTCGTATATATATCAATACTAAGATACAGTAAAGGTAAATGATAATACAATAATAAAAGAATATATGGATGAGCATATCTCTTACACCAACATATACCCACGCGCGCACACACACACACACACACACACACACACATACACACACACACGCACACACACACGCACACACACACACACACACACACATATATATATATATATATATATATATACATACATATATACATACGTACATATATGATTACTCGTGCATACATACTTATCAAGATACAATAAATAAACGAATACAATGATAAGTAAATTTCTGGATATTTTTCAATGATTATTATATTTTGCACAAGCCCACTTCCTCCTCTTCCTCTCCTCCTCCTCTTTCTCTCTTCCTCCTCCTCCTCTTCTTTCTACATGTGGGGTCCTGCAGGTTCGATGTTGGTGGCCCAAGCTGACACGTATCTTCGCTCGTTCGTCCGTGTAACACAAACGTTTAAACGTTGTTCTGTCTTAATGGTTCGTGCCTCGCGTGACATCATCGGCAGGATGGAACGTCTGTATGTAAACAGCGATCGATCTGAGGAAAGTAAACAGTTTCTTCGCATCATGCAGAAAAATTTTGTTTGAATTTGCGTTTTGCTGAGCGGCAACGTCATCTTCCCTTCATCTCACTTCTCGCAGGTATGTGCTCACACACACGCATACACACACACACACACATACACACACACACACACACACACACACACACACACACACACACACACACACACACACACACACAGTAAGAGATAGGACCTTACTAGCCTTATTCTTTTTCTGAATATTATAACTAGGTAATACAATTAGGTAAACACACATACACACACACATACACACACACACACATACACACACACACAGAGAGAGAGAGAGAGAGAGAGAGAGAGAGAGAGAGAGAGAGAGAGAGGATCTCACTAGCGTTGTTCCTTTTCTGAATATTATAACTAGGTAATACAATTAGGTAAACCCACACACACACATTAATCACACAAGAACATTAACCAATCTGGGCTTTAGTGCACTTTAGGTATTTCAATATAAGTAAAATCATAAAAATAAATGGGAAAAAATCATGATTAGGCTGTCTCGTATATCCCCATCACATCATGACTCTATCCTGACTTTATATTCTGCTTTAGCGAACATCTAACGACTTTATTCAGTTCAGTGGGCTCCCTGGGTACGAATGGGTTAATTTGGGGAAGTTAAGGCTTAATGTGCGCTCCCAGTGCACCTCCCCACGATTGAAGTCTCCTCAGGTGCGCGCGCCCACAAACGCAATTAACCTTCGCGCTTCGTGAGGTTCCCTCAGCCAAATACAGATATTCTTTATATCCGGAATCTCTACAATTGGGAAGCCTCCAATAATCGGAAATTATTATTGTAATTATAATTATTATTTTAACAAAACGTAATGATAGTTTGGGAAGTACTTCTGGCTCTTAGAACTTTCTGATTTTGAAACTTTCGTTTCAATTTTTTTTTTTTTTTTTTTTATCTCAGTGGAGATCCTGCTGCATACTGTTTAATCCAGATAACTTCAACTTTGATATAGAAAATAACATTCTTCGATAAACCGGACCCTATACCTATCAATCCAGACAACTTCAAAACTGAAAAGGGTTAAACTCTTTCGATAAACCGGACCCTATTTCTTTAACCCAGATAATTCCAGGTCTGAAGTAGGTTAACCTCCTTCGATAGATCGGAACCTCTTCTTTTTATCCCAGTTAAGCTCAGGTCTCAAAAGTGTTAAACTAGTTCGATTAACCCCGGTGGTGTACCAACGAGACCTAGTACCTGGTAACGACCTGAGGATATCATGCAGGCATTACACGACCCTCACACCCGGCAAAGGTCAACACAAAGACTGTGGTCATCTTAATGGATACATGATTCAGATTTGCGTGAAAAAGTGATGTGGGCGTTGGAGGAGGAGGAGGAGGAGGAGGAGGAGGAGGAGGTAGAGGAGGAGGAGGAGGAGGAGGAGGAGGAGGAGGTAGAGGAGAAAGAGGAGGAAGAGGGGGAGGAGGAGGTAGAGGAGAAAGAGGAGGAGGAGGAGGAAGAGGAGAAGGAGGTAGAGGAGAAAGAGGAGGAGGAAGAGGAGGAAAAATAGGAGAAAAAATAGGAGTAAAAATAGGAAGAGGAAGAAAAGGAGGAAGAAAAGGAGTAAGAGGAGAAAGAGGAAGAGAAGGGAGTGAAGAAGAGAGAAGAATTAGGAGCAGATAGTGAAGGAGGATGTGAGAAGGAGCAAGAAGAGGAGAACTACGAGCAGGAGGAAGAGAAGGAAGGAGGAGAAGGATGAGGAGGAGAAGGATGAGGAAGAGAGGGATGAGGAGGAGGAGGAGGAGGAGGAGGAGGAGGAGGAGAAGGAGGAGGAGAAGAAGGAGGAGGAGGAGGAGGAGGAGGAGGAGGAGGAGGAGGAGGAAGAAGAAAAGGAGGGAAGGAGCCGTTCAGGTATACACAGCATCCGGAACATAAACATCTTGTACACTGACGAGGAGGAAGAGTTGACGCAAGGGGAGGAGATGGAGGAGGAGGAGGAAGAGGAGGAGGAGGAGATGAGGCGGGATAAGAAAAAATCATAAATTGAATCGAGGTAATGAAGCGTAGGAGGTAATGCAAAGGTTACTGATGCGGCTGCTGCTACTGTTGTTGTTGTTACTGCTGCTGTTGTTGTTTTAGTTGTTGTTTTAGTTGTTATTTTAGTTGTTGTTTTAGTTGTTGTTTTTGTTGTTTTGCTGTTGGTTTTGCTGTTGTCGTTGTTGTTGTTGTTATCGTTGTTGTTGTCGTTGTCGTTGTTGGTGGTGGTAGTTACGGTGGTGGTGGGTGATAAGCACAAGTAGCAGAGGGACCAAGAGGAGGAGGAGGAGGAGGAGGAGGATGATGGAGAGGATGGGGAGGATGGAGAGGAAGAGAAAAGTGAGGATAATGAGGAGGGTGAGGAGGATGAGGAGGGTGATGATGAGGAGGAGGAGGAGGAAGAGGAGAAGGAAAGTGGGGAAGATGAGGGCGAGGAGGGTGAGAAGGGTAAGGAGGGTGATGAGGAGGAGGGGGAGGAGGAGGAGGAGGAGGAGGAGAAAGAGGAGGGTGAGAAGGGTGAGGAGGGTGAGAAGGGGGAGGAGGGGGAGGAGGAGGAGGAGGAGGAGGAGGAGGAGGAAGAGGAGGAGGGGAGTGAGGAAGGTGTGGAGGGTGAGGAGGATAAATAGAATAGGAAGAAGTTGAAGGAAGAGGAAAAGAGAAGGGGAAAAAGAGAAAAACAAAAGGGAAAGGAGCAGGAGGAAGAGGAGGAGGAAGAGGAGGAAACAGGAGGACGAAGTAGAGTAGGACGAAGATGACGAGGAAGAGGAGGAGGAAGGGGAAACAGAAAGACGAAGTAGAGTAGGACGAAGATGACGAGGAAGAGGTGGAGGAAGGGGAAGACGGGGAGGAAGAGGGCGAGAAGAAATAGGGAGAGGAGGATGAGGAAATTATAGGACGAAAAGAACTGGACGGGGAGCAGAAGGAAGTGAAATGAAGATAAGGAGAAAGAGAAGAAAGGAAAGGAGATAAAGAAGGAGAAAGAGAAGGAGAAAGACAATGGAGAGAAAAGGAAAGAGGAGGAGAAAGATAAGAAAGGGCAAGGAAGGAAGAAAGAAGAAGAAAGAAAGAAAGAAACAGAGAGAGAAATTAAGCAAACCAGAAGTAGATGAATAAAGAAACAAAGAGAAACTAAATTAATCAGGAAGGAGGAAATAAAAAGAGAGAAAGTAAGCGAACCGGAAGTAGATAAATAAAGAAACAAACAGAGAAACTAAGTTAATCAGGAGGGAGGAAATAAAAAGAGAGAGAAAGTAAGCGAACCAGAAGAAGTAGATAAAGAAACAAACAAACAAAGAGAAACTAAGTTAATCAGGAGGGAGGAAACAAGGAGCCCGGGAACCGGAAGCAGTGGGAGTGTCCCCAGACGTTATGATATGCATTCCGGAACCTTCCCGGAGGAACCTGAGACTCCGGGCGGCGGCGACGGCGACAAAGGTCGCCCCGATAAGAGAGCCCTGCGTATGCAAGCGGGACCCCAGAGGTACTCGATCTCCGAGAGCAATGGCGCCCGTGATACCAGATGCATTCTGGTGTTTTCGAAATCCTGAAGAAGGAGGGGGGTGGAAGAGAGGAGGGGGTGGAGGAGAGGAGGGGGTGGAGGAGAGGAGGGGGTGGAAGAGAGGAGGGGGTGGAAGAGAGGAGGGGGTGGAGGAGAGGAGGGGGTGGAAGAGAGGAGGGGGTGGAAGAGAGGAGGGGGTGGAAGAGAGGAGGGGGTGGAGGAGGACGGGGCAGAGGAGGGAAGAAGGAGAAAAAAAGGGGAAGGGGTGGGGAGAAGGACGAGGCAGAAAAGGAGGAGTATCAGGAGGAAGAGATGGAGGAGAGGGAGGAGGAGAGCGAGGAGGGAGGAGAGCGAGGAGGGAGGAAGAGAGGGAGGGGGAGGAGCAAGAGGAACAGAAACAGGAGGAGGATGGGAAAGAAGAGGTGAGTGAGAGAAAGAGAGAGAGAGAGAGAGAGAGAGAGAGAGAGAGAGAGAGAGAGAGAGAGTGTGTGTGTGTGAAGGAGATTGAGAGAGACAGGGAAAGGGAGAGGGCAATGGAATAGGAAGGAAGAGAATGATGGGAAGGAAGATGGAGAGAGAAGGAGATAGAGAGGGAGGAGAGGGAGACAAAGGTCGAGATGGAGAGCGAGTTGGAGAGGGACGGGGAGAAGGAGAGGAGAACAAAGGGGAGAGCGGGAAGAGAGGGAGGGGAGAAGGAGGGGGGAAAGGAGGGGGAGGGGAAGGCGAGAGGGGAAGAAAGAGAGGGAGGGGAGAGGTAGGGTGAGGGTAGGAGGGAGATGGAAAGGGAGAGATGAAGGGAGGGAGTGAAAAAAGGGAGGAAAGGGAGGACGGGAGGGGAGGGAGGGAAGGGAGGAGAGGGAGGGGAGGGAGGAAGGGAGGGATAGAGGGAAATATGGAGGGAGGAAGGGAGAGAGGAAGAGGAGGGAGGAAGGGAGAGAGGAAGAGAAGGGAGGGTGTAAGCCCTAATACATTTTGCTAAGCAGCAGGATGATATCAGAAGGGGATGGAAAAGGGGCAATACCCGGATGTGGAGGAGAGGTCCAGGAGGAGGAGGAGGAGGAGGAGGAGGAGGTCGAGCAGATGGAGGAGAGGAGGTCAGGAGGAGAGGATGGGGAGGGCCAGGAGGACAAGGAGAAGCACGAGGAGGACGAGGAGGTGGACGAGAAAGACAATGAGAGAGAGGAGGTGGAGGAGGAACAGGAAGAGGACAAGGAGAAAGAGGACGAGAAGGAAAACAAGGACGAAGATTATGGTGATGAGTACGAGGGGGAGGGGGAGAGCGAGGAGGAGGCGATGATGAAGGAGGAGGAGGAGGTGGGGATGAAAGAGGAGGAGGTAGAGGAGGAGGTGGAGGTGGAGGAGGTGGAGGAGGAGGAGGCGGAGAAAGAGGAGAAGGAGGCGGAGGAGGAGGAGAAGGAGGCGGAGGAGAAGGAGGAGGTGGAGGAGGAGGAGGCGGAGAAAGAGGAGAAGGAGGCGGAGGAGTAGAAGGAGAAGGAGGAGAAGGAGGAGGAGGAGAAGCAGGAGGAGGAGGAGGAGAAGGAGGAGCAGGAGGAGGAGGAGGAGAAGGAGGGGCAGGAGGAGGAGGAGGAGGAGGAGGAGGAGGAGGAGAAGTCGAACCCGTCCTCAGCACAAGAAATCCAATCCTCCAGTATGGCAGAATCTCCGAGACCTTTTCCTCGTCCTCCCGGGATCTGATGGAGCTCTTGTGGGTGTCGATGCTCCCACATCAAGAGGTCGAACCTGAAGTATCACCTTTCGAGTATGAGATGCACCGATTCCAGAACTGGCGGGGAGGTTGTACTTGATCTGGAGGAGGAGGTGGAGGGGCTGGTGGAGGTGGTGGTCGTAGTGAACGGAGTGGTGGAGTGGAAGGTGGAAGTGGACTATTCGTGGAGGAAGCGGGAGGTGGCGATGGACTTGGAGTGGGAGGTGCAGGTGGAGGGAAAAGTGGAGGGAGAGGGAGTGGAGATAGAGGTGGTGAATGTACTGGTGGAGGTGGTGTTGGTGGTGGTGATGGTAGTGGCGATACTGGTGATGGAAGTGGTGGTGATGGTGGTGGGAGTGGTGGTGATGGTGGAAATGGTGGTGATGGTGGTGGAAGTGGTGGTGATGGTGGAAGTGATGGTGATGGTGGTGGAAGTGGTGATGGTGGAAGTGGTGGTGATGGTGGTGGTGATGATGGTGATGGTGTTGGTGGTGGAGGTGATGGTAATGGAGGTAGTGATGGTGGTGGAAGTGGTGGTGATGGTGGTGGTGATGGAGGTGGTGATGGTGGTGGTGATGGAGGTGGTGATGGAGGTGGTGGTGATAGTGGTGATGGAGGTGGTGGTGGTGATGAAGGTAGTGTTGGTGGTGATGGAGGTGGTGATGGACGTAATGATGGTGATGGTGGTAATAGGGGTGGTGGTGATGGAGATGGTGATGGTGGTGATGGAGATGGTGATGGAGGTGGTGATGGTGGTGATGGAGATGGTGATGGTGGTGATGGAGATGGTGATGGAGGTGGTGATGGTGGTGATGGAGGTGGTGATGGTAGTGATGGAGGTGGTGATGGTGTTGGTGGTGGTGGTGATGGAGGTGATGATGGTGGTGATAGTGGTAATGGAGGTGGTGATGGAGATGGTGATGGAGGTGGCGTTGGGGTGGAGGTGGTGGTGGAGGTGATGGAGGTGGTGGTGGAGGTGATGATGGAGGTGGCGTTGGGGTGGAGGTGGTGGTGGATGTGATGGAGGTGGTGGTGAAGGTGATGGAGATGGAGGTGGTGTAGGTGGTGGTATTGGTGGTGAGGGAAGTGGTGACAATGATGGTGGTAATGGTGGAGGATGTGGTGGAATTGGTGGAGGTTGGTAATGGTGGAGGATGTGGTGAAATTAGTGGAGGTTGGTAATGGTGGAGGGGGTGGTGGGGTTAGTGGAGAGGGTGATGGAGTTAGTGGAGGTGGGAGCGAGACTAGACACGCGGACGTGATCGTGCATATGGAGTTAGAGGAAGGAGAGGAGGAGGGACGGAGGGAGGGAGAGAGAGAGAGAGAGAGGGAGGGACGGAGGGAGGCAGGGAGGGGTAAGTGTTAGAGAGAGGGAGAGAGCAGAGAGGAAGAAAGAGAGGAAGAGGGAATGGAGAGATCAGATGTGGCTGGAGCGAGGGAGAAGGAAAGAGGGAGAGAGGAGAGATGAAGTGAGGGAGAGATTTACGGAGAGAGGAAGGTAGAGAGAGAGAGAGAGGAGGAGGGGAAGAGAGGAAGGCAGAGAGGCAGAGAATGTGGGAGAAATAAAGAAAAGAGGAGCGAGAGGAAGGAGAGGTTGAGAGAGAGAGAGAGAGAGAGAGAGAGAGAGAGAGAGAGAGAGAGAGAGAGAGAGAGAGAGAGAGAGAGAGAGAGAGAGAGAGAGAGAGAGAGAGAGAGATAGAGAAAGGAGAATTAAATTTTACTTCTCTCTAACCAGGACAGAACCAGAAGCCAAGTCCTCAACAGAATTATGTAAAATTCCCAATCAGCCGATGAGAACCCCCCCGACGAACCCACCGGACATTACGCCGAAATTTTGGTTTTCTTTAATAAACAGAAAATGATGAACACAAAACCAGTTTCCATGACCGGAGTCAAATTATGGTAATGAGGCTGGAAAGATATATCTGTGGCCAAGAGAAAAAAGAAAAAAGAAAAAAGAAAAGAAAAAAAGAAAATGAGTAACGATTTGACTGCGTTAACCAAACACAAACTGATAAGTGAATAAA
>NC_134787.1:17210082-17212582 GCF_046742065.1 Oratosquilla oratoria
GGGGAAGGAGGAAGAGGCAGAGAAAGAAAAGGAGGAAAAGAAGGGCGACGAGGAGCAGGAGGAGGAAGGGGTGGAGGAGAGGGAGCAGTTGGAGTGGAGAAGGAGGAGGAGGAGAGGGAAGGCGACGGGGAGCACAAAGAACAAAGGAACACAAAGGAAGAACAAACAGCAGCATGCCCACTGGCCCTTACTTAAGGTTGCTTGTATTAACTATACTAATCTACAGTAAAGAAAAAGGACAACAAGAATTCTTATAATAAAGAAGAACTAAACACAACTACTACCACTATCCTATCCAATTAGATGCGGGGTTGTTAAATCTTTTATTGCAAAGGGTAATCTTTTATTTGTGGATTAGAGTCCAAATATTTATCTAAACGATTATTAAATGTTGTCAATGTGTTACTTTCAACGACGGTGGAAGGTAACGGATTCCACACATTAACAACCCGGTTAAAGAAAAAGTGATTACTTTCATTCGAAGAAAATCTTCTTGTATTTGATTGGTCTAATGAAAAGTAATCTTCGACACTAATGTTGTCTAAGGCATTTGAACATTTTAAGAACTTCGATTAAATCTCCTCGCATTCTCAGTTTTGAAAGTGAGAATAAATTTAGACTTTAAAGTCTATCTTTATACGGCATATTTCTCTGCCTTGGTATCATTTTAGTTACTCTTCGTTGGAAGATGTGGAGGAGAAGGGGAGGAGGAGAAGAGTGAGAAGAAACAGGAGGAGAGAAGGCTGAACAGGAGAAAGGGAAAGAGGAGGGGAAGAAAAACGAGGAGCAACAGGAAGAGGTGAGGTGGTAGAACAGGAGGAAGAGGAGGAGGAGGAAGGAGAGGACAACGAAGATGAAGAAAAAAAAAAAAAAAAAAAAGGAGGAATAGGAAAAAAAGGGAGCAATGGAAACTGGAAAGAGGAAGAGAGGGGATGTCAAAAGAGAGGACAAAAGAAAAAAGAAAAGGAAAAATGAATAAAAAAGACAAAAGAAAGACAAATAACGCATAAAAAAGACAACCAAGTGGAAGATAACGGAAGGACAACTTAATGAAAAGGAAAATTTTAGTAAATGAAAAAATAAATGAAAAAAGAAAATTAACAAACGAAGAAACAAAAATAAACAAATGAATAAACAGATAAATAAAAACAAACAAGTATACAAATAAACAAACAAATGAATAGATGAATACTTAAATTAATTTATGAATAAATAAAGTAAATAAACAAATAAAAGGAAATAATATCTTGATAAATTCAGACTTTCGACATACTCTGGCATGACTGCAATAGGGATCATTATCCTATCCCTTAAGCTGAGAGGATTCGCCCTTACCTGCCCCAATCAAATGCTCTGGCGACTAAAACCTTTATCTGTGTTGAACTCGAGAATTCTATTCTTGTTTACGTCAGATGGTCTCGTTTGGTCGTTTGGCTTTGCTGATTTACTTTCGTGACACCCCTACGGAGCTGAGTCGCATATTTTCTTTTGTAGGTTTGGATAGTAGAAAAAATATATATATATCACTGTGGCCATATTTCTGTATATAATATATTTTGGACTTTCAGGAACCTTCGTGGTACCCTTACGGACCAGTGGCACGCATCTTCTTTGTAGACTTAAAAAAAAAAAAAAGAAAAAAAAAAAGGCGAAAGGGAAATTTTGTGGAACAGAACTCCTTACAATGGAAACATGACCGAAACAATATGGAAACGTTTCGTTCACACGATAATGAAAAGAAGGGAGGTAAATAGCGACACAACGATTCAAATCTGAACGTGGTTAGAGGAAAGATGCGATGCCCCGAAACGCGCGCGCAGATAACCTAACGAGAGATAAGATCAAAACGGGGAAAAGACTAATTTAGTCTTTGCACGTAAGGGCAAAGCATGTGTGTGTGTGTGTATTTATGTACATATACATATATGTATATATATATATATATATGTATATATATATATATGTATATATATATATATATATATATATATATATATATATATATATATATATACACATATATATATACTCGTACAAACATGCATACAGGGCATATATTTTTGTATGTAGACAAACATGCAAGCATTATTTCATACATACATACATACATACGTGCATACATACATGCGTATATACATACATACATACATACATACATACATACACACACACACACATACAAATATTTCATGTTCTTTCGTTTTGGGCAGAGTACGTAATATCACTAAAGAACGTTTACCATGAAGTCACACTTGATTCACGTTACATCCATGACGTCACAGATGGGTCACGTAACATCAGTGACGTCACATTTAGATCATGCGTAACAGTTATGACGTCAAACTTGGGTCACATTACATTAATGATGTCACACTTGCTCTATGTAACATTCATGACGTCATAATTAGTTCATGCGTAACGAAAGGTCATGACGTCACCATTGATTCACGTGAAATCCCTGATGTCACGAATGGGTCACGTAACATTAATGACGTCACAT
>NC_134787.1:17222582-17230082 GCF_046742065.1 Oratosquilla oratoria
AAGTCTCACCTGTGTTCGATATGTTACGAAAGACGAGAATAAGACTTTCCGAATAACTGTGACCGGCTTTATCAATAAAAGTATATAAGCAGAAAATTTTAATAGAAACAAATAAATTAATAGATAGATACATAAATGAGTAAATAAAGACAAGATAAATAATAAATAGATAAATGAAATAAAATAACCTATGTCGCTGAGGTGACCCCCAAAATGAATAAAATAATAATGAAAAAAATTATGACCTGATATTATGATAAAAAAGGCTAATGAGAAATAGACACACTTTAATTAAACAATTTAGAAATCACTGACCCGACATCATTCACCAACTTTTATAAAAAAAAAAAAAATATCCAATTTAAAAAGGAAAAAAAAAAGTTCTTTCTAGCCAGCCTTTCCTCGCCGGCAGGTAATCATTGTTGGAGCAACCCACGGAGCTCCGCCGTCAGATAGTTCACTTCAACTTTTGCTCTAAGCCACCTGAGGCAGCCCTGCTGGGAAACAGAAATAGTATCCTACGTTTTACAAAGACAAGAGATACGCATTTTTCTGTGTTGGTGTTTGTGCTGGTGGTGTTGATGGTGATGTTTATGAATATGAAGGTGCTAGTGCTGGTGTCGGTGCTAGTGTTGTTGCTGATGTTTGTGTTTGTGATGGTGTTAGTGATTGATGGTGTTGGTGCTGGTGATAGTGTTGGTGCTGGTGATAGTGTTGGTGCTGGTGATAGCGTTGGTGCTGGTGATAGTGTTGGTACTGGTGATAGTGTTGGTGCTTGTGTTTGTGATAGTGTTAGTGATTGATAGTGTTGGTGCTGGTGACAAGTGTTGGTGCTGGTAATAGTATTGGTGCTGGTGACAGTGTTGGTGCTGGTGATAGTGTTGGTGGTGGTGATAGTGTTGGTGCTAGTGATAGCGTTGGTGTTGGTAATAGTGTTGTGCTGGTGATAGTGTTGGTGCTGGTGATAGTCTTGGTGCTGTAGATAGTCTTGATGCTGGTGATAGTCTTGGTGCTGGTGATAGTCTTGGTGCTGGTGATAGCGTTGGTGCTGGTGATAGTGTTGGTGCTGGTGATAGTCTTGGTGCTGGTGATAGCGTTGGTGCTGGTGATAGCGTTGGTGCTGGTGATAGCGTTGGTGCTGGTGATAGTGTTGGTGCTGGTGATAGTGTTGGTGCTGGTGATGGCGTTGGTGCTGGTGATAGCGTTGGTGCTGGTGATAGTCTTGGTGCTAGTGATAGTCTTGGTGCTGGTGATAGCGTTGGTGCTGGTGATAGCGTTGGTGCTGGTGATAGTGTCGGTGCTGGTGATAGCGTTGGTGCTGGTGATAGCGTTGGTGCTGGTGATAGTGTTGGTGCTGGTGATAGGCTTGGTGCTGGTGATAGTCTTGGTGCAAATATCACTACTGTTCCTTCTACTGCAGCTGTTAGTTGCAATCTACTATTGCCGCGTCTACTGAGGGTGCAATTCCTCAAGTTACCATCACCCACCTCTGGACACTCTACCCTCTTACCACAGACCTCACCCTCCCTTTACACCACTCCCCAGGACAACCTGACCTCCTGACCCGCGGCCCCGCATTATCACCTCGCCAACGATCTCCCCATGGTATCCAATACCGACTCTGTAGCTAAATGCGCGAAGAAGCAGAGTGCATCTTCTTCCCATGCTGTAGGACAAACGACCTGAGATGGACGGTTTATGGCTTCGGGTCAAGGAAGAAGGTTCTTGGGTCGCCAAACCCTTTTTCGAACCTTAAATGGGTGCACAAATAGTCTTGGATTTCTTGTTTTATAACCCAGGTACTCTTCATCCATGAGAAGCTAAGATGGGGGACAATTATGGGGGATGGGTGGGTGTTTTGACATGGCCACCCCCTTTATAAGGGGGAAATTCTTTTTATTGCATGTATGTACATGTGCAGTATGTATGTGCGCACGTATGTATATATATATATGCATGGATAAATATGTATGTATGTATGTATGCATGTATACATGTTTGTATGTATGAATGTACGTATGCATGTATGTATGCATATATGTATATATGTACGTATGTATATGTTTAGATGTGTATATCTGTTTTGGCTACAGTCAGACGACTTCATTAAGCAATGGGAACCCCAGAACCCCCACCAAACCCCTCCACCTCCACCCCTACCCCACCTGAAACCCCTATATCATACCCCATCCCCACCCTAAACCAGTTTACCCACTCCCTAAGCACCACCTTTCCCCCCTTACCATCATCACCCCACTCACTAAACTACCTCCCCCACCATCACCCTTCCTCAGCAACACCCCAATTCCCCAACCTCACAAAGAAAAGGTTAATGTTGAAGCAACATGCAGTGTTCCCTCGTTTGAGTCTACACCTGTAGGCAGTTTTCTTCCTTAATGGTCGATTCTCATGATATGCCGTACCATCAGCAACTGACCTCCCTAAATTCTCTGATTGCGCGCCTTACACAGATCAACAAAGATAGACCTTAGTTGGGCTTGCTTGCATGATCTTCATGCAAGACTGCTCGATAATTTTGGCTAAGTTTTCCTTGATCACCTTCCAGCGATGAAGATGTAAACGATTCAATTAAGATGAAACGAGTTCGTTGTGGTGATGAAGATATGTTTTGGCTCGGACTTTACGTTTCCAAAGGGGAAAGGGCCATTGGTTTGTACATTAGATACACATGCACGCACATACACACACACGCATGCGCACACACACACACACACACACGCACGCACGCATACACACGCACACACACATGCACACACACGGACATAGAATTATATATGTATTAGATACATACAAACATACCTACCTACCTACGTACACACATATATGTATACATACATACATACATAAATACATACATACATACGTACATACACATAAACATACATACACACATACAAAAATACATGCATACATACATACATATACATACATTTATACATACTGTGCATTTACAAATGTATCTCATCTATCGGCAGCAAATATTTTTTTCTAATATTCTTCAGTCGCCCTCCACAGGAAAAAGTATTTGACAAAAACTAAAAATGACAAAAACCATAAAAGGTTTAGGCTACTCTCACTCTAAGTGATTTCACCAAGTCGCGTCCTTATCTCACAATCTTTACATCTCCCGTAATCATCTTTTCCCTCCCAAGCCGCCAACGTGACTCTTGTTATCACCAGATATGACCAAACGAGTACAATAACCTCTTCAATCACTTCCATATCACACGATAAGATAAGAGACTACAGCGGTAATCGTTTCAATCACGGTTTGGGATAGAAACGCTGGTGAAATAAAAGTCCTTAATCGTTTTGGGGGTGCGTAAGTGTAATGCCCCACATTCCGTTTTCTAAGACGGGATACTGACGTCATGCGGTTGCTGCCAATTTAATCTATTTATGTATTTATTCATTCATTTATGCATTCATTTATTTATGTATTTATCTATTTATTTATTTATTTATTTATTATTATCCCTTCAATTCACAACTTTGTTCTTTTATAATTTTGTACCAAGATTTTGTCAGTAGAAGAATGACACAAATAAAATTCTCATAAGCATTTTACAATCTAGAGCACTAGCCAGCCCCAACATATTCAAATCTTGTGTTTTAATGTAATAGATAAAGCATTATAAATAAGTAAAAACATAAACTAATAAATGAATGAACAAACAAAATAAAATAACTATGAAAATCATAAAAAATAATCCAAATAAATAGACAAAAAATAATAACTGAATACTAGACATAAAAAATAATAATTCAAGCAAATAAAAACATAAATAAATTAATAAAAATAATAAAATAAACATGATGTGTAAAGCTCTGAATACTAGACACAAAAAATAATAATTTAACCAAATATAAAGATAATTAATTAATAAAAACAAAAATAAACATATGTAAAGCTATACTAGACACAAAAAATAATAATTCAATCAAATAAAAGATAAATAAATTGATAGAAATAATAAAGTAAACATGATATGTAAAGCTCTGAATACTAGACACAAAAAAAATTATGATAATTCAACCAAATAAAAAGATAAATAAATTGATAACAATAATAAAATAAACATGATATATAAAAATCTGCTTGCACCGCACCTTCAACCCTTGACAGCTTCCTCTTCTCACCGCCGTCGTGTCCTCCTCACCTTTGACAGCCTCACTGCATTTACAGCCCATGATCGACATAGGCCCTCGATCAGACATCGCCAACTGCATCCTAAGAACACAGCGGTGAGGCCCGAAGAAGCCATCAACAGCCTGAGTACCCCAAACAAGGTTATGCTTGTGCCGCCATAAACTAGGTGTTCAATAAGGTGAGATTGTTTGCTCTCTCTCCCCCCTCCACCTACCCCCCTCTCCCCCACTCCCCCACCACGACCTCGTCTGGTGTGACCCTATGACCTCTGTGTGACCTCTGATGTCTCCTGAAGATGACGTCAGAGAGTCTGAGAGGCAATTCCTACATTTCGAGCTGGCCGTAATCAACATCATCATCATCTTCACCACCACTATCATCATCATCGTCATCCTTACAAAGGATTACAAAGGCGGAGCATGCCGACAGGAGACATTTTGGTCCATAACTAGGTCGGATGCGAAAAAAATAATGATAAAAAAATAGAAAATAAAATAAGATAAAAATTATAATATAAATAATAATAAATGAAATAGATAAATGCATAGGTATAGTTAAATAATAAACAGGTAAGTAGTAAATAATAATAAATTGACATCATCATCATCACACAGTGAACAGATTCTCGGTAACTGTTGTGAGTTCGTTTATGTCGAGACGACTTCGGTTATTATTTTCATTTTTCAAATCTCCAATTATGAAATGGACCTTTACTGAAAGTCAGATGTGGCGAGTTAAGATAAAGTAAAACAATGCGAAAGCTAAACACATTGCTGAAATATTCTTACGGAAGTCTAGACCTTGAACACTGTAGCCCAAGTCTTCTTCCAGCTATTAGAAGACATTCTTGTTCTTTATTTCTGAAAACCTGGAACACTGGATCACCATCTGGAAGCCCACAGACTCAAGGACACAGATGGCAACAGTCATGGGAACACAATTGACACCATCTGGTGGAAGAGACAAGGTGACAACTGTTGGAAGAAGAGACATCTCCTTGATGGAAATGATGGTAGATGTTGATGGAAATGATGAATACAAAAGCTTTTAATTTGATAATGATAGGCGTGGACAAAACATTCTGACTCATCCAAGTATTCACTACGAAAACGGTGTAATATTTTATATATTTCTCAGTACATGAATGCAAAAAATATACAAATAAATTAATCAGTTAATAAAAAATAAGCAAATGAATGAATTAATGAATAAATTCATTTATAGATATACAAAATAATCAGCAACAATGAATAACTTGGAAAACAAAACTCTTGGATAAACTAATAAATAAACAAATTCATAAATATACAAAATAATCAGCAATAATAAATAATTTAGAAAACAAAACTCTTGGATGAACTAATAAATAAACTGATAAATATACAAAATAATCAGCAATAATATGGATAACAAAACTCTTTGGATGAATCAAAACTTTTGCCCACGACTGTATGTACTAGATGAGACGCCACAAGGAACCTGGAGGGATGTCATCTGCTGGATATGAGGTCCTCCCGGACTACATCCTCCTCCTCCTCCTCTTCTGCGTCCTTTCTCTTCCTCCTCTTCTTCTTCTTCCTCTTCCTCCTCCTCTTGTTCCTCCTCTTCTTCCTCTTCCTCATCTTCTCTTCCTCCTCTTCTTCCTCATCTTCTCTTCCTCCTCTTCCTCCTACTGTTTCTCCCCTTTCCTCCTCCTCCACTTGTTCCTCTTCCCCTTCTCCACCACCTCTTACTCTTCCTCCTCCTCTTCTTCCTTCTTCTCCTTGTCTTCTTCCTCTGCCTCCTCCTCCTGTTCCTCTTCCTCTTCCTCCTCCTCTCCTTTCTCTTTTTCCTACTCGTCTTCCTCTCCCTACTCTTTTTTCGCCTCCTCCTTTTCCTCTTCCTACTTCTTCTCCTCTTCCTCCTTCTTCTCCTCTTCTTCTCCTGACACGTGCCATTAACTGCACCCGGAACAATTCCTACGCGTACCAGTGACTGATCACTATCCTTCCCCCTCCCACATTTCTTCGACCTTGATGCTATTAGTTACTATGTGAAGATTATATATATATATATATATATATATATATATATATATATATATATATATATATATATATCATATACACATAATCATAATATTGATAATGATGATAATGATATTGATAATAATGACAATAATGATCATAATAAAAACCAAAACATCAACAATAACAATAATAATAGTAATAACAATGATGATGATAATAATCATAATAATAATAATAATAATAATAATAACAATAATAAAAACAATAACAATAATAGTAATTAGAATAAGAAAAGTGAGGGAGCGAGGGAGTAAAAAAAAAAAAAAAAAAGTTGTTGGTTTGTTTACAAGTGAACGGGAGGATCGTGTAAGAAGAGCCGGATAAGAGGTCTTTGCGTTTACTAATGGGCACCATTTGTGCACAGACTGCTTCAGTGGACACGACTCTACAGACGTGACCTTTGACCTTTCCCGACGGCGAGAAGCCAGATGGATGGAGGTTCGAGTCCCGTTAACAACCAACGCGTGATGGCGGTCAGGCCACAGAATTTCAAACACACAAGCGTAGTCAGAAGCATTTTATTATAAAGACAAATAAATCAATAAATCAATAAAGAAATTAGTGAATTAATCAAATCAACTAATTAATAAATATATACAAAGTTACTACAAATTAAACTAGATTAGATAACCAGATAAAAAATAAATTAATCGAAATAACTCATAACTAATCAAATGAAACTAAATTTAAAGCTAGAATGAATTAGATACTAATAAAGAAGGTAATGATATAGCAGACCAAGATCCAAACATCTAAAATAAATAAATGAATAATAAATAGATAAATAAAAATATAAAATAACTAAAGATAAAATTGAATAAATAAATAAGTAAAAAGGGGGAAAAATACAAAGGTTGTCACATTGGCGAGCGGTAGAAAGAGTCTCCTACAAAGGACAGGGTGAAGAAGGAGGCGGAATGAAGGCGTTGGCTCACAAAGGACGAAGCCGCAAAGCACCACAGCAGTCGCCGCCGCCGCCTCGGCCAACCACAGGTCGAGAATGTCCAAGTCATCATGTCTCCAAGGCCACAGTGACGGAGGTAAATAAAAGATTATTTTTTTGACACACGAACGAACACACGAACACACACACACACACACACACACACACACACACACACACACACACACACACACACACAGACACACGCATACACAAGTACACACATTACACACATACACATATACACATACACACACACACACACGCACACATACACACACACATAACTCATGGAGCAGTTGGTAGAGTTCTGGGCT
>NC_134787.1:17232582-17250082 GCF_046742065.1 Oratosquilla oratoria
AAACACAAATCAAAACAAAAGAAAACATAAAAAAGTCTCCCCCCCCAAAAAAAAAAGACTCAAAGAAAACAAACAAAATACAAATATAAGCCTACAAACAAAAACACATCTTTTGGACTAAGATGAGGTCTAGTTGCCAGGACGCATCTGATGAATCAGACAAATGATAGATACTTTTCTAGAATATACATCATCTTAATCTAAGGTCGCAGACATGTGGTCAGATACATAAATACCGCCTCTCAGTCAAACTTGCTAATAAATCTTTAAATAATAATTTACTTTTCACAGACATAAATGCTCAGCGGGTCAATAGGCATAGTGCCCCGTGCACAACTGGACAATAATGATATAGAGAACTTAGTTGTTTGTATAATACAATTCACAAAATAAACACCATTAGTTCGCATCAAATCAACCATGTGAATGTCGGCCATCGATCAAAATTATCAACTAGAATTCCAATAGAAGCGCTGGAGATTCTACGAATGAAGATGAATTACTTGGAGAGCATTGGGCACTAGATATACACGCCTCTGATGTCGCTAGGTGATTTTATTACGATAGATAAGAAGTCAATCCTAGTTTAAACTAGCTCTCTGTAAGGTGTCTTTCAACCCCATAGTTTAACAAAATCACCTGACAAGAGCCCATAATACATACATTACATACATATACCAAAGTTGTTTTTTTTTCCTTTACAAGGGAGGTAGCCAAAAAACAAAGGAATAAAATCCACTCCCACCCATTCCATCCCCACATAATAAATAGATAAAAGTGTTCCACGGGATTGAAGGTCTTCATGGCAATAAATCCGAAGCTCCTGGTCACACGATCGAAGCCATGGGACTATAAGTTAACCACATGAATGTTGTTTGACTAATAAATCTATATATTTACTACCATATATGACTCGTCAGTGTGTGTGTGTGTGTGTGTGTGTGTGTGTGTGTGTGTGTGTGTGTGTGTGTGTGTGTGTGTGTGTGTGTGTGTGTGTGATTCACCATGGTCTTGGATCACGTGTTGGACTCGTGATCGACAGCTATTTCCCTCCCGTAAGAGCTCAGAGCTCATGTATGACCGATCTATGGGTAATGCTGTGACGTTTACACGCACTCACACACCCAACTCCCCGGCCACGAGATTTGGAGTAACAACCCGCAGCGCAGCAATACTGAAATTATTTCATCTCTGGGCTGTGTGTGTGTGTGTGTGTGTGTGTGTGTGTGTGTGTGTGTGTGTGTGTGTGTGTGTGTGTGTGTGTGTGTGTGTGTGTGTGCTCGCGCGCACGTGCGGGTGTGTGTCTACATAGAATAACACCTTTCATACAGGGTGATACTTGTCCTTTTCATCTCGCTGTCGTCAGGTGATTTTATTAATATCTGCGATACTCTCTCGGTAGTGGAGGGGTCATGCCATTTCACGAATAAAGAAATAAAGCAAAGAAAAAAAAAGAAAAATAAAGAATAATGAAAATTAATATATATGCAGATATCAAGAACATGTGTTATTTACACAACACCAGGAATAGCTAATAAAGATACCATTTGGCAGATAAAAGAAAAGAAACAAAAAAGTAAAAAATAATGAATGAGACAAGAATTAAAGAAATAAAGATGTCAGAAAGGAAAAGAAAAAAATAAGAATAATGACAATACAAAAGAAAAGAAAGAACGAAACAAGAATTAAAGAAATAAAGATGGGTTTCGAAAAAAAGAATAATAACACACACACACACACACACACACACACACACACAAAATATGAAGACGGCGTTGATAATAACGCCCACAAGAAGTCTGTACAAAAGCTGTCAACCCCCGGCATCGCATCTGCGAAAGAAAACATCTGAGATGACGTCAGCAGAAGCATCTGCTAACGGAAACTCCCGATGACAGCCACTCGGTCGTGGCTGCGACAGGTCAAGGGGAAAGCAGGAATATTATATATATATATATATATATATATATATATATATATATATATATATATATATATATATATATATATATATATATATAGAGAGAGAGAGAGAGAGAGAGAGAGAGAGAGAGAGAGAGAGAGAGAGAGAGAGAGAGAGAGAGAGAGAGAGAGAGAGAGAAAGGAGAGAGAGGAATGAGAAAGAAAAAGTAAAAAGAAATAAAAAAGAGAAAAAGACAAAAAGAAGAGCAAAAGAGAATAAAATAGAGAATAGAACAAGAAAAGAAAAAGAGAAGAGAACAAGACAAAGAAAAAATAAAGAGAGGAAAAGAGAGATGAGAGGGCGGGGTTTGGTCAGACATGGAGTTACGCCGCAATCCTCTTTATGAAAACCAAATACCTTTGCCAAGATCTTTTCACCAATCAAGGAGAGGCGAGCAGATGACGCTAACTACCGGGGCCATCCCAGCCTGAGGACTCGACCTGAGGCTATCGCAAGAAACCGAAAGAAAAATGAGATCCAGAAGACCCATAAAAGTTTTGCCCGAAAAGAAAAAAAAAAAAGAAAAAAAGGGGGGGGGGATTCTCTTGAAGTTGACAAATTCTCCCAAGAGATATCGATGGATGGGGGGAAAGAGTGGGGGAGGGTGTGGGGGAGGGAGTGGGAGAGGGAGTCAGGGGAGGGAGTGGGGGGAGGGAGTTGGAGGAGGGAGCGGGGAGGAGTGTGTTGGGGAGGGAGAGGGGGAGAGGGAGAGGGAGTGGGGGAGGGAGTGGGGGAGGGAGAGGGGGAGAGAGTGGGGGAGTGGGGGAGGGAGTGGGGGAGGGAGTGGGGGAGTGGGGGAGGGAGTGGGGGAGTGAGTCGGGAGGAGGGAGTGGTGAGGAGTGAGTAAGGGGGAGGGAGTCGGGAGGAGGGAGTGGGGGGTAAGTGAGGGAGGGAGTGGGGGGAGTGAGGGAGTGGGGGGTTTAAGTGGATGTGTCTAGTCCTTCCTTGGGGGAAGGAAACGGGGACAGACACTTCAGAAGAAAAGGTTAATGGGAAAGTTACAGAAAATTGAAAAAAAAATGGAATGAAGGAAAAATATTCGAAAAAATGTGACCTGGAAGGCGAGCTGAAGACGAAAGAGAGGATGAGAGGAAGGAAGGAGAGAGGAAGAGAGGATAGAGGAAGGAATGAGGGGGGGAGGAAGGAGATGATGAGAGGAAGGGATGAGAGAGGAAGGAACGAGGGTGGTAGGAAGGAGATGATGAGATGAAGGGAGGAGAGAGGAAGAGACGAGAGAGGAAGGGAGAAGAGAAAAAAGGTAGGAGAGAGGAAAGAACGAGGGGGGGAGGAAGGAGATGATGAGAGGAAGGAAAGAGAGAGGAAGGAACGAGGGAGAGAGAAAGGAAAAAGGGAGGAAAGGAGGAAGGAAGGACGGGAGGAGGGGGATGATGAGAAGAAAGGGAGGAGGGGAGGAGAGAGGAGGGTAAGAGGGGAGGAGGGGAGGAGGGGAGGAGAGAGGAGGGTCAGAGGGGAGGAGGGGAGGAGGGGTGGAGGGGAGGAGAGAGGAGGGTAAGAGGGGAGGAGGGGAGGAGGGGAGAGGGAGGAAAGGGGGAAGGGAGGAAGGGATGAATGGAGGAGAGGAGGGAAGGAGGAGGAGAACAGGGGAGGAGAGGAACAAAGGAAGAGGGGAGGAGGGGTTGAGGGAAGGAAGAGGGGAGGTGGGGAAGAGAGGAGGAGGGAGAGGGAGATGGGAGGGGTGAGGGAGATGGGAGGGATGAAGAGGAAGAAGAGGGGAGGAGAGGAGGAAGAGAGGAGGAGGATTGAAGAGGTGAAGAACTGGAAAAAAAAAAAAATTGCAAGCTAATTAAGTCGGAGAGGGAGGGGCTGACAAGGCTGCCAAAGGCTGACAGTCTATAATCCTGACAGGCGAAGCCCCTGAGCCGACTACAAAGAACATCGAGCCAATTCTAGATTTAGTCTCAATTGGTTTAATCAATTCGACCGAATTCTTCGAAAAGAATTAATGTGGTGAGTTTGATGGTAACTATCAGATGACAGCACCTTTCTAGATGATAATTCACATTTCTAGTTCCTAAGTGACCACCACCACTTGCTCTGGCTATCCAAACACATAGAGTACAGGTGCTAAACACATGTAAAAATCACATTCCTATGATAACAAATACATGTCATGTTTACATGGAAGCCCCTCCTCCCCGACGCGATATGATTGGTCCGTTGTTGGACACCGAGTGACGTCATGTCGTTTGCAGAGTGATCATTCGCTCAAGTGATCAATAAAGGCGGGGCTTGGCTTACAAGAGGCTTGGCATTAGTGCAAAGATGGATGGGAACGAGAGTAGCATTGTGCATCAATTTAGACACAAAGCTTTTATCATTCTTTTATTGATATTATCATCATCATCACTATTATTATTATATTTAGTATTATTATCATCATTATTATTATAATTATTATTAATATTTTCATTATCATACATAGATATTTGTATTATATATATATATATATATATATATATATATATAATATATATATATATATATATATACACATGTACATACATATATCGAAAGAAAAAATCTCTGGATGCTTTCTGCTAAGCAGTCTTACTATCTGCTTTAACAGGGTTATACAAAACCAGGTGAGGGGCATAACGCCAGAAGACGCTGAGTACCTGCTACCGAAGCCGTCACATTTGCCCTATCATGCGCTTTGGGGACTGTTGAGGCAGGTAACAATTACTGGAAATGGGATGGAAGTGCGAGATTCGAACCCACAACTAAGCAATTGCGAGACCAGCACGGGTCCGGTGACGCCATTGGCGCGTATAAAATTGTCTCCGTAATTCGTTATACATCAAAGGAGGCCCCTATCTATATGTTGCCATGGTTACCAATGCCGAACCCTGTTTCAGTCCAACGTGAATTAAATTTCAATTAATATACTCGTACATTTTTGCTAAACCACTGACGAGCTTGTTCTCCTAACTATACCTCACTGTAGAGAAAGGGATACACGTTATATATTATATATATATATATATATATATATATATATATATATATATATATATATATACATATGTATGTATATTTACATATATAGACATATATATATATATATATATATATATATATATATATATACATATAGATATATATATATATATATATATATATTTATATATATGTATCCTAGACTCTTTTTCCCCCATTATAAGGGGATGACCAAATCAAAATAAATGCACTCTCAAATAACCAGTACATGTTACTGAAAATTCCAGGTCACCGTATTTCCTTATTCGAAAGAAAAAAATAAATAAAAAGAGGACAAGACACTGGAAATCACTCCTCACAACGAAGACCAAAGGCCAACAAGGGTGACATTGTGTTCAAATTCATAAGAAACTCGACATTAAGTGACGTTCGTTCCCAAGAAAAGACAAAAGGTGATTTGGTCAAGAACCTTCAGCCTTTCAGCTACAGAATAGAGTTGAAGGAGCCATTGAAATTAATAAAATCGTCTGACGACAGCCAAAGCCACGTGATTCTATTCAGCCGAGGGAAACCCAGAAAAGGCTATCAGAGATAACTAGTGAACTGGTTTAACTCCAGCTAAGTAATCTTGTTTCGTTATGAAACCAGTTTCTTAACCTTTTCCGTCCTCAGCACACCTATAATGGTCAGATATAGGTATGATAGCAATCCCTATACATATGATTAGTATTAAACTGCTACATTACTAAGACGAACCTATTTCTTTTTAACCTAAGTTAAGAAACACTATGTTAAGGGATCCTAACTCTATTAAATGGTTAAGATAATCTCGTTTTAATATCGTTTAAGGCCAAACATACTCCTTTGGCGTGTACTCCATCTTTCTGCCGTGTGTGTGTGTATGTGTGTGTGTGTGTGTGTGTGTGTGTGTGTGTGTGTGTGTGTGTGTGTGTGTGTGCGTGTGTGTGTGTGTGTGTGTGTGTGTGTGTGTGCATGTGTGTGTGTGTGTGTGTGTGTGTGCATGTGTGTGTGTGTACGTGTGTGTGTGTGTGTGTGTGTGTGTGTGTGTGTGTGTGTGTGTGTGTGTGTGTGTGTGTGTGTGTGTGTGTGTGTGTGTGTGTGTGATTCACCATGGTCTTGGATCACGTGTTGGACTCATGATCTACAGCTATTTCCCTCCCGGAAGAGAGCTCAGAGCTCGTATATGACCGACCCCCAATTCCCCGCCCACGAGAGTTGGAGTAACAACCCGAAGCGCAGAGAAACTGAAATCATTTCAGCCATGGGCGGGATTCGAACCAGAACCTCCATAGTGGCAGCCGGGAACTCTACCAACTGCGCCACGAGTGTGTGCTTGCGTGCATGTGTGTGTGTGTGTTTGTGTGTATCTTATCATTATCACTGTATATATTGTACATAAACCGGTTTCGATCTGTTGGTGAAAATACCACAGATCAAGTTGTTAAATCTATCCTGATTATAAACCTTTTGGTCGTGGTTTTTGATACATCATTGTACATGTTGCCAGCAAGAGATTTCGTTGATGCGAGAATGGGCCTTTGTAAAACATAGTCAATAAAGAGTAAATGATTAAAATATAGATAAAAAAAGATACTGATATCGAAGACTATCGTATAGGAAGATGGATAGTTAAAACACAGATGTTTTTAAATAAAAAAGTAAATAAATAAATAGATAAATAAATGAATAAATGAATAAATGAATAGATTCCATGATGACAGCAGATTTCATTGACCTGAAAAATATTTATCTTTCTCGTAGTAAAAAAAAAAAAAAAAAAAAAAAAAAAAAATCACCAAAACACTGTGCCAGCGTTCTTGAAACACAAATGAAAGATTTTTCTCTCGTGGTCACAGCAGGATTCCGAAATTTCTTGAAGACATCTGTCGAAGTCGAGGAAACTTTTTTTTCCCCATGAAGATTTGATCTGCTCAGAGTTAACGTAATTATGATAATCAGGGGCCATGATTCTTCAAGAACCAGGCGCATTAATCAAAAGGTTTTTGAGTGAATTCATAGTTACATGATTTCTCATGTTATATATATATATATATATATATATATATATACATATATGTATATAACATATGAGAAATCATGTAACTATGAATTCAATCAAAAGGTTTTTGAGTGAATTCATAGTTACATGATTTCTCATGTTATATATATATATATATATATATATATATATACATATATGTATATATATACATGTATATATACATATATAGACATACACAGACACACACACGCGCTCGCGCGCACACACACACACACACACACACACGTACAGACACACAAACCATACATTCTCATAAGTACATTAAGTCACCGTTTTAATTAACAAAGAAACATCTTTTTCGCCAAATAATAATATGCACCAACATGGAGAGAATATATTTAATATTAGTAGAGGAGGAGTAACATAAGAAGAGGAGGGGAAGATGGAAGAGGTTGAAGATATGAAGGTCGAAGAGGTGGAGGTGGAGGAGGTGGAGGTGGGGAAGTGGAGGTGGATATGGTGGCGGTGGAGAAAAAGGAGGAGGACGAAGAGGAGGAGGAGGAGGAGGAGGACGAGGAGGAGGAGGAGGACGAGTAGGAGGAGGAGGAGGGTGTATAAAGGTAGAAGAGGAGGATGTATCAATGTGCAAGAGGAGGAGGGTGTATGAAGGTGGAAGAGGAGAAAGGTGTATGAAGGTGGAAGAGGAGGAAGCTGTATGAAGGTGGAAGAGGAGGAGGGCGTATGAAGGTGGAAGAAGTGGAGTTGGGTGTGGAGGACTTGAGGTGGAGAAAACAGAAAAGGAGAACCACGAGGAAGCAGTATCTCTTCCGCCCCCCTCCCTAAAAAAAAAAAAAAAAAAAAAAAAAAAAAAATGATAATAATAATAATAATAATAATAATAATAATAAATAAACAAATATAGTATAGATAAATAAAAATAAATGGAAATGAATGAATATCATATAATAATTAAAAAAAAACAGAATATGCGAAAGAATAAAAGGAAACAATAATTCAACTTTCTAATCCCTCCAGATCCCAGAGTCTCAGCGTCTGACAGAAACCATCGACCCACAGCAAAGTAGACAACACCAGAAGCTCCCGCGAGCTTCCAGACTCTGGAAGCTTTGCCAAATTGCGTTCGGGCTCTTGAATATCAATGCCCCGACCCCGAAGTCTCCTCCAACGGTTGATAAACGGCGCTGACCAGACGATTCTCGAAGATTCTGAGCTTCCGACGCGCCTTGATAAGATTCTGAAGGGAAAGAAATTGTTCACAATTGAGGTCAAAAGGATTTGTTTACGTCGGAGACTTTCGGGACAATGGGGGATCTATTACTCTCTCTCTCTATCTCTCTCTCTCTCTCTCTCTCTCTCTCTCTCTCTCTCTCTCTCTCTCTCTCTCTCTCTCTCTCTTCTCCTTGCTTCTCGGTCTCTCTTTCTGCCTCTCTCTCTCTCTCTCTCTCTCTGTCTTTCTCTCTATTTGCTCTCCATCATCAGACCCTAAGAACAATCCTAGCCTCCGGGCATTCCTCGTGTGTTCTCCTGGATTGGTTACTGATCAGATAACTCGCAACTGAAACTTCCACCCTGGCCTCGATGCGGGGAAACTGCCCATGCCGTGGGAACAGAAGACCTATCATGTGACCTCAGGACTTGTTGTAAGTCACATTTTCCACTGAATAAAATCGCATGGCGGCAACCAGAGAATGATATGCAAGTCATGGCCATGAGGAAAGGGACAGGCCTCATGGGAGTGGATCTAGTATGTGGTCTTCCACATAAGGAAAACAATTCTTTATGATTAGCTCAAGTATGCGGTCTTCCACATAAGGGTAACAATTCTTTATGACTGGCTCAAGTATGCGGTCTTCCACAGAAACAAAACATTCCTTATGATTGGCTCAAGTATGCGGTCTTCCACATAAGAAGACAGTTCTTTATGATTGGCTCAAGTATGCGGTCTTCCACATAAGGAAGACAATTCTTTATGACTGGCTCAAGTATGTGGTCTTCCACATAAGGAAAACAATTCTTTATGCTTAATATGAGGCGGCGATTTCGTCATTAACAAACGAAAAGTACATTAAATAATTTTCCAATGGCAGGAAAGTGTGGGTCCTACGACAGGAGGCCCTGAGTAGCTTCGGCAGAAGCTTTCGGGGCTGTTTGGGATGGGAGCAGATAGCAAACACTCGTAGAGAATTGCAGGACTCGAACCAACGACTAAGCCATTGCGAGACTACGCCATCAGTGCGGAGCTTATTACCATAATACGAATATCCTGCAAATGTATATTGAAATTGATTTATCATGTACATGGGGTAGTCAGAGCCTCTGGTTCAAGAACACGTTTCAGGATGAAGACTTCAGGTCTCCACTTCAGCTAACAAATGCGACATTTGTCATCTGCTGATCGGGGGATGGAGTCTGAAAGGGCCCGGGTAGAGAAAAATAGATTTCTTCCGAGGGAGCTTCTTAAGAGAATTTTCTATTTTCACTTTTATCTTTTTTCATTTATCTGTTTATCTACTTATTTGTTTATTTGCGTATTTACCTATTTATACGTTATTTATTTATTTAGTGTATGTATATTTATTTGTTAACTGAGTTTCCTATAGAGATGAAGTAATTTTTTTTATGTTTTTGTAATTTTCCCTCAGACTAAGAACAAGACAATGAGGATACAGACAGAATGAAATAATTAAACACACTCTGTCCCGAACAGTGTCAAAAGTAACTAAAACTAATAGAATAAATCAAATAAATAAACAAGCAAAATCACAAACATACCGACACCTATAAGATGTTCATACGTGGTTGAACTTCTTGAACACTCAAGTGTACAGCAGCGTGCAAAAGTGAACAGCTTCTTGTCACTCCGCCAATCCAAGATGGCCGACAAAATGGCTGCCAAGTAGAGCTATCTCTCCAATAGCAACATCTAATTATATCATATTTCATGAGTCCCTCCGTTTCAAACCTAGACAACGTATATTTGAAATCGTCACGACCGTCTTGGATTCTAGAAAAATATTGATCTATTTTTGCTTGTAATTGTATCCTGCTGTGGTGCATTGATCTCTGATCTTGACTCATAAACTGCGTTAGGTTCGATTTTGGTCAGCATTAAATACAGGTCTGTTCCACACCCCTATTTGGCTATCCTAACACGAAAGGTTAAGGTGTTGACGACACCGATCACAGCAAGGACCTGACCTATACTCTCCCACCCCACCCATCCTCCTCCTCCTCTTCCTCCTCCCCTCCTCTTCCTCTACCCTTCCTCCTCCCATTCCTCCACCTCGTCCTACTCCCAACCCTCCTCCCCACCCATCCTCCTCCTCCTCCTCTTCCTCCTCCTCTACCCTTTCTCCTCCCATTCTTCCACTCCGTCCTACTCCTAACCCTCCTCCCCAACTTCCTCCACCACCTCCTCTACTTCCTCCTCCTACCCCTTCTCCTTCTCCTCCTGTTCCTCCCAACCCTCCACCCAGCCCTCCTTCCATCCCACCTACCCCTCCTCCTCAACCTCTTCTTCCTCCCACTCCTCCCCACCTCCTCTCCATCCTCCTTGTCTTCCTGTTCCCCATCCTCCTCTCCCTCCCTCCTCTTCTTCTTCACATACGAAACTTCAAAGCACAAAAAAAAAACTTCTTTAAAATACTACGATCAAAAATATGCAAAAATGTTCCTTTCGATCTTTTGCGAAGGAATGGCACCCCTTGTCAACAAGTGTCCATTGCATTGGCAAGATTCTTCTGTCTAGACTGCTATACATGACTAGAATTCCTCTAGACAATATTTGGAGAAAAACGATCAGCTTAAAGCCTTATGTGCCTTAGGTTGAGTGTGTGTCCCACGTTTGGTTGCATCTACTGTATAATACACTACTGTATTTTCTGGGTTGGAGCTGCTGTTGCAAAGAGAGAGAGAGAGACAGAGGGACAGAGAGGAGCGAGAGAGAGAGAGAGAGAGAGAGAGAGAGAGAGAGAGAGAGAGAGAGAGAAACACACACACATACACACACACAGAAAGAGAGAGAGAGAGAGAGTTAGAGAGAGTGAGAGGGAGATAGACACACACACACACACACACACACACACACACACACACACACACACACACACAGTGAGAGAGATAGAAAGAGAAAGAGAGAGAGAGAAAGAGAGAAAGAGAGAGAGTGAGAGGGAGATAGAAACACACACACACACACACACACACATACACACACACACACACAGTGAGAGAGAGAGAGAGAGAGAGAGAGAGAGAGAGAGAGAGTGAGAGTGAGATAGAAATACACACACACACAGTGAGAGAGAGAGAGACCTAAGCAAGTTCGATGAGTTTATGCAATTTGATAAGCGTAATGGAATATCCGTACGGTTGGTATTCCTGAGTATTTAGTGATTTTTTTCTCGCCCATACACCAGCTTTCCCTACAGTTGGCATGCCTGAATAGAGAATATTTTCTCTAGCCCCAATTTCCAACATAATTGGTATCCTTGACTACTCAATGTTTCCGTACAGTTGCAAGCACTGATTACTCAATACGAGAAATTCTCTGACAGTGAGATAGAAATAGAGATAAATAATTAGATAAATGAATTAATAAATATCTAAATGAATACATGAAGAAGTATCTAAACAAATGTATGAATAAATATATAGAAATAAACAAGTAAATAAATGTATAAATTAATCAATGAAGAAATATTTAAACAAGTGTATACATAAATAGATAAAATGAATACGTAAATTAATCAATTAATAAATTAATAGACGAATAAATTGATAAACAAATAACCAAATAAGAAAATTTTAATTTCGGTGTCCTTGGGCGAGATGCAGGGATGACCCATCATCCAGGAGGTGCCAAGATAAGAGGGAAGGAAGAGGGTGGAGGGGAGTGGAATATATAGGAAATGGAATGGGTGGGAGTGGTTTTTATGCCTTTGTTTTTATGGATACCTCCCTTATAAGGGGGAGAAAGCTTTTGGTATATGTCTGTATGTATGTATGTATGCATGTACTGTATGTATGCATGCACTGTATGTATGTATGCATGTACTGTATGTATGTATGTATGTATGTATGTATGTATTTATGTATACACTGTATGTCCTTCAGCTAAATAGAAATACTTTCCCGGTTCCGCGTACAAGACGCAGAAATGCGGAATTACGACGACATGTGACGTAAACTAGAAACTGTCAATTTAGGACAAAGACCTCAAGGGACTCCACCCCTTTCGTACCAGGTGATCCGTTACCTTCCATTTCAGCTGTCGCCAGGCGATTTTATTCACCTCCGTGTTTAAAAAAAAAAAAAAAAAAAAGGGTTATGGCCAAGTCGTGTCGACTACTTTTCCAGGTCGATAATGTCAGCATGCCATTGCCTTGTCGTCGAGCTGCATTCTTGGCTCTCTCGCTCTCTGTTTCTCTCTCTCTCTCTCTCTCTCTCTTACTCTCTCTCTCTCTCTCTCTCTCTCTCTCCTCTCTCTCTCTCTCTCCCTCTCTCTCTTCTTTCTCAAGAAAAAACTACTGCCATGACGTCATCCTCCGAGGTCATGCAAGAATTCCCTTTTTTTTCCAGAAAATATTTTTTACACCAAGATCTTTTTTTTTTTCATACTTTTACCCTTCTTGAAAAAATTGTTTCAAGGTTATTTTTCATCACGGGGATTTATGATGAGAAAGAGGAGAAACCAAAGGTAAAAGTAAGAGGAGAAGGAGAAGGAGGAGGAGGAGGAATAGGAGGAGAAAGGAGGAGGAGGAGGAGAAAGGCGGAGGAGAAAGGAGGTGAAAGAGGAGAAAGGCGGAGGAGAAAGGAGGTGGAGGAGAAAGGAGGATTAGGGGAAGAAAGGAGGAGAAAGGAGGAGGAGGGGGAGGAGAAAGAAGAAGAAAGGAGAAGAAAGGAGGAGGAGAAAGGAGGAGGAGAAAGGAGGAGGAGAAGAAAGGAGGAGGAGAAGAAAGGAGGAGGAGAAGAAAGGAAGAGGAGGAGGAGGAGGAGGAGGAGGAGGAAGAGGATAGTTGACATTCGCTGGCCCTCCGAGGGCGGAGCAAAGGAATTCCTGGAGAACCTCCTCGGGTTCTCGAAGTCGAGTTCGGGCAGGACCTCTTGGCCGAATAAGGAACTTCTTTTGGACGTCACTGCCCATGGCGCTTCCGAAGTCATGATGTGAGATCATGAGTGTGTGAGTGAGTGAGTGTGTGTGTGTGTGTGTGTGTGTGTGTGTGTGTGTGTGTGTGTGTGTGTGTGTGTGTGTGTGTGTGTGTGTGTGTGTGTGTGTGTGTGTGTGTGTGTGTGTGTGTGTGAGCTTGTGTGTGTGTGTGTGTGTTATCTTATGTGCGTATGTGTATACGAACTTGTGTGCGTATGTGTACACGAGCTTGTGTGAGTGTATGTATTGGCTAACGTGTGTGTGTATAAGTGAGCTTTGTTTGTGTATATATGAAGCGTGTTTACATGTAAGCTTATATATGTATGTGTGTGTGTGTGTGTGTGTGTGTGTGTGTGTGTGTGTGTGTGTGTGTGTGTGTGTGTGTGTGTGTGTGTGTGTGTGTGTGTGTGTGTGTGTGTGTGTGTGTGTGTGTGTTTGTTAGTGCGTGCGCTCGCGCGTGTGTGTGTATTTGAATGTGAACGTATACAAGCATGTGTGTACAACCGAGAACGCGTGTATGTGTACATGTGTACACGCGTGATGACTCGCATATGTATACATGCGTTCGCCCCTGTACATCTTTTCATCCACCTCTATTCATTTAAGTATTTGACTCACCCTGTCTATTAGTAGTCGGAATGTTAATTAATTAACCAGGGGAAGGCAGTTAAAGTCAAGTTAGACAAGCTCCTGGACAATAGTCCATTGAACATTACCGTAACTAACTTGAGAAGCCAAGCTATTTGAACACAGCTTCTCTACCGAAAGCAAATTCCCTTATTATAAAAACGAGATAAGCGCAAGTTTTTTGGGGGCTAGAAGAATGGCAATTTTAATAATAGTTAATACCTTGGCCACTACATTCCGTTTTCTTCGTGAGGGTAATCCAAATGAAGACTCGCCTCTGAAGCTCAGTCTTTATTTATTTAGTTATGCTTGTCTAGATGTTTTAACTAGTTAAGAGCTGTAGTTCTTTGAGAGTAGTTTCGACTTAATGTACGCTACCTGGACTTTGTCTTAATCACTGGAGTGTCTAACCACCTGAGGAATTACTCAAGTGGTATGGGTGGTAGAAGTGTTCATGGTGGGTGTGGTGGTGATGGTAGTGATGATGGTGGTGATAGTGTGTTTAGTGATGGTGGTTGTAGTGATGATGGTAGTGATGATGGCGGTGATAGTGTGTGTAGTGATGGTGGTGGTAGTAGTGGATGTGGTGGTGGTAGCGTGTGGTGGTGGTAGTCGTAGTGGTGGTGTATTGGTGGTAGACGTAGTGTTGGTGGTATGTGTAGTGTTCATAGTGGTGGTGGGTATGGTGGTTGCAGTTGTGGTGGTGGCAGTAGTGATGGTGGTAGTGGTAGTGGTGGTAGTGGTAGTAGTGATAGTGGTAGTAGTTGTTGTTCTTGTTGTTTCTGTTGTTGTTGTTTTTATTGTTGTTGCTATTGTCATTGTTGTTGTTGTTATTGCCATTGTTGTTGCCATTGTTTCTATTGTGAACTGTAGTTTACCATTGCTTCTATTCTACTCAAAGGTTGAAAAGGTTAAACATGCTAAGTGTTAGTACAAACTCATTACCATAATTTGAATAGTACGGCTACGCATGTGAAGACTCGTTTTTATACACACTTCATCTCAGGTTTATATATATATATATAAAAAAAAAATACTCCAAAGCTACAAATGACCTAATTAAAAGAAGGACCATGCAGATTAAAAGCAGGAGAGACGAAATAGAAAGAGTAGAACTAAACAAGTTTATCAACAAAAGGCAGAGATCAGAGAAAAGAAAGAGAAACATGAATGAAATAGAGGAAACTATTCAGAAAGGCAAAAGTATTAAAGGGACCGAGCGCAGACATGCTTTAGGAAGACAGCAAATGATGTTATATATATATATATATATATATATATATATGTATATATATAATTTTCTAAACATACCGTCACGTTCCAAGCTCGCTCTCTCACAGAGCCCTTACATGCCTAAGTGCTGCCCAGGGGCTAAGTTCTGTGATGACCTTCTCCCACTCCATCACCACTTCCAACCTACACCAAATCCCTTACTGCCTATGACCCTAATGTGTGCAACGTTATTAAAGGATGCCTGTATACATAAAAAAAATGATTTGCTGTGTGTTGTATAATGTGTTGTATAACCAAGTGAAAATTAACAAGTAAATATAATTTCATATTTTCCTGATTCTAACGCAAAAATCGTCGAGTATGGAAAAATATTCAAGGCTTCTTTGGTCTTTTTTTATTATTATTATCATCATTATTTTGACAGCCTTGTGGGCGGCAGTTCAGGCTAGAATTGCCCCCCCCCCTAGGCATATGCCCCTCCTATGTGAGAGCCCTTTTCTCTCTCTCTCTCTCTCTCTCTCTCTCTCTCTCTCTCTTTCAAAATAATCATAATAATAGGTAGATAAATAAGTATATAAATAAACATATTCGAATAAGAAAAATGGAAACAAGTTTATATGGTTCCTCAGAAATAATTATAATAATGATTAAATAGATAATCAGACATACATACGTATGAATAAAAGAAAATATATGAAGCCGGACCAAATATGAAAAGAACTCAAATTAATGAATAGATAAATAAATTAACAAATATGGGATAAAGAAAATAGGAGTGTAAAGCTAAATCAAATAAGGAAAATTATCAAACAGATAAACAAATAAACAGGCAAATAAACAAATAAACAGATAAATAATAAACAAATAAACAGACATACGAATACACAAGAAGGAAAAAGAAAATCGATATAGAGCCAAACCAAATATGGAAAAGTATAAAATAAACAAACAAATAAACAAATAAACAGACACGAATACACAAAAGGAAAAGAAAAAACATCTATATGGACCTAAAATCAAATACAGACAAATTCTTAATCCCATAAGAAGATAACGAGATAATGATATCTCCCCGACACTGCCAAGAAATCTGAATGGACAATATATTCCGTTTGATGTTGACTAATAACAAGAGACAAGTAATAAAATGTGCAATTAACGCTTTGTTGCAAAAGACTAAGGCCCAATATACGGCCTTGGAAGCTCTTAAATATGAAACGTGCGAAAACGTAGATACGCGCTTGCCATCCAGTGTAAACAAAATTATACATGGATACAGATGAATTCCTATGATGAATATTATCATTACATTATCGTTAAAAATATTATACTACTGTTATCAGTGTTATTACACACACAAATATATTATACATAATGTATATATATATAATATATATATATATATTATATATATATATATATATACTGTACATACTATATATATATACATATATATATATATATATATAAACATATATAATATATATATATATATATGTGTGTGTGTGTGTGTGTGTGTGTGTGTGTGTGTGTGTGTGTGTGTGTAGAAGCATAAGTATATCATATATATATATATATATATATATATGTATATTATATATTATATATATATATATATATATATATATATGTATATATGTGTGTATGTGTGTGTGTGTGTGTGTGTGTGTGTGTGTGTGTGTGTGTGTAGAAGCATAAGTATATTATATATATATATATATATATATATATATATACATATATATATATATATGTACAGTATATGCATACATCCTAAAAAAAATCATGATTTAGGTAGTTATTCAACTATACGGGTAAATTGAAAAATAGACAAATAAGTGAATGAATACAAATACAGATATATATACAAAGACAAGTATAGCCGGGACCATTTTCCTCATCCATCACAAACTACACTCAGAAAATATGCACAAATATATATACAGTAGTCAGTCATGCTCACTCCTATTGAAATTGACCTTTTCCTTCCTCCTCTCCCCTCCACCTCTCCCCTTCCTCCACCTCTTGCATCTCTTCCACTTTCTATTCCGCACCTGTGTATCCACCTTTTCTATAATCGTCCATTTCCTCTTCATGCATTCCTTTACACTCTTCTATCAGTTCTCGGTCTTCCTGATCATATGTTACCACCCACCTCTGAATTGTAACCTATTTTCTATAATCCCTGGGCAATAAGCACAATTATGTATAATATCTCTTTACTAGAATACTAGAGATATTTGGTTTTCTACATGCAACGTACATTACATAAAATATAGAAAAAATATAGCTGTAAAAGTAATTCCAACGATGTACAAAACACAACCGAAGCGATACAAAATTAGATGAGTATTAATTCGTTAAGAACTAAATAATAATACAAATCATAAACATGACATGAAAGCAAATGTCTGTTTACGTACGAAACACAACAAACCCAGTGATGCACAAAACAAAATCGAAACGACACAAAAACACATGACTACTAACACGTCGCAAAACAAAATCGAAACGCATACGACAACCAACA
>NC_134787.1:17255082-17275082 GCF_046742065.1 Oratosquilla oratoria
AAGATGTGGGACATTGCAAATGGTGGCTAAATCGATGTGCAAGAAAGGTGAAATAAAGATCATGGCTTACAGGCGGTTGAGGTGGTCATAATGAGAATTTTACTAGCGCTTCCATCCTGCTTCAGGTAGTGTTCAAATTAAGATCAAGATGCGATGTAATAAGAGGAAGTTGCAAACGATAAAGTACATGGAGACGATCTAAAAATGAACGAACAAAAAGAATAAATAAGACAAATGAAATAAAAATGGA
Organism: Oratosquilla oratoria; assembly: GCF_046742065.1. Lineage (NCBI taxonomy): Eukaryota > Metazoa > Arthropoda > Malacostraca > Stomatopoda > Squillidae > Oratosquilla > Oratosquilla oratoria. The sequence goes on from NC_134787.1 coordinate 17,255,333, forward strand.
ACAAAATAAAAAGATAAGTAAAAGATAAAATAGAATAAAAAGATAAGTCAAAAATAAAATAAAATAAAGAGATAAGTCATAAATAAAATAAAATAAAATAGAATAAAGGAAAATATAATAAGAATAAAAGAACAATCAAACAAACGGATAAATAAATAAAAACAATTTAAATTATTCGAAAAATGAGGTCAGAGGAAAAGTGGGAGATAAAACTCCAAAATACAAAGTAAAACTTTAAAAAAGTTCCGCAGGGACCTGATAGGGCAAACAAGACTAAAAAAGCAAAGAACAACTCCGCTTTTAACTCGGAAAATCCCCTCAAACGAAACCAGCTCAGGCCAGGGGAGTGAAAACAGGAAATAAACGACAGAATTTATGCTCCATGTTTAAGGAAAATGACAACAAGGCCCCAAGGAAAAAGAAGCGACATACGAATGGGTCGCCAAGAAGAGCAGGAGAGAAACTTTTTTTTTTTTTTTGGTGGGGTGGGGTGTGGAAGAGGGGGAAGGGGGAGGGGATGGTGGGAAAAGGGGGAAAGGGGAGGGATGGTGGGAAAAGGGGGTGGGAATGATGGGAAACGGGAGAAAGGGGGAGAAGGGGGAGAGCGTAGAGGGAAAGAGGGGAGAGAGTGGGAGGGGGAGGGGATAGTGGGAGGGGGAGGGGATAGTGGGAGGGGGAGGGGATAGTGGGAGGGGGAGGGGATAGTGGGAGGGGGAGGGGATGTTGGGAAAGGGGGGAAGGGGTGGGGAAATGAGGGAAGGGGTGGGGAAATGGGGGAGGGGGTGGGGAAAGGGGGGAGAGGGAAGAGGAGGGAGAGGGGAGAGGGGGAGGGGGTGGGGAAAGGGGGGAGAGGGAAGAGGAGGGAGAGGTGAGGGGGGAGGGGGAGAGGGGGAGAGGATGGTGGGAAAGGAGGGAGAGGATGGTGGGAAAGGGGGGAAAGGGGGAGAGGGGAGAGGAGGGGGAGGGGAGAGGAGGGAGAGTGAAGAAAAGGGAGAAGGAAGAGAGGGAGAGGGGAGGGGATGGTGGGAAAGGGGGAGAGGGGAGGGGAGAAAGAGGTGGGAAAGGGGGGAGAGGGGGAAAGGGGGGAAAGGGGAAGGGGGAAAAGGGGTGAGAGGGGGAGAGGGGGGAGAGGGGGAGGGGAGAAGACCGCCATAAACAAGAACATGAAAATATACAACCCAATTAGTTGGTGATCAAGTGGTCACACCACGCATGAGTTGAAGAAAACGAGGAAGGGGTGTTCCCTTCCCTTCCCTTCCCCCCCCCCCACCTTCCCTCCCTCCCACCATCACCCTCCACCCCTATCTCCTCATCGCTAAAATTATGGGGACCTATTTCTCACTACATCAGTTCTCGTTATCTGGGCTGTTAGCACAAGTATACAAGTTTCGGGAATACATTCTTTACCATTAATCTTTTTGTTTATTTATTTATTTCATTTACTTATTCTATTTATTATTTTATTTATTTGTTTTATCTATTTATTTCATTCATTTATTTTATCAATTTTATTAATTTAATTTATTTATTTTATTTATTTTATTAATCTATTTCACTTATTTATTTTATTTATTTTTTATTTTATTCATTTATTTTTTGTCCTCTTTGTAGATTTGTTTTGGCTCACTTAGGACATTTTTTTTTTCTTTTCTCTCTATTCCCTACCGTAGTTTTATTCTATCTTGTAGATGACTTTTTCATTACCGTGGATTTTTTTTTTTTTCCGCAACGTAGAATTTTCTCTTTCTTCTTGCAGAGGACTCCCCCGCCCCCCATACTGTGTTTTTCCGTAGATTTTTTCCTTCCCCGTGGACTAGAGAAACACACACACACACACACACACACACACAACACGAATCCTGCCCAGGGCTAAAATAATATCAGTATCGCTGCGCTGTCGGTTGTTACTCTAACTCTCGTGGGCGAGGAGTTGGGGTGTGTGTGCGTGTAAGGTCACAGTATTACCCATAGATTGGTCACATACGAGCTCTGAGCTCTCTTCCGGAAGGGAAGTAGCTGTCGATCAAGTGATCCAAAGACCATGGTGAATCACACACACACACAATTATATATATATATATATATATATATATATATATATACAGAGAGAGAGAGAGAGAGAGAGAGAGAGAGAGAGAGAGAGAGAGAGAGAGAGAGAGAGAGAGAAATGCATCTTGGAAGCGGAAACTCCTCCATTTATTTTCGTCTTCTTGTGTCACTTCCGCCCTCCCCCTCCCCCTCCCCCCGGCGGCACAGCTTGACTCGTTGGCACTGTCTGTCTGTCTGTTTGTTTTGTCTGCTTCCGTCTCACCTACTTAATCCCTTCAACTCTTTGACGCCATCATATATTTTGTTCTGGCTGATGCCAGATTTTTTTATATACTTATTTTATTCTATTTTATTTTGTTATTTCATTTTATTTCAATTTATTTTATTTTAGTTTAGTTTATTTTTTATTTTTTTCTATTTATCATTTATTATTACTATTATTATTATTATTTATTATTTTTTGAGATGGTTGACCTGGGACAAATTGGGTTTTATTCGGTCATGACCCTGTTGTGGTTATTGCTGTTATTGTTGTCGTCGTTGTTATTATTGTTGTTACTGTTGCTGTTATTTTGTTGTTATTGTTGTCAATGTTGTTATTGTTGTTATTTTTGTTATTGTTATCATTATCGTAATTGTTGGATTTAGTTGTTGGTATTGCTACAATTATTGTTCTTGTTGTTATTGTCGTAACATGCCCTTGTCCATTTCTTCTATTCATTGTCTATAAACTCGTAAATCCGAACTCATCAATAAAACTTTGCTTTACTTTTTCTACAACACATGTGCCTGACTTAGATCAAACATTTAATATGTCGAATTAATTAAGGTGAAGACTTAGTCGTTATAGCCAAAGGTTTGTATTGTATGTTCAGCATTCAAATTGTCCTTGATCCCTTGCATTGCATATAGCGAACTTTTTCGTTATATCAGAAGAACGGTCAGGAGGCCTCATTAGGGTCAATATAACCGAAATTACATATTGTACGTTCAGCATTCAAGTTGTCCATGATTCCGGCAATCATATAAAACCTTGCATCGCATATACCGAACTTGTTCGTTATATCAGAAGAATGGCCAGGAGGCCTCATTAGGGTCGATATAACCGAAAGTACGTATTGTACATCAAGTATTCAAATTGCACATGCTCTCGGCATTCGTATAAAACCTTGCATCACATATACCGAACTTGTTCGTTTTATCAGGCAAATGGTTGGTAGGCCTCACTAGGGTCGATATAGCCGAAGTTCGATGTGGTGAGGTTCGGTATAGCGAGGGTTTGCTATGAACCGATTGTCAGCATCACGTCCAACAGCCGTCAGTCTCTGTCAGCTTGACTGACTGTTGATCTCGTGTCTTCAGCAAATGCGGGTTCTCCTCTCTTGCTGTGACCCGAGTATTTACTCTAGATGTCACCAGACGATTTAATTCATCGTATTTCAGGATTTTGTTTTGTTTAATTATGTATGATTTACTTTTACTTCACTATTTTATCTATGAACTTGTTTATTCATATAAATTATTTCGTTTATTTATTGTTATTGTTTTGTGCTTGTCATAGTTCTCCTTTTACATACAATTTACTTTTGTTTCAGTGTGTTATCTATAGGCTCATTTTTTCATTGATTACTAATTTAATTTATTTGTTTATTCATTATCAATTTACTATTATTACTTTCATTTGTCGATTTTTTTCTTTTCATGTGGATGTATCCTTCTCAATAAAGCGCAGTTGTACAATGTATAATTGTATAAATAGAGGAAATTCATGAGTTTATGTGGATGACTAGCAACGTTTTAGCGGCAGACCAGAGCTTCATTATTTTCTTGACTGTCGCCAAGTGATTGAACCTTTGTTGGTTTGTCATACCAACAAGTAGATAGAATTTTGAATATTTTTATTTTTTAGTTCCGTCAAGTCATTTTATTCTGTTCTCTGGACGCTACACACACACGCTCGCGCACACACACACTCAGGGCTGAAATAATTTCAGTATCGCTTCGCTGCGGGTCGTTACTCCAATTCTCGTGGGTGGGGATTTGGGTGTGTGTGTGCGTGTAAAGGGCCATTTACACGGTCGAACAGTTTGAAAAACCCGGTTTGTCAGGCAAATGTTTGAAATGGTGTTTGACCGTGTGAATGGGGTATTTGGTCGTCAAACACGTTTGTCGAACGTGTTTGACAACCAAATACCCTATTCATACGGTCAAACATCACTTCAAACATTATTCGACCGTGTAAATGGCCCTTAAAATCACAGTATTACCCAAAAATCGGTCATATATGAGCTCTGAGCTCTCTTTCAAGAGAGAAATAGAAATTGATCATGAGTCTAACACGTGATCCAAGACCATGGTAAATCAGACACACACACATACACACACACAGTCATAATAAAACATACAAAGCGTGCAAGGCGCTAAACTCTTTATTACCTCTTAACTTTCCCATTCCTCCTTGGTTAAGTTGGCACCTCAAGACCGTTTTCAGCAAGCAAGGAACCCACCCACAGTTCATGTTCTCTGCCTCTTCAAGGTTTTATTGTTAACTTTAGCGGAGAAACATGAGAAAAAAAATGCGTCGGAATGCGGCTCTTTAAAATCCTGAGGGTTATCGCAGATTCTCGCTCGAGTTAACAATGACCTGAAGAAGGAGATCCCACTGAAGGGGTACTTCGCCCACTCCCACTCACTCACACACACACACACACACACACACACACACACACACCTCGCCCTCAACCCCGATGACCCTTTCTTTCGAGGTGGGTCTCCAAATTTATCGAATTACTTCTCCAAACTAACTTTTTCAAGGAAGATTTATGATTATTTTATTTATTTATCTATTTATTTATTTATCTATTATTTATTTGTTTTTTATTGATTTACTTATTTTCATTTCATTCTATTTTTTTTATTCTATTTTTTTTTATTCTGCTTTTTGTGTTCATGCCTTCATGTCCTATTTTGAATTTTTGAAACGAAAGTATTTTAGGCAGGAACTCAGCAAGCAGAGAGTTCTACGAATAAGAAATTAAGCAAAAGCAAACAAACTGTACATTCTCTTCCCACCTGCGGCGATGACATTGAAGAGGATGAGCATAGAGAAAGAAGAGGGATTGGATGTTGGTGCCCTGGTTATTATCATTAATTATCATTTAATCTATTGGTAATTATTGTTAATTGTACGTATATTACTATTGTTGTTATTATTACTATCATCATCATGATTACTATTATTATTATCAGCTATTGCAATTACTGTTGTTGTTATATTATTCTTGTTAACACATAAATACACACATACACACACACACACACACACGTATACACACATACACACACACACACAAACACACACGCACGCACGTACACATGCACACATATGCACACACACACACATACACACACACACATACACACACACACACACACACACACACACACACACACACATACATACAGCCCAGAGATAAAATAATTTCAGTATCGCTACGCTGCGGGTTGTTACTCCAAATCTCGTGGGCGGGGAGTTGGGTGTGTGTGTACGTGTAAGGTCACAGCATTACCCATAGATCGGTCATAGATGACCTCTGAGCTCTCTTCCGGGAGTCTATTAGCTGTCGATCACGAGTCCAACACGTGATCCAAGACCGTGGTGAATCACACATACGCATACAGACACATGCACACACAAACACACACTTTTTGGTGTCATTGTCTCTACATTCTTCCTACTCTACCCACATCCTTATCTTTAGGCACCCGTGCGGGGCCCCATGCGTTTTGATGCCGGTGTCGCCCACTATACTGAACGAACCTAGGACCGAGACCCCAAAAGATCCCTCAGCTTTATCATAATATATAGTTTCTCAAACTGAAGAGGGTCAATTGCAAACGATCTATTTGGCTTCCCGTGTTGGGACTTTGGCAGTATCATGTCATGTTTATTCATAAAATAATTAAATTAGATATGATAAAAGAAAAGAATAATAGATAATTAAATAGTTATATACATATATATATATATACATATATATATACATATATATATACATACATATATATATTTACATATATATATATTTACATATATATATACATATATATATACATATATATATTTACATATATATATATATTTACATATATATATACATATATATATATTTACATATAATATATATATATATATATATATATATATATATAAAGACAAAATAGTAATAAAATAAAATTCTGCTTTGTACGGGAACCAAGAGAATATATGCAAATCATCATATGGAGACCGTCGATGTAGATATACACATAAATCATACACAGTATATAGATAAACATGGTCACAGCGCATTATGAGGCCATAGCTCTCCCCGCAACGATCCTTATTTCCTAATTCTATTTTCTCAAGATTAATTTGAGTAGAGTTGTTCAATATATACTGTTTTTCAAAGCACGGGATCAAAAGTATATATTTTCATTGTTACAAAACGCTAAGTCGAGATATATATTTCTTGATCGATATTTAGGAATTATAGATTATCACAAACGTGTTGATATTTGCATTCCAAAAGAATTCACATCAAAGATCTATTCATAATAGAATAATCATACGAGACTAGAAAAAATATGAATGTTTTCGGCTTAGAAAGGGACAACAGACATTCACGGCAAACAAAAAAGAAATAATAATAATATAAAATAAAGTGAAAAATAAATATGCATAAATGTCAGACACTATTGACGATGTCTGATTGGTCAATCTTCCATTTACAGCGTTTTGATTGGCTTACGCAAGCTCTTGAGGTACAGTGGGTCACAAAAACGACGAGTTACCATGCAGCTATGCAAATTTCAATAGTCCCTACTTCGTTTACGCTTGTATACAAAAGTTGTCATAGACTAAGAAGGATGTGTTCTACATAGCTGTGCGATGATGTTCCAGAAGCGGTTTAAGCGCTGATGGAGGGGGGAGAAGGGGGGAGGGAGGGAGAGAAGAGGGAAATGGAGAAGGGGAGGGGGAAGGAGGAGGAGGGAGGGGAGGGGGAAGGGGAGGAAGGAGGGGGAGGAGGGAGGGGAGGGGGGAGGAGGGGAGATGGGGAAGGGGGAGGAGGGGAGAGGGGAGGGAAGGAGGGAGAGGGGAGGGAAGGAGGGAGGGGGAGGGAGGGGGAGGGGGAGGGGGAGGGAGGGGGAGGGGAGAGGAGCGAAGAGGAGAGGAGGGGGATCGGGGAGGGGGATCGGGGAGTTGGAGGAGAGCTTAAACGTGCTTCGTCTAATGCTGGAACCGCGGTGTCGACATGTATTGCCTGTCTTCGACCTGAGCAGTGTGCCGGGGACGAGGGATGGCCCCCTCCACGAGGTGCTGAGATGAGAGAGAGCCTTGGGTTTTAAGGTGTATGGGGTGGAGGGGTGCTTTAATAAGGATACCCTCCCTTATAAGGGGGAAAAGTGTTTTAGGTAAATGCTGTACAGGGTTGACTTCACACACACACACACACACACACACACACACACACACACACACACACACACACACATACACGCACACAACACTAAGGCGCATCTGTCATGTTTTATATGTTCATGTTTTGTATATTTGTCTAGTGCACAATCACCTCAGCGTCATAATATGTATCGATAATCATTTATTATGTACCATCTATGTTAATCTATTTTCAGCCTTCGGCTGCCATGTTTTCAATATACCATTATTATATTATATTATTATTATTTCTATCTTATTATTATCACTATTATTATTATTATAATCACTATTATTATTACACACGCGCACACACACACGCATACATATATACATACATACACACACACACATACATACATACATGCATACATACATACATACATACATACATACACACATACATACATGCATACATACATATCCAAAAATGTTACTTATGGTGGCGACTGTACAGTCCCACTTGTGAGTGGAATTCCTACATCCTCTCCATTTTCTTTCTGAAGACGAAATCCTCAGAAACGTTCTTGCCAACTGTGCCTTTTAATAATTGCTGTCCCTATGATAAGAAAAATCTATATTCATTTTTGGAAAAAAATTGTTTCGCTATATGCCTTGTGGGAAAAATATATATATATATACAAAAATAAACAAATAAATGGGTTAATGAATGTCCACATAAATTGATGAATAGATCAATGAATATAAATAAGTGAAGATAAAAACATGAATAGATGAATAAATGAATAAATAAATAGATGGATGAATGAATGAATAATTAAATAAATAAATAAATAAACAAAATAAGATACATACTGTAAACAGACTCGAACTCGGGCTTACACAACGGACCCAGGCCGCTAACCACCACGACTCGACGCGAGAAGCTCCTTTCCATATGAAAGTAGGGAACCCGCAGAAGTTCCCTCCATTTGGAAGTGGGGGGAACCCGCATTCTCCGTTTTCTTTGTCACCCACGTGACCTCCTCCACCCTCTTCACACACAACGTTGCTTGTCATCCTCTCAAAATCACCTTTGGCCCACCTCCCCCTACTCTCCCCCTCCCTCTCCTCCCCCCCCTCTCACTGAATCCTCACCTTTGTCCAACAAGACACCCCTCCCCCTCCTTCCCCCTCCCTACCCCTCCTTCCCCCCGCTCCCACTCCCTCCCCTCCTTCCCCCGTCCCCCTTCACTCCCCCTCCCTCCTCCCCACCCATCTCTTACCGAGTCCTCACCTTTGTCCAACAACAAGACCCCCCTTCCCCCCCATCCCCCATCTTCCCACTCTCCCATCCCCTTTCTCCTCACATTTTTTTTTTTTTTTATCTGTTCATTCTTTATCAATCTCTGCCGTATTTATGTACTATTTCGGACACTCGAAAATAATCCACGACTTACCAGAACTGCACAAATATATCTCTTGTTGTACAATGCAATATATATATATATATATATATATATATGTATATGTATATATACATATATATACATATACATATATATATATATATATATATGTGTGTGTGTGTGTGTGTGTGTGTGTGTGTGTGTGTGTGTGTGTGTGTGTGTGTGTGTGTGTGTGTGTGTGTGTGTGTGTGTGTGTGTGATTTTTTTTTTCTTAACTAATACAAATACAATAGAATTTTCATTGGCATCATCTTACCATAGGCATGATTCATAAGTCCACAGTATAGCTTCGGACACATGTAATTGGTACATCAGCTAGACCGATATCCTATACACCATATCTTTGTATTTGTTTATGCAATGCATGTGAAATCACATGAACTCGTGATTTTAAATATGCAGAAAAACCACAAAGGAAAATAATAAATATATTGATGACCGAACGATTTCGTCTATTCAGACATCCTCAGGGTACATTTACCCTGAAGTTGGCTGAATAGACGAAAGCGCTCTGTTATCAATATTTTTATTATTTTCCTTGGTGGTTTTTCTGAATGCTTGTTTATGTGATGTTATCAAATTATATATTGATCACACTATAAGAATTTGATACTATCTTTTTAATTAAAGCTATTGTCTTGATGATGTTATGTAAATAAACACTACGTTGATAATAGTTAGCATAGTACGTAATTGATCCAAGTATTGTACAGCTGGCTTCATTGCTAAGTACTACACTAACAAGATGATTCCCGAAATATTCATAATACGACGAAGTTACGACGTCGCAAAATACACGTCGTATATCTACGACCCAAAGATAAGACGTTGCAACTATAGTGCTTGGAAGTGGAATCACACTATCGCTATACGACGAGGTTACGACGTCGCAAAAGACACGTCATAAATTTACGACACAAGGATAGGGGGTAGCAAGTGTAGTGCTTGGAAGTGGAATCGCACTATCGCTATACGACAAAGTTACGACGTCGCAAAAGACACATTATAAATTTACGACACTAAGATACGAGGTCGCAACTGTATTACTCGGAAGTGGAATCACACTATCGCCATACGACAAAATTACGACGTTGCCAAAGACACATCGTATATTTACGATAAGTTTGCAAATGTAGTACTTAGAAGTGAAATCACACTATCGCCAAACGACAAAGTTACGACGTCGCAAAAGACATGTCATAGATTTACGACACAAAGATAGAAGGTCGCAAATGTAGTACTTGGAAGTGGAATCGCACGAACACACGCACTCGCGCACGCACACCAACGACATGCGGGTCCCTCAATGTTGAAACTGTTCTCGTTTTCTTTCTCTTTTCCTTGAACGTTTTCCTGGTTTGGCTCTCGACAACGTTTCTTTCTTCCTCTCCCGAGACTGATTTGACCTTTGACCTGACCGAGGTCACAGGTCACGTCAGGTCAAACTTGTCCTCGACCGAACCATTTCAGGACTTACAACGATCCTCTGTTCTTAATTTAATTCTTTGTTTCATTGTTTCTGATTTTCTCTTATTTCATCATACATTGTTGTATCACCGGATTAGTTGTTTTATTAATTCACAATGTTTATTTTATTTGTTCATTTATTTATTTACCTCTTCATCTGTAAACGGTATGGCTTCAGTAGACTGATAAACTATGGATATTGATAAAACAACAACAATTAATAAACAAATAAATCAAATTAGATAGAATTAAACAAGTGAAAATAAAAACAAAAAAAGGCATGAAAAGAACTTCATAATCATAGACATGGTAATCAACACTATAAAAGTATAAAAATAATTTATAAAGGAATAATAATAGATTAGATAAAAAAAATCGTAAGCTTGTGCAAATGGAATAGCCTCAGCATCGAAGATGGACAAAGACAAAGACTCTTCAGGGGAAAGACAGTCTTGATAGAGTATCGAGTCTTGCTGAGAACGACAGACTCTTCCAGTCACCTGGAACGGGATGTTCTTCAAAAAAGGTCTCGTCTTGGCGTAAAGTCAGGCCCTCCTACCCCCCCCCCAAAAAAAAAGAGACAAAGACGACGAAGACGAAGAAGAACAAGAACAAAAACCAAGAAGAATAAGAACCAAAAGAAGAAGAAGAAAAAGAAGCTACACAATCTAGAATGTGTGTTACACAATTTGAGAGGCAGGCAGGCAGGCAGGCAGGCACGCATGCACGCGCGCACGCACACACACACACACACACACACAAACACACACACTCTCTCACTCTCTCTCTCTCTCTCTCTCACACACACACACACACACACACACACACACACACACACACACACACACACAAAACCACCCCTCTTTAGAATCGATCAAACTTGAGGGAGCGATAAATAATCATAACAACAAATCACCTGGGAAGTACACGTCACTCGACGACAAAGTAAACAGGGGCTTCTCGCCGACGACTCGTCGAATTCATCAAAGGTCGACAAGTTGGGACCAATTAATACACCAAGTTTTACGATATTGATAGTAGACACAATGGTAAACCAAAGGAGGGCTGGTCCCAACATGCTCCTCCTAGCTTAGGGGAAATTTATTAGATCTAGAATTCCTATCGGCAGTTAGGGTAGCCATCTAGAATTCCTATCTGTAGTTAGGGTATCCATCTAGAGGAAGTTCGTGCGTTAACTAGAGGGTGGGAAGATGGGGAGGTGTTAGAATTGTGGGTCACCTGTTAGGGTAGATTAGTTAGGGAGAATTTCTAGGTTTAGATGACCTAAATAGTGTGTGTTCTATGTTCCCTACGAATATGAACGATTTGCATAAAAGATAAATGGATGAACAAATAAATGAATAGATAAATGTATATATAAATGAATATATAAAAAATATAAAGATAACTAGATAAATGAAGATAAACAAATAAATAATAAGTAGAATAAACAAACAAGTAGAATAATGGGAAAACAGTAAATAGATAAATAAGATGATAAGGAATAAGATTAGAATAAAAAATATAAATAATGATAAATGAATAAAAAGAAAATCAATCAATAAAAGTATGAATAATCACAATATTCACTTTCATTTCCTACAACCCACCTGTTCTGCTACCCTCCTTACATAGGAGACTGCAAGAGACCATAAGGCCTACACTAGGCACTTCTGCGTCCATAACCACCTACCACTCCATCCTTAGAGGGGGTTTATACGATCTAACGGTTCGTCGAACGCGGTTCGACAGACACGAGTTTAAAGTGATGTGTGAACGTGTGAACGCGGTATTTGGTTGTCGAACCTTCTCTTAAAACAAACAATAGTTAGAAAACTCGTTAGATGGTTACAAGATATATTCCCTTTGTTAAGCCATTCTATTGGTAAACCAGTTCCTGTCTATTTCCTTCTTAAATCTATCCTTAAAGTTTAACTTTCTCTTAAAACAATTATAGTTTGAAAACTCACTACATGGTTACAAGGTCTATACAATTCCTTAACCACTGTATTGTTAAACTGGTTCTTGTCTATTTCTTTCTTAAATCTAAATTTGTCTTCATGGACAGAAGCGCTGGTTATTGCTGACAAAATGCTACTTCACAGACACACGTGTCTATATATTATACGGGGGTAAAAAGCCCTTGGTATATAAAATAATTTGATAGACCGCTTACTTCCATAGTCAACAACCTATGGGAAGATCTCTCCCACTCCCACCTCCCTCACAGGTCTCCCCCTCTGATCTCCCTCCCTGATCTCCCCCTCCTATTTCCCTCCCAAGTCTCCCCCTCTGATCTCCCTCCCTGATCTCCCCCTCCTATTTCCCTCCCAAGTCTCCCCTTCCTATTTCCCTCCCAGGTCTCCTCTCCTATCTCCCTCCCTTGTCTCCCCCTCCCACCTCTCCCCAGATCTCTCCCTCCCACCTCTCTACCAGGGATCTCCCTCCCAGGTCTCCCCCTCCCACCTCCCTCCCAGGTCTCCCCCTCCCACCTCCCTCCCAGGTCTCCCCCTCCCACCTCTCTCCCAAGATTCTTCCTCCCAGGTCTCCCCCTACTATCTCCCTCCCAGGTCTCCCCCTCCCACCTCCCTCCCAGGTCTCCCCCTCCCACCTCCCTCCCAGGTCTCCCCCTCCCACCTCTCTCCCAGGTCTCCCCCTACTATCTCCCTCCCGGGTCTCCCTATCGCATCTCCCTCCGAGGTCTTCCCACTCCCACTCCTCTCCTTTCCGCTCCTTCTCCCATCCGCCCTCTCTCCCTTACATGCCTCGTAAGGAGTCTCCTCCCTAAAGCCACGCGAAGTCCATCACTCCCCCACTTGTAGGTGTCACAGGGAAGACCGAGTACTCCAATGAACTCCAAAGGACCTGCAATTAGCAGCAGCTGTTGTCGAACTCGCTCATCAGCAGTTCGGTCATAATGAAACATGGCCTTCTTCGTCCTTCGAAGTAGTCGTATGCCATTTACAGTGCGAAGACTCCGGGAGATGGGGTCTGACCTCCTGGAGGAGTTGCAGAGGGAGGAACCTCGACTACAAAGTAATCAACCATTTTTTTTTCTTCTTCTTCTTCTTTTTCTGAGGGAATTACTTAGGCAATGTCTACATACCTTTGGTAGCACGCTATCCTTAGAAGTCACCTTTCCTCTATTATTCGTGCTTTGGGGTCTCTTAGGAGAGGAGTGCAGGATTCGAACCCACAACTAAGCAAATGCGAAACCAGCACGTTTCTGATTACGCCACTGGCGAATAGATCTAACATGTAAAATATTGTCTGTGACATGTTTGCCGTGAGAGATTGTGACAGTAATCTCACGCTTCACATTTCCTTGACACCTGTAGCCAGTATTGGGCCTTGTGCTACACGGTACTTGACGGAGGTTAAGACAAAGCCTGCACGAGGGAGACCAGACAGAAGGTGGAGAGAATAGATTGAGAAGTTTGCAGAAGTGACGTGGCAGAGGTTGGCGCGGTCGTGTGAATCATGGAATGCTATGAAGGAGGCCTTTGTTCAGCAGTGGACTCAGGATGGGTGATTTGATTAATTAAGATAAATCCTGGAGGCTATTTCTTGGATTTGTTCACAGTAGTACGAAAATGATGAACGGTGACTTCAGCATGGAGGTGACCTGTAATGTGTACAGATTCACTTTGATATGTACTTTTACTTATCCAGCGTTTATACACAGAATATACAAGTGTTATTATAGTTCCTATTCCCTTAATGTTCTACACAGGCCTGGCATTCTACGTTTGATATAGTCATTATTAGTCAATATTTCTGGTTATGGTGAACGGATATCCTATTATGATTGGGTCTTCTTAAAGGTACGAGAAGGTTTAAGACGCAGTTGGCGAGGTTGTGCATTTAGCTCGGTTGACTTTCTATCACGAGTGAAAATGTACTAGAGCGTTTTATTGTTGTCAGCAAGGGTAGGTGTTCAACAGTCACGTAGGTATATTTGGTCACGTGTAATGTGCATGTGACTAGTCTATCGTGGACAAGATGCAGGGATGACCCGTCATCCAGGAGGTGCCAAGATAAGAGGGAGGGAAGAGGGTAGAGGGGAGGGGAGTGGAGTATATAGGAGATGGAATGGGTGGGAATGGTTTCTATGCCTTTAATTTTTGGTTACCTCTCGTGTAAGTGGAAAAAGCTTTTGGCATATGTATGTATGAAGGTCACATATGGTCATATGTGGATACATTGGATACACACCTTATTCAGTGTATTCGATGGAGACTTGTATACCTACAGTACTGAGTACTCAATGGACCATACCGTCATCATGACGGTGCCCCACATATCTATGAAGAACATCCCCGTTCGAAATCAGGCACGTGTCAGTGAGCAGTGGGCTCTGCGACTGTGTATGAGCTGGTCTTTGTCTCATCTTTCATGCAAGACCTATTCGATATGGGTGACCCTGCAGATATTTTGATTCATTCATTCATCTATATATATATATATATATATATATATATATATATATATATATATATATATATATATATATATATATATATTTCTGATAGACATTGTTCTTATGCTTAGATACTGAAGTCTATGTACCAACAACAAAGTGTCACCTGTCGGATAGATTATCTCAGTACAATAACATTAGTCTCTGGGTAGGATACCCGTGAACGATCACCTACGAAACTTCGGTCTGGGCCCTTCTCCCAATACCGTACCCGAGCTAACTACGTTTGAACTTCACACGGAACTCCACGACGTGCCTCCGAGAGAAGACGTATCCTTTCAACGCGTTTGATGAAAAACTAGACAGCCAAGACAGAGCACACACGCCTTGTGCACGAAAACCCAACAAGTCGTGAGACCAGCCTCACGCCTCTTCGGCCACGGAAGACCTCTTCAACTTCGTGGCTTCAGACTTCAACTTCATGATGGAGCTGTCATCTTCCACTGCCTTTCTGTTGTGATAATGAACATAACACAGAGTCAGACTGACCCAAAATATGGCCAGGGTGGTTGTGTGTGTGTGTGTGTGTGTGTGTGTGTGTGTGTGTGTGTGTGTGTGTGTGTGTGTGTGTGTGTGTGTGTGTGTGTGAACATCACTCAAAATATTTCCCTCAATTTTTTAAATTATGTACATTCCTACGTCATAAAAATGTCACAGAACGTCATAATATGTTATGGTACGTTGTAAATACCTCATTACACGTCATCAATTCGTCACGTCTAGTCACATGCGTCACGGCTCGTCATACATACGTTACACGTCGCGACATGTCCCAAATACGTTAAAATACGTCACAGCACGCCACAAATACGTTAAAAAAGTGTCATGTCACGTCACAATTACGTTAGAAATACGTTATGGCATATCGCAAAAATGTTAAAAATGCGCCACCTACACATCATAAACGTTAGGTCAGAAATACGTTACATTACGCCATAAATACATCACGTGACGTTACGTCATGTCATTGATACGTCACGTTCTACTGACTCGCCTTTGCATCGTCTTTGTTCATCATCCTGTCAAGGTCGCCATGCTCCTGAGGCGATTTCCATTAGCTAAAGCAATCAGCGCACAAGCACAGAGTCCTGTTAATAGAGGATGCTTTTTAACTATTTCATTATCGGGATTTCCACCCTTGGGTGCATAAAACTGCCTGCCGGCTAGTGTAATAAAATTCTTAAAGTGTCTATCTGCTTGCATGGTTGTGATATGAGGGGATCGAGCTCGGACTAGTGATTGCAATGGGAATGCGAACCCCATTCAAGTTAGTTCTGAGCCCCCCGTCCCCATAAAAAATAAAATAAACAGAAATAAACTCATAAATTCTTCGATAGATAAAAGTTAATAAACCATATAAAGAATAGATAGATAAATAAATAGAATAAACAAATGACAATAAATAATCTATTAAAAAAAAAAGTTAATATTCTTTTGGAAGAATACTTCGTGACCGTTCTCGTGAAGCATTTCTTGCTTGCCTAGCTTTCCTCATTTTCTACACATACACACGAGAATTGATTGACTCAACAGCTTGCACGTGGTAGAAGCCTCAAGAAACTCCGAGGGAATGCCAATCCCAGAAAAAGAAAAAAACAAGAAGACCCATGAGAAGGTCCTGAAGGTCCGCATAAAAATTCATTGAGAAGGTCCCAATAACCCACATGAAGGTCCATCGGGAAGGTCTCAAAGACATAAAGGTTCCTTAGTTAGGTCCCACTAGCCCACATAAAGGAAGGTCTCAAAGGTCCATAAAGGTCCGTTACGATGGCACCAAAGATCCATATAAATGTCAACTGGAAAAGTCCCAATGACCAACATAAAGGTCTACTAGGAAGATCTCAAAAGCCCACCTAAAGATTCCATTACGAAGGTCCCATTGACCTCAATAAAGGTCCATTGGAAAGGTCCCCTTGACTCACATTAAGGTGCATCGGGGAAGGTCCTAATTACCCACCTAAAGGTCCATTATGAAGGTCCCTTTGACCCCCACGAATGTCCATTGGAAAGGTCTTAAAGACCGGAATCAAGGTCACTGGAAAGGTCTCTAACTCACTTAAAGGTCCCCGGAAAATATTTAAACAAACAAATATCTGGTTGTAAGCCAAGCACACTAAACATCCGACCATTACGTCCTCTGTTCTATTCATAAAGAGAGACACCAAAGTATGTGTCGATGTCAAAATCATCTTTCAATTGATAATAAACAATATTTTCAAGTTACAAATTGTCATATCTTCCGAAAAAATCATATCTATTCGTTCAAAAGACACAACATTCAGATACTTTCGTCCGATCTATTATGAAAATAGGCACAACACAAAGAAACTTTCATTCAGACTATTGCTAACCTCAAATAAAGCTAAAAATAATATATTTTCATTCGAAAAATACACAATACTCAGTTTCTTTTATCCAATGTATTATGAAAACAGGCACAACACGCAGAGTGTTTCGTTCAGGCCTCAACTTAACTTTGGGCCTTGACACGTCTTTTCAAATATTTTCTTCTTCTTTAAGACTTGTTCAAAACCAAATTTATGAACTAATTAGAATCTGAACTGATCATGACTTTCGGTCTTTGTACGTAACACACAGCGCTTCGTGATGTGTCGATCGCCATTACAAGATGTTGTGTGTACAGCTGGAAGCTAAGTCATGTCAGTACTATCATGTTTGTGTCCAGAAATATAGCCTTTGTCTTATATTTATATTTATTATTATTATTATTATTGTTGTTATAACAATAATAATAATAATAATTATATATATATATATATATATATATATATATATATATATATATATATATATGTATATATATGTACTGTCTACTCGTAATTTTACAATAAAAGCTCATTTCTACAAAGAAGTTTGTAAATGCTTTTGTCCTTTTTTTTTACACACTGGTTTATGACTAAAATGTTATATCACCAGTTCTACATATACACGAGTCTCATACGTTAGTTTCTTTAAGATAAATTTTGTATAAAATTCTTAATACTATTTTTCTGTTATTTTCTTACAAAACATTGCTATCAAAGCGACTGTGTTAAGACTCACAGGCAGATAGGTATAAAATTAAAGAAAAAACACCAAAATACACACACACGCACACGCACACACACACACGCACGCATACACACACGCACATGCACACACAAACATATACATATACACACACACACACACTTGTGTCTATATATCCAGGTTATTTCATCTGGCTGGTCTTGATAAAGTTATCATTAAATTCTCAACCCGTAACCGGTTGATCCGCCATGAAGAACTGGTCCATAATATTGAGCTTTGTTTACGAGTCCTTGTAGGACACACTTATACACACACACACACACACAAATGTATATATTGTTGGCCAAATGACACACTTTTTACATTTTTTCTGCTTAATGCCATACATTTTTCATTTAGTGATGGAGCAGAGATGAATTTACATTGGTCAACTATGATATGTATCTAAGCAACTACTTTACCTTTTTTTTTAATTATTATCATTATATCATTATTATATTATCATTATATCATTATTATTATTATTATTATTGTATATTGTAAATAGAAAAGAAATGAAAATGAAAATGGAATAAAGTAAAATAAAATAAAACAATAACGATAAAAATAATAAACAGAAAATAAATGAAAATAAATAAATAAATAAAAAATAAATGGACTTTAAATTACTATAAATCTAACAATATTATTGGATAGAACTCATGAAGCAAAGCCATCTTGGTAAAATTACTTTCTAGGTTATTATTTTCTAGATTATAACTCACATCAGTAGAGTTGTTATCAGTGATGATCATATCATCGTCTCAATAGGTCTATAGTTTATAATATTATTTTTACGATATATTTACTGTTATTATCATGCTAATAATTTATTACCTTATATCATACATCAATGTTATTCAAATTGTGTCTATATCAATCCTGTTAATTACTACATGGTAATTCGCTTTATTCTGTTTAACTTCAGAAAAAATTGAGGTTAAGTTAACTTCAATTGATTTGTCGAACCCAGCTATGAATTGGTTTTTAATTAAATCTTTAATTACATAGATTTTCATTTGATTAATTTAATAGATTTTTATCAATATACCAAGTTTATAAATGGTTATTGAACTAACCGATTTTATATAGATTTACAAAGTTGTTTTTACTTATTTTCACTGAAATGATAAAATTTGCATATTTTCACTTAAGTTCATATTTTCAATGGAATATATTTTGACTAGGGCAATTGATATCATACCTTTTTATTTTTTATTTTTTATAGATTTTCCTGGGAATACTTAATCACACGATTTTTTTTTCTTTACACAAATAGTTACCTCAATACCAAAGTAATCATTACTTTCATTACTTTTTTCCAAAATATTTCTTATAGTTCGTGCTATCGCATTGATCAATATAACTAAAAGAAAATGAAGGGTGCACGCCAGGAAGCGCTGAATAGCTGCGGCCGAAGCCGTCACCTTTTTTTGCCCTATTTGGCGCTTTAGGAATTGCTGGGAATCGGAGAGATGCGGGACTCGAACCCATAACTGAGTGAGTGCGTAAGCAACGTGCTTCCGATTATACCGCTCGTGTACCACAAGTGGTAGACATTGTTTTAGCGCTTACGGTGTAATTTCATCAACTTTGTCCACCTGATCCAGATTATTTTCATAATTCTGTGAAATGTGCGACACTGAAAAAATATATTCAAGAAAAATATGCCAAGTATGCCAATGAAATGATGATGATGATTGATGATGATGATGATGATGATGATGATGATGATGATGATGATGATGATGATGATGATGATGATGATGATGATGATGATGATGATGATGATGATGA
>NC_134787.1:17277582-17280082 GCF_046742065.1 Oratosquilla oratoria
CTACTCTCTCTCTACTCTCTCTCTCTCGCTCTCTCTGTGTGTGTGTCTGTCTCTCTCTCTCTCTCTCTGTGTGTGTGTGTGTGTGTGTGTGTGTGTGTGTGTGTGTGTGTGTGTGTGTGCGTGTGTGTGCGTGTGTGCGTGTGCGCGAGCATGCGTGTGCGCATGCGCGCGTGTACGCCTATATCAAGCATCAGTATATTTCCACAATATACATTTATATATATATATATATATATATATATATATATATATATATAAATATACACGAACGTGTTTCTTGTGTGTGCGCGTACGCTCACGTTTGGATGATTGCGTGTTCACGTGCTCGTGTATGTGTGCGTGCTCGTGCGCGTGCGTGTCATGTCCAGGTCACACTGTATTAACAGGTAAATCTCCACCAGACCATTTAATCTCCTATGTAGACACCCTTCGAAGAGTAGAGCACGTCGGAAATGTCTCCCCAAAGACGAAGACCATTTTCTATCGAAGATGACCCAAACCCATGAATCCTATGAACGGAACTCCACGATCTCAGCCCCAAAAGCCTCCTCCCACCATATACTCATGCATTAATTTCCCATTTTTACAATAAAACTCCTTTTGCAATATATATATATATATATATATATATATATATATATATATATATATATATGTATATATATATATATATATATATATATATATATATATATATATATATATATATGCAAAATAACCACAGGAGAAAGGAAACTTGTAGACAGTAAGTACTTTTCGTATATTACATCTTCATTCAGACTAAATGACAGAGATACAGAGTTGGGTTTAATAATGTAAGGGGGGGTTATCAGGTGCAAACCCATTAGGGGGGAAGGGGGGGAGACAATACAATGTGAGGAGAGGGATGACCTTACCCCCTATCGACCTGACCCAACATATAAGGCTCAATCTGACGAAAAAGATCCCGGTAACCATTTGGGTTACCAATTTATCACATTTAAAATGACCTAAGCTTAAGTTTATATTTTTGTCAAAAACGTGCCTGATATAAAGCAGGATTCTATTATAATTTCTTTCTTGTAGGCTTTTTTCCTTCAGCTAAAAATGTTGCCTTAGACTGAAACCGATCAATATGATGGTTTGTATAATACTTTATGTTGGGAATAACGCATTATTTTCTTGGGCAGATCTCACACTATATATATGTTGGGAAATCCTTGTTTCCAAGTTTTTCCCAGTGATTGCTTGCATATATATATATATATATATATATATATGTATATATATATATATATATGTATATATATATATATATACATACTACTTACTAAATTAGCATTTGCATGGAATAAGTGGTAGCCTATTAGGTTGGACTAGTAATTGGTTGAATGGTCGAAAAACAGAGAGTTGTTTTAAATGGAAAAACTTCTGGATGGAAAAAGTGTTGCAAGTGGAGTTCCTCAGGGTTCCGTTCTTGGGGCCACTTCTATTCATAGTATAATATAATGATATGAGACCATGGACTAAAATCTACTGATTCCAAATTTGCTGAGATACAAAAAACTGTGCGGGGACGGAAAAAATTGTGCAAAATGATCACTCAAAACCAATTAGATATTCAAGTAGATTTAGATAAATTACAGCAATGGTCTGAAAAGTGGCTAATGAAATTTAACACAAGTAAATGCAACAGGTTAATGCACATAGGTAAAAAATAACAGTAAGTACGATTACAAAGTTATTTGGTAATTCGTTAACAAAAGTTGATAGTGAAAAAGATCTCGGCGTAAATTATCAGTAACGAACTCAAATCATCCAAGCAGTGCCTCTGAGAAAGCAAATAAGATTCTGGGACTGATTGCGCGATCTTTTGATTTCAAAAGTGTCCATCACTCATTAACAAGCTATATAAAATCGTTAGTTCGTCCACATTTGGAATATGCTGTTTCTGTATGGTCACCGAATCTCATAAAATACATTGACAGACTGGAAAAAGTACAACGGCGAGCCACAAAATGATTCCAAATATCAAAAATAAATCATACGAAAATCGACTAAAAACACATGAATCTGTTTTCCCTTAAAAAAGCGTTTTTAGACTAAGAGGTGACTTGATACAGGTCTTTAAGATTTTAAAGGGAATTGACAACATCAAAAGTGACCAAATTTTCACATTGAATGAGAATCAGACAATGAAACAATGGTCTCACAAACTGTCCGGAAATAGATTCATTTTGGAAGTAGGTAGAAACAACTTTGCCAACCGTGTAGTAAATGAATGGAATTGGAAATGTATAAACTGCCTGCACAGGTAGTGCAATGTAGTTCAGTTCGAAGCTTTAAGAATCAGTTAGATAAATACCTAAGTAAGATGCTGTAATTGGATTATAATTTATCTTATATTATTTGTTTTTGTTTTTGTCATCATTTGTCTGTCTGATTTTTAATTTATTATTAGTTATATGTCAATTTATATTATTTTACTATTTACCTGTTTGTTTCTTATTATTTAACTAAT
>NC_134787.1:17292582-17297582 GCF_046742065.1 Oratosquilla oratoria
TTATATTATATATTATATATATATATATTATATATATATATATATATATATATACACACACAATACATATGCATTCACATATATTAATTGATCAAATAAAAACATCGATCTATAACTAGATGAACAAGTAAACAGATAAAGAATAAAAAATCAATAAAACAATTATCACATTAACAACCGAATTAACAGAGAAAGAACGAAGAAATAAGCAAAAAAAAAAAATCAAAAAAAAAGAACAGAAAACAAAATAAAAGCAATCTTGGCGAACAAGAGATCGGGATGGGGACAACCGCACTCGCCAAATCCGAGACACGTCAGGCTCGCAGAGCATCTCGGCTCTGCGCATGCCCGGCGAGCTACCGAAGGCACCAACCCGCAATAGAGAGGCTCCTTCTCTCCCTTCCTCCCCTTCCCTACGCTTCCGCCCCCAATCCCTTACTCTCACCTACTCTTTTTTTTTGCTCTTTCTCTCTCTCTTTTTCTCTTTTAAGTCTGTTCATCTTTGATTACTAATTTTCTTTTCTTTTTCTCGTTTTCTTTTCTTTCTCTCTCACTCTCTGTTTCTCTCTCTTTCACACACACACACACACATACACACACACACACACACACACACACACACACACACACACACACACACTTTCGCACAATTTCTACTTCTTCCTCAATTTCTCATCTTATTTCTTCAGACTATCTCCTCTCAATTTCTGTACTCAACCTGTATATTCCTATTACTACCTATCTTTATCTCTTTCCTTCTCATCCCCCGTCTCTCTCTCTTTCTCTTCTCTCTCTCTCTCTCTCTCTCTCTCCACGATGAAGGCATGGCAAAACCACTTCTCCACCTTCTCCACCTTGGCAACTACATCCACCTCTGCCACCACACTGAACTCAAGTACAGTTCCTGCACGTACCATTCTCCCACAACCTTCCGCTCTGTCTCAGTATGATTAGGTCCAATGCGACTCAATCTCCTCACCCCTCCGGTGGACCATACGACCAAAAGGTCACCGTAAACGTTGACAAGCTTCCCTCAACTCCGACCGGATTCCCCCCAAAACAGCGCCGCATAAGTCCGGACCTTGTATTGTGGACTTCGAGCGTAACATTTCCAGAAAGAAGAACACAAACGTCGTGGCCTGTGAGGAACCGTTCCTTCTGCATCGGAGACCCATTATCCCATACCTGCTCTGCTGTCCCTCTCCCACACAATAGAATTTATTACTAGACACACTCTGCAATCCCTACCTCCACATACTAGAATTTATTACTAGATACACTATTACTAGTCACACCGCTGTCGACTAAATTCGAGCCTTAATTGAAACCTAGAGGTCCTATATTACACTACATGCTATGGAACAAATATTTACGAGGATGTACTAGCTAGGATGAAAATCTATAAAATATAGAAGCACAATTGTGAGCGTGGTGGTGGTGCTATTCCTCTCTCTCTCTCTCTCTCTCTCTCTCTCTCTCTCTCTCTCTCTCTCTCTCTCTCTCTCTCTCTCTCTCTCTCTCCTCACTCACACACACACACACACACACACACACACACACTGCAGAATCAAGGTCAGACATTTCTTTCTTATTTTCCTATGAAAAGCAAACTCTATGCCAAAAGAAGACTTACGAGCTGAAGACAAGATCTGATAATCGTATTAAGGATTTAAAACATTTTCCTCTTTGTTCTAGCTGTCTTCAATCGGATTTTTTTTTTCAACTGAGGGAAGTTCCCTTCGCAGATTAATTTATCGCTCTGTTGTCAGGCAATTTCAATCAGTTACGTGGGCAACTGCTGGAGTCTAAGAGCTGCAGGACTTTCTAGTAATCATTACTCATTTACAATATCAATCCTGTTACTATTCTATTTTTCAAAACAATAACCCTGAGAATATTCTTAATATTGAAACCGTCATTTTTCTACCATTGACACTATCGATCCTGTTTGTGTTTTATATTGACAATATGTATTGACAATGCTAAATATTGACAATAATGACCCTGTCAATACTCTCGATATTGATATCTAAAACATGCCCTGTACTTTAAATATCAACTAGAATTTTAGTTTACCTTTGGGATTCTCAACACCAACCTAAGAAGGTCACCATTATCTAGATATACTTGAAATATTGACAATAAATATTAACCGCGAAAGGTGCCCAAGTGAATGGGTGACCCTGTCTAGGAGATTTACGTGGGTAAGCTTCTCTATGGGTGCCCGACCCATCCTATAAATGGTTACACAGAGGGCGACCGTCCATGGACGGGTCTGGGAGATAAAAGCTCGTTTAGTTTCCGAGTCGTAAACTGGAGGGCTTGTCATCGAACTCGGGCCATGTACATGTGGCTCCGTCCACTGCTGATGTGTATCGGACACAACGACTCGTCAGGTCCTCAACTTCTTTATCTTTGTTCAAACGTGTGTAAAGATATGCACGTAATTACACATGTCGATGTTACATGCACACACACACACACATACACACAAACACGCACACACACACACACACACACACACACACACACACACACACAAACACGCACACACACACACACACACACACACACACACACACACACACACACGCAAAGAGAAATAACCCAAGTTGAACTATATGTGAATTTGTAGCAAGGTATGCTAATTGGATAGCAGGAAACATGACCTTATTAGAGCTGCTCTCTTCCTGTATACTGTACTGCATTTAAGTAAATACAATTTGGGGAGCACGCAAATGCACACATACACACACAAACGCACACAAACGCACACAGACACACACACACATACACACACACAAGCACACAACACACATACACACAAACACACACACACGCACACATGTACATATATTACATACACAAATAACTTATATCACCATTGGATCCTGTACGGGCTACTTGTGCCCCCATCAAATTGGTTCACTCTGTATTAATATCTGACAGTGCCATGCACGGTCCGCGTCTACGGCCGACCGACCGGGCGGTGGGTTTGTTGCATCTGTCGCGTCCCTCTTGACCCAACAGCTGTTGTGTCCGCACAGGAAGGTAACAACGACACCAGTATGTCACAAGCAGACCCTTCAAATCACGGAAATGAAATGATGATGATCGTTAGATGGATTACAAATGAATAAATGAAATAGATAAATGAAATAAAGAAAAAGGAAAAGGGAATGAAAAGTGTGATTTATTTTTTGTAAACAAAGTTATTTTTATAATTATTATCATTATCATTATTATTGTTATTATCATTATCATCATTATCATTATTATTATTATTATTTTCATTTTCATAAACTCAGAATTAAAAGTACGGCGCTGTTTTTGGACCATCTGAGAAGGTTGGACCATCTGAGATGGATAAAACCTCTGAGGAGATCAAACCATCTGGAGAAATTAAACCACCTCTAGAGATTAAGACATCTGTGAAGATTAAACCCTTTCACACAAACCCCGATAAACCCACTGGTAACTCAAAAGACTTCTTACTATTTTATTCAGCAGTTGGATGAACCCGCTCCCCCTCCCCCCTCCCCCTCCCCACTCCTCAGTCCTCCCCAGAAGGATTAAGATCCTTTGGGTTAATCCCAGGATTACACGGGAATCGCATCAGACCGGCCTGACGCGCTACACAACGGAAGAGTCCTTATCAGTGACGTTTAGAATAAAACTCATGTTAATCCAACACAAGAGTTTCTTAACCACGCATAAGATAAATATATGAATATATAGATAAATAACTACCTGGAGATAAATAAAAATAACTGGAGAGAAATAGATAAGCATATAAATAAATGGAGACAAAATTAATCAGTTAATAAATAAATAAACAATTGGACATAATTAGAATAAATGAATAACTGAGAATGAATAAAATAAATTAACAAATAATTGGAGATGAATATGATAAATGAAAATTTGGAGATAAAAATACCTAAATAAACGGATACAAATTAAATAAATAAGCAAATGAATATACAAAAAATATATAATTAAATTAATATATACAAAGTGATCAATAAATGGGTAAATAATATCCACGACTACTTAAACAAATACATAAACAGATGGATGTGTGTGTGTGTGTGTGTGTGTGTGTGTGTGTGTGTGTGTGTGTGTGTGTGTGTGTGTGTGTGTGTGTGTGTGTGTGTGTGTGTGAGAGAGAGAGAGAGAGAGAGATAGAATTTGTGCGTGCGTGTATTTATAGCCACATACATATAAGCATGTAATACACAGTCCCACACACATGTACTACTTACATGCGCTCGATCATTTTGGACCTCCAAAACCTGCAAGGTCACTTGACCTCTTGAAACCTCGACTGAGGTCACGCCATATCGGTGACCTAAGATATAATGGTCGCCATTCTTTTTTTTTTTTTTTTAACTTTTCGGTCGAAAATTGTCTGAGGACAACGTACCCACATTGTCAGTTGTAGTACAGTCAAGCGCAAAAGCTCTGATATTCTCTTCGTTTCGACTTAGGAGATTGAGCTCGAGTTACGAAATAGAGTTCGAGTTATGGGACTGGCGCTTTGTCCAAGAGGCAGACAATTTCGTTTACTTGTGGGTCCCAATCCAGCAGCCTTTTTATTTAATTCTATTCAAGGTGAGGCTCGATTTATTTCTTTTTACATTTTACTTTATTTCTATTTCTTCCTACTTCTATATTATTTAATTCAATTTTTCATTATTTATCTATTTGTTATTCTAGCACTTGCAGTAGTTCTTTTGTACGAAAATCCGGAACGATATGTCACTCCAAAACGATGTCATTCCAAAACGATGACGTCGCTCCAAAACGATGTCATTCCAAAACGATGACGTCACTCCAAACCGATGACGTCGCTCCGAACTGATTACGTCACTCCGAACAATGACGTCACTCCGAACAATGACGTCACTTCGAGCAATGACGTCACACCAAATACATAACGCCACTGGCCCCGCCCTTCTTCCCGTGAAAGAGAGAGATTTCCAGGAGTCTACCTTCCA
>NC_134787.1:17305082-17327582 GCF_046742065.1 Oratosquilla oratoria
ATCGGCTGTCGGGTCCTGTTGTGGAAGAGCTATGCCTCGCTGCTTTTCCTCTGATCCAGTGTGGTGGAAGATAGGACGTATGTGTGTGTGTGTGTGTGTGTGTGTATATATATACATATATATATATATATATATATATATATATATATATATATATAATATATATATCAAGTCAGCCATCCTGAGTCCACTGCTGAACAAAGGCCTCCTTCATAGCATTCCATGAATCACACGACCGTACCATTCTCTGCCATGTCACTCCTGCAAACTTCTCGATCTCGTCTCTCCACCTTCTGTCTGGTCTCCCTCTTCCACGCTTCCTATCTCGCGGCGTCCACTCGGTAACACACTTGGTCCATCGCTCATCAGTCGTTTGCACTAACTTACCCGCTCAATTCCACTTCCTCTCTTTTACTGCCTCCACAATATCTTTCACTCTAGTCTGTTCTCTCACCCAACTTGCTCTCTTTCGGTCTCTCAGTATTATTCCCATCATTGATCTCTCCATTCTCCTCTGTGCAGTCCTTAGCTTTGTTTCCATCGCCCTCGTCAGCTTCCAAGTCTCACACCCGTAGATTATTGCTGGTAGAATGCATTGATTGTAAACTTTACGTTTTAAACATAAAGGTAGAGAGCCTCTCAGGATTTTATTATACTTACCAAACACTTTCCAACCAATTGTAATGAGTCTTTTTATTTTATTATCATGATCTTTCGTCACCTTCACCATATTGCCTAAATAATTATACTCTTCAACTTCAAGACTCTCACCATCAATTACAATCTCTTTGATTTGAACTTTCTCCCATCCATTCCATTCCCTACATATTTCACTCCCCTCCACCCTCCTCCCTCCCTCTTATCTTGGCACCTCCTGGATGACGGGTCATCCCTGCTTCCTGTCCACTGCCCTGGGTCAGAAGCAGTGTCGCAAGACACAGCACATCCACAGCAAGGCCGCTTCATTAATTCGGCGACCCCTTGTCCGTCCCCTCATGCAGAAAAGGAGAAAACGGGGAGAAATCCCTTCGGGCTGCGTCAAATTTCATCCAGGAACCACCCTAACCTCACCGTGGCCTGTATAAGGTAATAATAGATCATATATATTTTTCTGGCTACCGTCAGACTGCAGTATTAAACCAAAGAAAACCTCTTGCCTCATAAAGTCTGGAGAGCACAGGGGAAGAAACGTTTCTGTATAGTAATGACTTGCGGACACCCAAGAAGAAGAAGAAGAAGAAGAAGAAGAAGACAAATTGCGTGAAGAACGAATGCGACACAGGAAAAAAGCGAAGAAAAATCCAAAATGGACATCAGGAAATCACGTGTCTGCTGGTAAGAAGATAAACGGGACTTTGCTAAAATGGTATGGCTATGTAAAACAAATAAATAAACGAGGAGCTGGTTGGCAAATAGCATATACGATTCAGATGCAGACTGAGATTAAGGAAAGGTGAGGGGAGGAGAAGATGGGTGGGTGAGGAAAGGAAGGAAGAATATAGATTAATCCGTTGCCCCCAGATAACCGGCAACAGCCATCAAATTGGCCCATAAGTCACTCGAGTACGAAATACCGTGTTGTTGTCTGGGTGGTCGGGCCTATTTTGTGTTGGTCTGTCTTGGTGCTGGACGGTGACCAAAACGTAGAGTTTCTTGTTTCTATTGGGATTTTTTTCTATGGGAATAGAAAAAGTGTGTGTGTGTGTGTGTGTGTGTGTGTGTGTGTGTGTGTGTGTGTGTGTGTGTGTGTGTGTGTGTGTATGTGCGTTTTGATATAATGCACACACACACCAGCATACACACACACAAAAAAACACACACGTATATGTACATCGGCTGACAGGTCAAACGTCAGCCTCTTGCCATAAATATTAACCACCTGCCTGCCAGTACACACATACGGCTGCCATCGTTCCTCCACTCATTGCAGAGACGTCATCACACACACACACACACACACACACACACACACACGAACACACACACACACGCACACACACATATACATACGCACACACACACACACACACACACACACACACACACACACACACACACGTACATACGCGCACACACACAGAACAATGATCCTAAGACACAACCACCGCTCCAGTCCCCACATACCACTGACACGGTGCGCGTCTTTACCACCACCACCACTACCACCACCACTACCATCACCACCACCACCACCACTACCATCACCACCACTACCATCACCACCACTACCATCACCACCACCACCACCACCACCACCACCACCACCACCACCACCATCATTGACTACCGGGGCTTTCCCCATCACCACAACCACCATTACCGCTACTGTCATCACTACCGCTTTGTCCTTCTCCTCCTCCTCCTCCTCTTCCTCCTCGCTCTCATCCATCTCCATGTTGTCCCAAGAGGAAGGTCCACGCCCTGCCGGAGGCGGCGCCTCCGCCCCCAATGCTATCATCGCCGGGCCTCGTCTCTTCCAGACTCACCTCTCGACTCGCGCCGAGTCCGCGCGCAGAAGCAGAACAAAAATAGTCCCGTCGTTAGTGAATAGAAAAAACTATGGGGAAGAGTCCCTGTGCTTGATGAAGGCAATATTCTAAAGGGTTTTAGTGACACCCCTGTGGATCAGAACCACGTAGCATTCCTTTATGATTGGAGATTAATTGCCTCTCTATTCTCTTCTCTGTCTGTCTATTTCTCTCTCTGTCTATTTCTCTCTCTCTTTTCTCTGTCTCTCTTTTCTCTGTCTCTCTTTTCTCTCTCTTTTCTCTGTCTTTCTCTTTCCTCTGTTTTTCCCTCCCCTCTCTCTCTCCCTTCTGTCTCTCTTCTCCCTCCCTTTCTCTCTCTCTCTCTCTATCTTTCTCTCTTCTCTGTCTCGCTATCTCTCTCTCTCTCTTTTCTGTCTCTCTCGCTCTCACTCTCTCTTTCTCTCTCTCTCAATAATGCTAATCTCACTTGTAGTACATCTCAGCTAAGCCACTCCCTTTCCCTCTTGTCGACCACCACTAAGACTCCACTTTGGAGAAACATTGTCCACAAGGACAGAAACACACAACAGTCTTCGCATGGACCTCAATGGAAGTTCTTCCTATGCAAAGACACCAAGATAGTTTCCTCTATCGTGAGGCAGGGAGGTGCCCATTCCTCCGAGTCCTGGGGAGAATTTATGAAGCACGTCTTTGTACAAAGAATGTGCGCTAACCTCACCCCATGTCGGGTAGCCCTGTCGTAAATGTGTAAATATTGTACACATTCAAGCATACGTTACATACTTGCATTACGCTTATACTTGTGTATGCATGTGAGAGCATTCGTGTGTGCATGTGCATACATATATAGAGAAACACACACGCACACACACACACACACACACACACACACACACACACGCACACACACACACACACACACACACACACACACACACATACATACGCACACACACACACACACACTTCATGCACACACATGTACACACACATGCAGACATATACAAACACACAAATTCAAAAGCACACAAACACACACACAGACATACACAAACACAAATACAAAAAAATACAAAAGCACCCAAATACAAACACACACAAATGTAAATACAGACGTACACAAACACACAAATACAAAAACACACAGATACAAACATATACAAATGTAAATAAAGACGTACACAAACACACAAATACAAAAACACACAGATACAAACATATACAAATGCAAATACATACACAAATGTACACACACACGTACACAAACACACAAATGCAAAAAATACACAAATAAAAAAACACACACAAACACACACAAATGCAAATACACACACTACTCCTATTGCCTTTCACCTTCCAGTTACTTGTAAACTACCTTTCTTTCAAAAACTTAAATCCTTCTTCTCTTTTAACTTGATTCTCTCTCTCTTCAACTCCTCTCCTCTTCCTACAACTCTTGGTGTATCAATTATGTTCGATCACTCTCCTAATGCAATTTATGAACTCGCAAGAACGATATGTTCCTCTGGCCTACTTTGTGTACAATAGATCTTCTTTCTTATTACTTTATCTATTATTTTATTTCAATCCATTTTATTATTTTCTTTTACTATTACATTAATTTATTTTTCTTTGCATGATGTATGTCTCACTATGTACAAGGATACAATAGAATTTTGTTTTATTATCATTCTATTTACCTATTTTATTCCATTTTATTTTATTATTTTGTTTTATTATTTCATTATTTTTCTTCTTTACAGAGTACACGTTTTGCTATATACAGGATCCGGTAGGATTTTTTTACGTTCTTTTATCCTATAGCAAGTCTTTTTTTAGTTATGATATTCATTATTCACGTTTATTTACGTATTTTCTTATATCTATCGTTTGTTCATTTATCTATTTTTTCTAAAAAAAAAAAAATTATAGATTGGAGAATTGTGAGAGTATATCCAGATTTTTTATTTTGATTTTAGGAAGACATGGGAAGCTGTCAGCATGTAAAAATAATATATGAATAGATAGATAAATAAATAAATGAATGAGTAAATAAATCAATAGATAAATGGATAAATATATGAATAAATGAATGATTACATAAAGATAAATCAATAAATTAAATTATTATTTAATAAGTAAATAAAAATAAATGAATAAATAAATCGATAAGTAAATGAATTATATTATATATATATATATACATAAGTGAATAAATAAAAAGATAAATAAGTATTCATAAATAAAAACAATTAAATAATAAGGTGAACCGATATATTGATACAAATGTATTGATAGATAAATAGAATGTAAAATAAAACGATAAATAAAATTTGTAGATGAAATACAAATAAATCAACAATAAGAGGCTTACATTGTTGAATCATACGACAAGATCATACCTCGATGAAATCGAACACATTGATAATGATCAAGTAGATGGTGATTATTATGATGTACAAGATGGTGATGTAGATGGTGATGACCACGATGATAAATATGAATATCACCATTGTTGTCACCACCCCTCTCATTATCACCACACTTTTGCTGTCATCATTATCACCATCACCATATCTTTATCATCATCACTGTCACTCACTATCACAAGCATATCTTTACAACCATAACTATCACTCACCATCACCACACGTTTACTATCACCATTACCACCATACCCTTACTATAATCACTATCACAATCATTATCCCTGCCACACCTTCACTATCGTCATTACCGCCACTACCATACCTTTACCATCATCACCATAATTTTACCGTCACCACCACCAAACATTCACTATCATCATTACCACCACTATCATACCTTTACCATCATCACTATCACTATCATTATTATCACCACCGCACCTTCACTATCATCATTACCACCACCATACCTTTACCATCATCACTACCAATACCAATCACTATCACCACCACACCTTCTCCATCATCATTACCAGCACCACCATACCTCTAACATCATCACTATCACTATCATTATCACCGCCACTACACGTTCACTACCATTACCACCACAGCTATACCTTCGCCATCATCACTATCATTATCATTATCATAATCACCACCGCACCTTCACTATCATTATTACCATTTCCATTATACCTTTACCATCATCACTATCACTATCATTATTATCACCACCGCACCTTCACTATCATCATTACCACCACCATACCTTTACCATCATCACTACCAATACCAATCACTATCACCACCACACCTTCTCCATCATCATTACCATCACTATCATGCCTTTACTATCATCACTATCGCTCTCATTATCACCGCCACCACCACAGCTTTACTATCACCATTACTACTACCACCACCATCATCACTATCATTTGCACCGTCGCCAACACACCTTCACTATCCTCATTTCCACCATCACCATACCTTCACTGTCATCACCATCACTCACTATCACTATCACCGGCATCATTTGCCTATGCAGGTGATTATCACATCTCCATCATCACCGCCTCTGTCATCTGGGGCACACGGCCATTACGGCCGTCATTACATTTCCATCAACGTCTTCATCGACGAAGCGGACATCGTGTTGTCTGGGACGTTTACACAGGTTCAAAGATAAAAAAAAAAAAAAAAAAAAAAAAAATCCAAGAAATGAAATAAAATAAAATAAAGTAAAATAATAAGATAAAAAATAAGATAAAATAAAATAAAATGAAAAATAAAATAATAAAATAAAGATAAAATAGACTAATAAACAAATAAAGTATAACAAACTGATGAATAAAGCATAAGGTAAAATAATAAGATATGATAAAATGAAATAAAAAATAAGATAAAATAAAATAAAATGAAAAAAATAAATAAAATAAAGATAAAATAGACTAATAAATAAAGTATAACAAACCGATGAATAAATTAAATCAAAATCCAATCAAATAAAAATGAAAATAAGATTGAATATATTAGAAAATAGATCAACAAAAAATAAATAAATACAAATTGTTAGAAACAAACAAGTTAACTAAACAAGATTCCAACAAAATTCTGATTCATTAAACACGTTTAGCTT
Source organism: Oratosquilla oratoria (assembly GCF_046742065.1). NCBI lineage: Eukaryota > Metazoa > Arthropoda > Malacostraca > Stomatopoda > Squillidae > Oratosquilla > Oratosquilla oratoria. The sequence continues at coordinate 17,311,643 of NC_134787.1, forward strand.
TATCTTTACTAGGCTTCAACCTCGGACTAAAAGACACATTTACCTTATCTTTATAATATTCACGACAAAACCTGAATATTAGACAACAGCTTGATCTTTGTAATATTCTAACAAAATTCTAAGTGACATATTAGCTTGATATCTATAATATTCCGATAAGATTTTGGTTGCTGTCATCTTTATCATCTTAATGTTCCGACAAATTTCTGAAAAAAATATGGATTTATTTTTGATATTCCATTAATATTTCTATTATCAAGAAATTTCTTTAATTTTCGCAACATTTAGACAAAATTCTTATCATCATACATATTAGTTTTATTTGTCTAATATTAAAAAAGTATATACACTATATATACATATATATATATATATATATATATATATATATATATATATATATATATATATATACACACATATATTCCGATAAGATTTTGGTTACTGTCAGACAAAAAATCTGATTTTTTTTTTTATTCCAATAATATTTCTATCATTAAGAAATTGGTTTAATTTTTGCAATATTTTCACAAATCATTAGTTTTATTTGTCTAATATTAGTTTTAATATTACTAGTTGATAGTGGTGGTAATGATGATAGTTAATAATAGTTTAAATTTGTCTAATATTAATTTTATTTGTCTAATATTAAAAAAGAACGTGTGTATATGCATAATATATATATATATATATATATGTATATATTTATATATATACTTGTATATATATATATATACTTATATATAATATATTATATATATATATATATATATACATATGTATGTATGTATATATAATATTATTAGATATTTTTGTGTCTCTAAGGTGTCATGAAGGAACATAGATGAAAACATGACACTGTCGCCGAACTTCAGAACCTGATTGTACAGATGTACATAGAAGCACCTGGAACGCCGAGAGAAAGTAAGGGTTTTCTCTTTATCTCCAAGTATAAGCAAGAAAGTAAAATGTTGGTATGCCTGGTTGTAAAGAGGATTTTTTTTTCTCTAATTGAGAGTAATAAAAATGAAATGTTGGTATGACTGATCACAAAGAGATGATAGTTTTCTCTTTTGTAATGGAAATGTAAGGGTGTTAAGTTGGTATGCCTGATGACCAAAGAGAGAAAACTATTATTTTTCTCTAATTGCGAAAAGTTGTTTTGCATGATTACCGAGAGAAAACTAATATTTTTCTCCAATTAAGAAAAAAAACAATATTAGTGAAAAATTGGTAAGCCTGATTACTAAGTGAAAAATAAACTAATTGAAAAAAGGGGTGAAAAGTTGGTACCCCTGATTATCGAAAGAAAACAAATCTCTTTATCTAGAAACACAATAAGGGTTGAAAGGTTGGTATGCCTGACCGTAAGGTATTTCTCTATTTCGTAGAATTGGCACGTCTGGCCTCTATAATTCGTAATATTTTTCCTTATTCTTTCTCCATTGTACAAAATATGTACACAACGTACTAACTGTACTATGAACTTCTTTATACAACTGTACTCGTTGTGTATACACCCCACATTTACTAGAAGTCAAAGAACTCACAAAGAATATACAAAGAACATTCATTACCTTACAAATGGCGATCTAACATACAGATCCTAATACAAACTCTTTGTAGTTCTAGTTATATGAAAAGTTCACAAAGAACATATACCCTTCAATAGAGCAATATGGTGTAGATATTCTAATTCAATTGATTCTATGCAATTCTAGTTCGTAATGTTGTTATTTAGAAAATTTGATAGGAAGGATTTACAAAAAGTTTACAGTTTCAACAAGGCAATTTGGTGAATATATTCTAATACGTACGTATACATGTACATGTACATGCACATGTACAACATACTCTAAGCAGTTAGCTCTAGTCAGCGAGTAATGTTTGTATCTAGCAATAGTGAGAATAACTTCTTGTTTATTGTATTGTGGCTTACGACAGACGATTTTATTCAGGAGATTTGGGGTTCTGGAAGTGTCAGAGAGACAGAGATAAGCAACTTCACACTGTCACTATCAGTCACTGTAACTATCATTAGCACTGTCACTATCACCATCACAATCACTGTCACTATCACCACTAGCATTTTCATCATCATTACCACTATCACTGTCATTAGCACTGTCACTATCACTATTACAATCATCACTATCACAATCACTGTCACGATCACCACCAGCATTTTCATCATCACTACAACCATCACTATCGCCATCACCATAATATTTACTACCATCACTACCACAATCACTATCAATATCACTATCACTTTTACCATCGCTATCACTATCACCGTTACTATCACCATCACTATTACCATCAGTAACACAATCACTATCACTATTCCCATCACTATCACCATCACTAGCAACGCTATCACTTTGATCCTAACCATCACCATCACAATCACTAGCACTATTCCCATCACAATCACTAGCACTATTCCCATCACTATCACCATCACTAGCACCACTATCACTGTGGTCATAACCATCACCATCACAATCACTATCATTATCACCAACACTGTCGCTGTTACTATCACTAACCCCTACTTTTAACCGTCTAAATAGGCTGTGACTATCAACTTCCTATCAAACAGTTTGAGATTAGTTACAAGCTCTCAGCCACATGCTTTGAAAGTCCACAAAAACCCTTTTCCAATGTTGGACACTTCCCTACTCTGAAGTCAAAAGTGCCTATGTTCCTGTATGTGAACTTTTCATTTGCGTTCACAAATTACACACATTAGTTCTAGTTACCATCAGGCGATTTTATTCAAACAGAGGTGCCCACCTGTGTTGTGAAAGTGTTAACTATCTTGTAAATATCACACTTACGCCTACAGGTGTGATCACGTGGCATCTAGAAATACGTAGACAGGTGTTTCACACGCTATTCCAAGGATTTGATGACTAGATTAATATTCGGCCTATTGCATCGAAGCAAAGTGGATATTTTAGGTTTTATACTGTTTAATCCAATAACCATATTTCCTTGATGTAGGAAGGATCTAGGATTCAATTATATAATTCACAGATTATCTTAATTTTTTATCTACGTAGAATCTAGAAAATTTCCGTAGAGTACATAGTATAGACATCTATTTCATGGTAATCTAGGAATCAAAAGCCATCTAGGGCAAGGCTTACTAGATCCAAATAGGATTTTTTCTTCGCTTTCTTCTATTCAATAGAGAAGAGGTACTAGCTTACTAGATCTAACTAGAACTTTTTATTCCACCCTTTCCTCTTAGCACTAGAAAAGAGGTTTTAGTTTACGAATCCAACTAGTATTATTTTCCTTCCTATTCTTCCTTCCAGCTTTTGAAAGTCGAATCTAGATGCGTACGACTTTATTTTCTAGTTTTCTTTTGTAAAATCTATTCTTTTCTAGTCTTCTCGTTTCTAGGGTTTTGTAGGTACTAGAAGATTATTGACATTTGAATATCTTATCTCTCGCTAGCGTGTCTGTCTCGCATTCGCTTAGCTGTGGGTTCGAATCCCGCACACCTCTCTGATTCCAGCAGTGACTGCTACCTACCCCAGCAGTCCCTAAAGTGTATCATTGGGCAAAGGTAATGGTTCGAACATAGCTACTCAGCGTCTTCTGGCGTAGGCTCATTGTCACCCAATCCAAAGAGTTACGGTCTTCAACAAACTTCATGATGAAGATGAGGAGCATACACCAGGAGACGCTGATTAGCTGCGGCCGAAGCCGTCACCTTTGGCCTTTTATGCGCTTAGGGGACTGTTGGAGTAGATACCTAACAGTTACTGCTGGGAATCGGATAGGAGTGCGGGATTCGAACCCAAAACAAAGCGAATGCCAGACCAGCATGATTCCGATGACGTCACTAACACATATAGTGGGAAGCTGAAATCATTTTACGAAAGACTTGATAGTCTTTATTAATCTATCTATTTATTTGTTTATTTATTTGTTTATCAATTAATTTTACTTTATTTTTTTTTTTTTGTACAAAAGAATAACTTTTTAGGTCTCAGCCATAATCAAGACATGACCTTATTTCCCGAAGAAAATATTCTAACACGTTTAAGTTATGTTGTATTAATAAAACAGAATGCATGAGAATGCAACAATACAACAGTTATTTGAATTAGTCCCTAAAATTGTCTAGTTTCAGACTTGAGTTTTCTGTATATGCCTTCTAGGTTCTGACACATAATCTTTCTAGTTTTCTTTGATCTATTGTTTTCTAGAACTGATCTTTGTTAAATTGAAAAATAATTCTATTGGTATTCTGCCGTGTGTGGTGTAGATGCTGATACCTAATCTTTCTAGTTTTCTTTTATTCATTGTTTACTAGAACTAAACTTTGTTAAGTTGAAAAATAACCCTATAAGTATTCTGCTGGATGTTGTCTAGATGCTGATATCTAACCTTTCTAGATTTCCTTTTCATTTACTGTAACAAACCTTAGTCAAGTTAAAACAACGCTATTAGTTAGGTTACGTTAGGTTAGGTTTAGTTGTGGGGACGTGTTCTAGGTTCCTACACTTTCTAGTTCTTTTTTATTTACTAAGTCTAACCTTTGTGAAGTTAGAAACAGCCTTATTGATATTCTGAAAACATACACAGAAAATGTTGTTTTGCTTTGTGAGATCAATATTTCTAGACACGAGCCAAATTCCAACTAATGAGTGTGGCAAGTGATCAGAAGGATGACAACTTCGTAGCTACACCCAAGTACGTAAATAGAAGACAGAAAAAAAGTTATACAACGTCATAAAACTTAGCTAAGACACACGAGGCCACTAAAAAATCGTCCGGCCACTAAGTGGCCTGACACTTTCTCATAAAAAAAAAATGTAGATTGCGTCATATTACCTCATCAAGATGCACTACAGAATTACCCAAATATGTTAGCCCCAATCTTAGGGCTACAGTAGATTCTTATATTACATTTCGCGTAAAAAAATTATGTTAGATAACTTTACCTGTGTAACCTGGGAACATTGAGTTGAATATATTTTTCACAATATTTGATTCGCACACATGTGAAATATTTTCTTGTTATTTTATCTAAGAAACGCTCCGTTTTAATATTTCGTTTGTTTATCTATTTATCCATCTGTTCTTACTTTTTACTTCTTTTTTCTGCCATATTTTACAACCTTATACTTTACAATCACCTTATACACACTGGAACTTACACACACTATTTTCGAATCCATTTTCTTTGCTCATATGGATTCCAATTCCTTTTTCAGAGAAACTTCGACATTCCAAGTGTAACAGTGAGGTGTAAATTCCTTCACAACACAACCAGAAACGATCAGAACATATGTCACACCTTCATCCAGATTTTGACAGCATTTCACCACAGCTGGATGCTTTCAGAACTTTAAAAAAACTAAACTCTGATAAACTACAAATATCATATAGGTTTCGAATTCTCTTTATATCACACAGATTCCTTCAACAGTGCCAATTTTCCTTTCAAGTGACACGAGACGTCGGTTTACTTGAAAGTATACGGAACTGACGTTACGAAGGGCGAAAAAATCACCTGAAATTCGCTCAGCAATTTCGCTCTCGAATTTCACCCCCGTAACAAGATTTCCATTTGGATCACTGATTTGATACACACGAGGGCACAGTTCCTCGTTGGTTCACAACATCTTCTCCCGGCACATCTGCCGTCAATTTCAACCTCCTAAACGGATTTAATTGGTTTCCAATTCACCACTAAACTACACACCACTAACCACAAATACACTAGACGAGATTTCCGGAGTAGCTTCACTAAAGGGGGGGTGGAGGTTGAACGCAACCTGAACACCTTCCCGAACTCACACAGGTGTCCGTAGACACTGAACACGTGTTTCGTAGCCTAATGAATACACATAGTCCGCTTGCATATCGTATCGCGAAGACACACGTATATGTATGCAAACGCAAACGCGCGCGTGCGCGCACACACACACACACACACACACACACACACACACACACACACACACACACACACACACACACACACACACACACACACACACACACACACACACACACACACACACACACACACACACACACAAACTACACATACACAGGCACACACACAAACACACATACATACTCACACATACACACACGCTCTCACACACAGACACACACGTACGCGCACACACACATACACACACGCACGAACACACACACAAATACACACGTACACACAAACACACACACACACACATTCTCTGTGTGGGTATATTATCTGGGCACAGGCGCGAACCAGGCAAGGTGCAGCAACGGCGGCAGACAGGTGACTGACGATGCAAGCTGACCAGGGTGGTATGGTGGTGGTGGTGGTAGGTGGTGGTGGTGGTGGTAGTGGTGGTGGTAGTGGTGGTGGAGGTGGGGGGAGGTGGAGGGGCTGTGGCGGTGGTGGTGGTGGTGGTTGTGGAGGTTGTGGAGGTTGTGGAGGTTGTGGTGGTTGTGGTTGTGGAGGTTGTGTTGGTAGGGACTGTAGGCAATGAAGTACTAAAAAAAAAAGATTCTTGGATAATGTTTGTTGTTAGCGACATCTTTAAAGTGGTGTTGGTTGCCTGTTTTTATCTTAGTGTCCTACTACTACTACTACTAGTAGTAGTAGTAGAACTGCATTAGTAGTAAGAGTAGTAATAGTAGTAGTAGTAGTAGTAGTAGTAGCAGTAGTAATAGCACTGGTTGACGTAACAGTACCGGTAGGAATACTGGACGATCAGGTTGACGAAACCGGCCAACGAGACAACCGGGAGTATTTATCTGGTACGAATAAAAAATATCGGCGACTAATCTTAATGCACAGACGACCTGGCCATTCTGGTGAAAGTGGAGGTGGACGAGGAGGAGGAGGAGGGAGAGGAGATGGCGGGAAAAGAGGAGGGCTAAGGGGGAGGAGGAGGAGGAGGAGGAGGAGGAGGAGGAGGAGTAAGAGGAGGGGACATTAGGTCTAGGAAGGTTAAGATGAATGTGTGTGTGTGTGTGTGTGTGTGTGTGTGTGTGTGTGTGTGTGTATGTGTGTGTGTGTGTGTGTGTGTGTGTGTGTGTGTGTGTGTGTGTGTGTGTGTGTGTGTGTGTGTGTGTGTGTGTGTGTGTGTGTGTGTGTGTGTGTGTGTGTGTGTGTGTGTGTGTGTGTGTGTGTGTGGATCCCGAACCTTTCTTTACCGAGGACGGGTGGAGGGCACTACGGGAAGTCTTTAATCGATTTTAATCGGGTTTCAAAACTACGGAGGTTAATGATGATAATGATGATTTAGTGATGTAGTGATGACGTAATGAAATAATGATGTAGTGATGACGTAATGAACTAATGACATAGTGATGCACGATGACGCAGTGGTGTAGTGATGACTTAGTGATGTAGTGATGACGCAATGAAATAATGACGTAGTGATGACGTAATGAACTAATGACGTGATGACAGTGAGGCACGATGACGCAGTGATGACGTAGTGATGTACGATGACGCAGTGACGTAGTGATGACGTAATGATGACGCAATGATGACGTAGTGATGACGCAGTGATGTAGATGTGACGGAACAATGTACGATGACGCAGTGATGACGTAGTGATGTGCTATGACGCAGTAACGTACTTATGACGTAGTGATGTGCGATGCCGCAGTGGTGACATAGTGATGACGCCGTGATATAATAACGACCCAATAACGATAGTCATATAGTGATATGACGACGTTAGCATGACGTAGTAATGACGTAGTGATGACGCAGCAGTCTGCGGAGAGTGTGATGACGTGGTAAGCCAGAGATGAATGTGATGTTACTAATAATAACATCTTCAATCCGGTGACGCTCTCGATGTCGGCAAGTGATTTAATTGAAGTGGCGAAGCCGTCACCTTTGCCTTATGTGTTCGGTGAGCTGGCCTAGTGGAAATTATCGGTAGCCGTTGGGGATCGAACGGGGACCTTTGTACTCACGAGGAAGGGTCCAAGTCGACTGCGCCACATCAGAGTTGTTTCAGTATTGTGGTGGACTTTATATAGTTTGTTCTGGTGGAAACCGGATGATTTTATTCGGCAAATAAAATAAAATCGCAAATAAAAGATAGAAATAAACACAATGAAAATAAAATAAAATAAAATAAAATAAAAATAAAGAATAGAAAATGAAATTAAATAAAATTAGATAAAACAAGATAAAATAAAACAAGATAAAGTATGGTAAAATGAAATAGAATAGAATAAAAAGTAAAATAAAAACAAAATAAAACTGAAATAATTAACAATAAATGGTCTAATTAACCCTAACGGGTAATAGGAGGTTAAGTTATTTTCTGGATATAGTTAGACGATTTTAATCAGCTGTGGTAGACAGTGATGGAGTTTCATCATGTGAACAACTCACAATCCCACTCTTACGAAGTGGCAAGTGAAAAACCCCTCGTAAGGCCAAACATGTCAGATGTGGCAAGCCGCTGATTTTTTTTTTTTTTTTTTTTTTTTTTCTTCCCGATGTTAGGGTTACCTCCTCGCCTGGCCAGGGCTGTAGGGGACCAACGCACGCAACGTTACCAGGAATCGAACTCACGACCACGTGCTCATGAGCTCGTCACGGTATCCACTGGGTTACCGCGCGGCCATGTTTTCGACATTTAGTGAAAATAACTTTATTTTCCTCAAGCCTTCATTATCAATTAAAAAAATCCCTATTAGTCTATATTTCTTTTTATGGAGTTTACGCTGTCAGTACTGATTAAATGTGATTAATATCTTAACAAAATTCCGAATGTGATCGGAGATTTCCAAAAACCTTCAGAACTCTGGAAAGGAATTTGACTTCGCAAAAGTTTCTTCTTCTTCGTTTTCTCCGTTCTGTTCTTTCCGAAATTTCGCTTTTGGGAATTCTGTATGTTTTCTGTTTTTTATTTTCTATTGATTTATTGATGCATTTACTATCATCATTGGTCATCTTTACCACCAATTACTCTCATTAGTATTGATATTTGTATTAATGTTATTATCGTCATCATCATATCACTTCAATACTTTGTTTACTTTTATGATTTTATATTCTAATTATCATTGTTGTTTATACTGTTAGCAGTTGTATTATATCACCATTGCCATTCTTTGAAGTATGTAGAAAAAAGGATAAATAAATGAAAATGAAATGAATAAATAAACGAATAAATAAATAAATAAAGGTGGGGGGGTGGGGGGGTCAATGAACTTGGGGCCCAGGCGGAGAGGGAGGGCAGCAGCAGCAGCAGCATACGAAGCTTCTGTCAACAGCTGTGCACAGAGGAGGAAGAGGAGGAGGAGGAAGAGGAAGAGGAGGAAGAAGAGGAGGAAGAGGAGCAAGGAGAAAGAGACAGAGGAGGAAGAGGAAGAGGAAGAGGAGAGGTGGAGGACGAGGAGATGGAGTATAAGGAAGAAGAAAAGGAGGAAGGAGAGGAGGAGGAGGAGGAGGGGAGGAGGGGGAGGAGCGGGAGGAAGAGGAGGAGCGGGAGGAAGAGGAGGAGCGGGAGGAAGAGGAGGAGCGGGAGGAAGAGGAGGAGCGGGAGGAAGAGAGGAGGAGGAGGAGGAGGAGGAGGAGGAGGAGGAGGAGGAAAAGAAAAAGGAAATGGAGAAGAAGGACAGGAGGAGGAGGAGATGGGGTAGAAGGGGGAGGAGAAGTAGTGGATTAGGAGGAGGAGGAGTGGAGTAGAAGGGGAGGAGGAGTGGAGTAGCAGGGGGAGGAGGAGGAGAGGGAGGAAAAGAGGGAGACAAGAGCGGAGTTCTTGTGAAGTGCACGAGGGTGGAGCCTTCGCGGAAAGCCCCCGCCAGGAGACACTTAGCTCCAACCGAGATCGCCACCTTGGCCCAAGATGTTAGGGCTTCTAGAGCATGTGGAGGTGACCTGGAGTTGCTGGGGTCTGTGTCGCAACCAACCCTCCAGTTGTCACACAGAGAAAGGTGTTGGAAATTGATGTTGGAATTAGATATCATTGAAGATTTAATGATACAGCCGTTGCCCCAGGTTTCTGTTGCAGGAAACCCGCGGCCCCTTGGTAACCGGCCACGGCCACAACCCCTAAGTGAATCAGGTGAGGAAAAAATCGTGTTGTCTGAATAGGGTGTGTGCAAGGCAGTGTACAGTAAGTTCCTCAGTATATTCCGTGTGAGACAGCACACAGTAAGAAGAGAAGAGAAAGGAACGAAGAGAGAGAAGAAGAGAGTAGATGAGAGAGAAAAGAAAATATAATAGAAAAGAGAGAAGAGAGTAGAGAAGACAGAAGATAAAAGAGTAGAGAACAGAAAAGAGAAGAAAAGAGCGGAAAGAAGAGAGAAGAGAGAAGATAAGAGAAAAGACAAGGAAGAGAGAAGAGAGAAGGAAGAAGAGACATGAGAGAAGAGAGAAGGAAGAAGAGACATAAGAGAAGAGAGAAGATAGAAGAGAAGAGAGGAGAGAGGAAAGAAGAGAGAAGAAAGAAGAGAGAAAGAAGAAAAGGAGAGAGAGAAGAGAGAAATGAGGAGAGAAAAGAAAGACAAAAGAGGAGAGAAGAGGGAAGAGGAGAGGAGAGAAGAGGAGAGAAGAGAAAAGATAAGAAAGAAGAGAGAAGACAAGAGAGAAAATAAAAGGGAAGAGAGAAGAGAAGGAGGGAGAGAAGAGAGAAGAGAAGAAAAGAGAAGAGGGAGAAAAGAAAAGAGAGAAGAAAAGAGGTAAAAGGAGTGAAAAGAGAAGAGAAAAAAGGGAGAAGAAAAGAGAAATAGAGAAAGGAGAGAGAAAACCGTAGAAGAGAAAAGAGAAGACAGAAGAGAGAAGAGAAGAGAGTGGAGAAGAGAGGTGAGGTAGTGTTCCACCAGGAGGCTCTTATCTACAACCGAGGCAAGTGGCGGTCACTGATAACCTCTACGGCCCAACAAGCAAATCTTTGAGCACGAGGAGGAAACTCACCTGACCACACCAAAGCCGGAGTATCATAACAGGCTGTGGTTCGTAATGGTAATGAAGATAATGACTGTGGTGAGTAATGGTGACGCATGTGGTGGTTAATGTGGTGGTAGTGGTTAATGTAGTGGTGGTTAATGTGGTGGTATTTAATGTGGTGGTGGTTAATGTGGTGGTGCTTAATGTGATGGTGCTTAATGTGGTGGAGCTTAATGTGATGGTGCTTACTGTGGTGGTGCTTAATGTGGTGGTGGTTGATGTGGTGGTGCTTAATGTGGTGGTGCTTAATGTGGCATTGCTTAATGTGGTGGTGCTTAATGTAGTGATGGTTGTAGTGGTGGTTGTGGTGGTTAATGTGATGGTGCTTAATGTGGTGGTGGTTAATGTGGTGGTGCTTAATGTGGTGCTTAATGTGGTGGTGCTTAATGAGGTGGTGGTTATATGACGTCACGGGAAATTAAACAACCGTAAAAGGGAAACATGATTAAATGGACCCTTCCGTCCCTGGTGGTACTTGACCTGCCGTCAAAAGGTTTTATTATTCTTCGTGGTAAACACCCACCCCCACATCGGGGGGGGGGAAGGGGAAGTTAACGACCTGGGGGAACGGGGGGGGGGGAGTCCTGTGGCAATTACCAAGTTCATGGAGTAAAGAATCCAATGTTAATTGCTGTGATAATGGAGAATTAATTTATTCGTTTATTTATGCCTTTACCATTTTTAATTACTTCATTAATTATTTGTCTAATTTATCTACCTACGATTTAATTTACTGATTATCTTATCCGTTTACTTTTATTTATTTTGATTGCTCATTTATTTATTTATTTATTTATTTATTTATTCGAAAGCATTCTCGTATTGCATAGTGGTTCGATCCCACGAGGAAGTTATCGTGTGACGGCGGTAAAAGTAATGCGGATGGAAATTAAAAGCAATTATAATAATGAAAATAGAGGAAGAGGAGGAGAAGGAGGATAAGAAGGGAGGAAGAGAAGGAGGAAGAGGAGAAGGGCGAGTTGAAAGAGGAAAGAAGAGAAACAAGAGGAAGAAGAGGAGCAGGAGGAGGAGGAGGAGGAGGAGTTGAAAGAGGAGAGGGACGAGGAGAAAGAAGAGGATGAGGAGGAAGAGCAGGAAGAAGAGTACGAGGAAGAAGAGGGAGAAGAACGGGAGGAAGAAGGGCAAGAAGAGGAGAAGGAGGAAGAAGAAGAAGAGGAGGAGGAGGAGGAGGAGAAGGAGGAGGAGGAAGGGGAGTACGTTATCCACTACACCACCTCTACTCCCGACGGCTCAACAGGTGACAGATCGATAGAACGGAGTTGATCTAGTGGAGGTGATGGATTGTGCTGACTGTGTGTGGTCCCAGGGCCCTTTAACTGGTATGGAATTAATGTTAATGTTAATGTTGATGTTAATGTTAGTGTTAGCGTTAATGTTAATATGTTCATGTTAATGTTAATGTTCGTGATGGTGATGGTGGTAAGTGAATGTGTTGGTGTTAGTGCTAACATAAGTGCTTGTGTTAGTGTTGCTGTTAATGTTAGTGCTGTTGTTAATTCTAGTGTGTTAGTATTAGCGTTAATGTTAGTGTTAGCGTTGGTGTTAGTGTTGGTGTTAATGTTGGTATTAATGTTAGTGTTGGTGATAGTGTTGGTGTTATTGTTGGTGTTAGTGTTGGTGTTAGTGTCGGTGTTAGCATTATCATAAGCATTGGTGTTAATGTTAATATTAATATCATCATCATCGTTGAAGACTGACTCATCGCCGTTTGGGTGGACTAGCGATAACTGGACGCCAGAGAAATGGCTACGGAGTTTCCCCGTCCCAATTGGTCTCTGCACCGCCTCCACTCAACCTAACCTTACTTAGAAGGAGTGCAGATAGAGAGGGCGTCTACCTGGGAGCTTTCCATGGAGATAAGGACGATATCGGATATGTGATACCGTCTGTCTCTCTGTCACCAGAGGGTTTTATTCAGTTGTGAGGGGCACAGTTTACGTCAGATTATTTTGTTTGATTTTGGGGGGAGGGGGAGGGGGGAAGGAGGGGGCGTTACCATGGCAACATATTCGAGATATATGATTCTCATAATGAAGACTATATTCTGTCTATCGACCAGTGATGGAATCTTGGGGGAATCGGGGGGAATGGGGGAATGAAGGGAATGGGGGAATGAAGGTAATGGGGGAATGGGGGAATGGGAGAGTTGGGGGGTGGAAGGAATATGCCTACACTTCGAATTCTGGGTCTTTTCGTATGCAGAATCTCTGTTCTAAAGGAGACGTTTATTATAGATTCTGATCATATATACCGGGAGGAGGAGGAGGAGGAGGAGCAGGATGACTACGAAGAGAAAGAGGAGGAAGACATGGAGGAGAAGAAAATAGGAAGAGAGGAGGATGGGCAGGAAGAGGAGGAGGAGGAGGGGGAAAGGAGGAGGAAGAGGAGAAAGAGAATAAAGAGTAGAAAAAGAACGAGGAAATGGAGGAACAGATGCAAGAGGAGGAGGAAGAGGAGGAGGAGGAAGAGAAGGAAGAACAGGAGGAGGAGAAGGAAAGGAAAGAAGAGGAGGGGAGGAGGAGGGGTAGGAGGAAAAGAAAGATGAGGAGGGGAGGAGGAGGAGGAAAAGAAGGGAAGGAGGAAGAGAAGAAAGAAGAGGAGGAGGAGGAGGAGTTGAAAGAGGAGAGGGAAGAAGAAATAGAAGAACTGGAAGAGAAAGAGGAGGAAGAAGAGCAGAAAGAGGAGCAAGAGAGAGAAAAGGAAAAAGAGGAGGAAGAGAAGGAGGAGGAGGGAAAAGAGGAGGAGGAAGAACAGAAAGAGGAACAGGAGAGAGAAGAGGAGGAAGAGAAAGAGGATGAGGGAAAAGAGGAAGAGGAAGAACAGAAAGAGGAACAAGAGAGAGAAGAGGAAGTAGAGAAGGAAGTGAAGGAGGAGGAGGGGAAATAGGAGGAAGAAGAACAGAAAGAGGAACAGGAGAGAGAAGAGGAAGAAGAGGTGGAGGAAGAGAAGGAGGAGGAGGGGAAGAGGAGGAGGAAGAACAGAAAGAGGACCAGGAGAGAGAAGAGTAAGAAGAGGAGGAGGAAGAGAAGGAGGAGGAGGTGAAGGAGGAGGAAGTTTCCATCACTACTGCGTGATGATAAATGATGTAATGACAAAAAAATGATGTTCTTTTGATGGGGGAGACATGTACGGATGCGGTGATGAATATGGTGCTGACGTCATAGCTTGGGGTCACATCCGTGATGACAAAGCGTGATGATGTGATTTATGTGCTTGATGGATGTGATGATGATTTTTTTTTATTTCATTTTATTTTATTTTTTTTATCCTTTCGGATACGGTGTTCACTCCCTGCCATGTACGGATCTTTAATTTCTTGAATATTTTTTTTAATAATTATTGATAAATAATTGGATATTAATTAAATAGCTAATCGAACAACTAAATAGTAATCAAATTATAATCTGTAATTTTAATTTTTTAAATTTTTATCATTATTATTTATTCATTTTTTTCTATTTATTTTTTGACGGGATGTTTCTTAGTTGAGGTTTGTCTTCAGCCTGTTACATAAGTTTGAAATGTCTTCACTAAAAGATTTATAAATAAATAAAACTTTAATGTTGATGTGGCTGTCTAATGATTTTATTAAGGTGTGAGGGATGCCTTTTCAATTAGCGGGCTAAGGAGGAGTGAGGAGGGAAGAGGGCGGAGGAAGAGGAGGAGGTGGTGGAGGTAGTGGATGAGGAGGAGAACGAGGAGTAGAGGAGGAAAAGGAGGAATAATGAGAGGAGGAGGAGGAAGAGAAGGAGAAGGAGGAAGAAAAGGGGGAGGAGGAGGAGGAGGAGGAGGAGGAGGAGGAGGAGGTAAAGAGCTTGATTGAGGTAGATAAGGCGCAGGAAACGAAGAACGAGGAAAAGGAGAAGTAGACGAAGCTGGAGGAGACGAAGAAAGCGGAGAGGAGAGAGGAGGTGGAGGGAGACAGAGGAAGAGAGGCCGAAGAAGGAGGAGCAAGAGACGAAGGAGGAGCAAGAGGTGAAGGAGGAGAAGGAGGAAGAAGAGGAGCAGGTGGAGGAGAGGGAGGAGAAGACGGAGGAAATGGAGGGAGACGGAGGAGCAGGGGCCGGAGGACGAGGAAGAGGAGGAGGAGGAGGAGGAAGAGACGGAGGAAACGGACCCGGGGACAGAGGATGAGGAGGAAGAGATAGAGGAGGAGGAGGAGGAGGAGATAGAAGAGCAGGGGAGGAGGAGGAGATAAAGAAGTAGGGGTAGGAGAGGAGGAGGAAGAGAACGACGAAGACATCGCAGACGACAGAGGAGGAGGAGGAGGAGAAGAAGGATACAGAGGAGGAGGAGAAGAAGAATATAGAGAAATAGGAGGAGTAGGGGGAGGAGGAGGAGGAGAAGGATATAGAGGAGTAGGGGGAGGAGGAGGAGGAGGAGGAGGAGGAGGAGGAGGAGGAGGAGGAGGAGGAGAACGACGAAGACATCGCAGGCGACAGAGGTGAGAGCATGAATAAGGGCGGTCGTTAAGACCAACATTACGATAAAGCTGGCGATACGACCCTCAGCCACGTGTTCCTTAACGACCAATTATAGGCACGTGGGTGCGGTGGTCGTGGGCGTAGTGGGCGTGGAGATGGGCGCGGTGGCAAGGGGCGAGGCGGAGATGAGTCATTGGGGGCGTCGCCCCTCCCCTCCCCCCACCTTGGGCGTGATTAGGGGGCGCCATGTTTAAATCAACTCCCTAATTATTAAGGGCTGGATATGGATCCTCGGTACCAGGGGGTACTATTATCTATTCAATCAGTCAGTAAGTCATGTAAATCAATCAGTCAGTCAGCCAATCAGTCAGTAAGTAAACGATCAGTCAATTAATCAACTCAGCCGTTTGTAGTCTACTGATGAACGAAGATGTCTCCTACACTATTCAAAGGCTAGCACTATCTCGCCCTATCCTTTCAAGAAGAACAGCGGAAGAAAAAATAGTTCGCTGTTCTTCTTAAAAGGATAGGACGAGATAGCTGCTGA
>NC_134787.1:17337582-17345082 GCF_046742065.1 Oratosquilla oratoria
TCCTTTCTTTTCTTTTTCCATTTATCATTTTTCTTTTTCCACCTTTTTTGTACTTTCTCTTTTCCTTTCATTTTTTCTTTTTTCTTTTTATTTTTCTCTCGTTTCCTTTCGTTTCATCTTTTTCCTTTTTTCTTATTCATTTTCTTTTCCTTTATTCTTTTTTTCTTTTTTCTTACTTTTTTCTTTCTTATCTGTTCTCTATCAGGCGAGGTCAAAGGTAGAGTACCCAACTAATTTGATTCTTTAATTTGTTTTGTTTTATGTTTATATTTTCTATTCCTATTTATTCTTTAATATATAACCATCATTATTAGTATCATTTATTCATTCATTGTTGCTTTTATTTTCTACTATTATAACTTTTTATTCAATTTGATTCTTTAATTTGTTTTGTTTCATCTGTTCATATTTTATATTCCTATTTATTCTTTAATATATAGCCATTATTAGTAGTATAATTTATTCATTCATTGTTGCTTTTATTTTCTATTATAACTTTATATATAACTTCACTTAATCTATTTACTAATCCATTTTTCCTTTGTCGATTCCATTGGTAACCTGTTTGAACGAAATAGAACACCATATTTTCAAATTATATCTATTCGGATATTTATTCACTTACCTTAGGTTCGAATCCCGCACTCCCTTCGATTCCCAGCAGTGACTATGAATTACCTTTCCCAGCATTCCCTAAGGTGTCTAATAGGGCCAAGGTGATGGCTTCGGCCGCAGCAACTCAGCGTCTCCTGTCGTAGGCTCCCCCACCTCTCATCACCACTCAAGCCAAGCCTACCACTCCCAATCTCTTTCCAATCCCTTCCCAATCCCCCATCACGCATACCAACAGGTGTTTCACCTCTAATCTCTAATCCTGATCACCTTCCAATCTCTTTCCTCGTAGTGGGAGGCTCTGGAATTCTCTTCCTCTTAATACTTTCCGCCTGTCTTGTGCCTCTGCTCTTTGAATAGGAATTTCCAAACTCTTTTTCCTCAACTGTAAGATGAGCTACAAAGAGTATTGCCCTTGCTCCAGCTCTTTGCGGAACGATGATTTACGGGCTTTTTATCTCATTTTTTATTATATTTGCTTCCTTCAGCTGTAGACAAGGTTAAGTTAAACAAAAATACGAACAAGTAAGCAAGTATATTAACATTAAAATAACGAAACAAAGAAATAACTGGTTAGAATTTTTGATAACTCAGTAAGTACAAACTTAAAGTATATAATTTCCATTCCAAAGTCAAATAAATAAGAAGAATATAAACAAGTAGATATACAACTGAAATGTTAGCAAACAAACAAATTGATGAAATAGAAATAAACTTTTGAATATAGGTAATATAGAAAACATATGTAAACACATACACACATACACACACACGCGCGCGCGCGCGCGTACACACAACTCCCCGCCCACGAGTTGGAGTAACGGCTTGCAGTGCAGCGATACTGAAATTATTTCAGTTTTGGGCGGGATTCGATTTCGAACCGCTGGAGTAGCGGTTGGGAACGCTATCACTGCGCCGTCGAGCCGTATGTGTTTGTATGTGTGCGTGCGTGCGTGTGTGTGTGTGTGTGCGCGTGTGTATTTACAAATAAATTAATATGAATTAAAGTAATCAGAAATAAACAATAAAAACATCGAGTTTTCATCTCCCAAATATACAAGCTCAAAATTCCTCTGACCTTTGATGAACAGTCAACATTTTACGTTGATATTTTTTTCATTTTATTCTGACAGTCGTCAGATGATTTTATTACTCCAGTGGGATATCTCCGTCACCAAGTGGTCATAAACGTTCCTGTGACCGGTGCACATGCCAAGGGATATGGTCGTCTTCATTTAGTGACACAAACATCTTCGTACCTGACAACACAAGGGGCAAAGGTGGCATCTTCGGTCGTAGCAAGACGACCCCTTGGTGAGGATGCCTCACAACACACATATATTATGAGTCGTATAAACCCTTATAATGGTGTACACACATGTACGAACACACGCGCACACATATGTATGCACGAACGTGCACATGCGATAAAAAAAGAACACGCACGACTGAATGCTTATGTACACACAAAAACACGTACACATACGTACACACATACACACACATATAGATACGCACACACACAAACACACATGTACACATACACACGCACACACACAAACACGCACACAAACACACACGCACACACAAACACACACACACACATGTATATACACGCACGTGCGGACACACACACACACACACACACACACTTACACCTACACGTAAACATACACAAAGAACTATGCATTCCTACACGTTTCTTCAGCAGTAACTACTGTATGGACCAGCACATGATTTAATGGACACCACAATTACTCCCCTATCCACCCACCCCACCTTGCCCGCAGCTAACCGCCTCCCGGTGTGGGCTTATCTAATAGATCTTTTCTGCCTCCATGGAATTGAATGAAATTAGGCCTAAGGTAGATTTTTCTCTTTCATTTTTTTTATCGTTTTTTTTATTTTTTTTTTTTTTATTAAATTGTCTGATGGTTCATTTGAAATTATTTTTGTCTCTCCTGATTGTAGAGTCACCACAAAGATTTTTTTTGTCTTTTCTTTGTCGCCACTCTTTGCCCTTCGACCATATCCTTATCAGATGAGATATAGAAAATAATGTTGAAGTTTATTCAAGAGAATGCATTTAGATGTTATCATGTACTTGAATCTTAGACGTATTCAATTTTGTCCTTATATTTACTTTATTACAGGTACTTGTATGGCACATAAACACACACACACACACACACACACACACACACACACACACACACACACACACGCACACACGCACGCACACACACATATTCCAAATGTGGAGGAACTAACGATTTATATAGCTTGTTAATGAGAGATGAACTTTTAAAGTCAAATGATCGTGCAATCAGTCCTAGAATCAATCTTATTTGCTTTCTTAGAGGCTGAAATACAGCTTAGATGATTTGAGATCGTTAATGATAATTTGTCGAGATCTTTTTCACTATCCACTTTTGTTGACGAATTTCCAAATAATTTGTAATTGTAATTACTGTTATTTTTACCTATGTGCATAACATTATATCTATTTGTGTTAGATTGCATTAGCCACTTTTCAGACCAGTGCTGTAATCTATCTAAATCTTCTTGAATATCTAATTGATTTAAGTGATCATTTGCCATTCCGCACAGTTTTATATCATCAGCAAATTTGGAAATGATAGATTTTAGTCCGTTATATATACTATGAATAGAAGTGGCCCGAGAACGGAACCCTGAGGAACTCCACTCGTAACATTTTGCCATCTAGAAATTTTGCCATTTAAAGCAACTCTCTGTTTTCGTCCACTCAATCAATTTCTAGTCCAACTTAATAGGCTAACACTTACTCCGTGTGAAGCTAATTTAGTAAGTGGCCTTTCGTGGAGGACGGTATCAAAAGCTTTTGCAAAGTCTAGATATATTAAATCTATATTGTTTCTTTTGTCATAATTCGAGATGATTGTGTTGTAGAATTCAAGTAAGTTAGCCACGCAAGAATGTTTCCATCTGAATTCATGCTGGCTATCATTTATCATTTACTTTCTAAATGATGTTCGATATAGTTTTCATCATTTTCCCTACGATTAAAGTCAAGCTTATAGGCCTGTAGTTATTTGGTTTCCCTTTTGTCACCTTTTTTGAATATGGGAGTAACGTTAGCTAGCTTCCATTCACTTGGGACATTTCCGGATATGATGTATTTCTTGAAAATAATTTTTAATGGAACAACAATCTTATTTTTTTATTTCCTTTGAGATTCTTGGATGCCAACCGTCAGGTCCTGGTGTTTTATTAATTTTGAGTTTCTCTATACACCTTTTAATCTTTTATTTTGTTATATTTACCATAGTAAGTTTACCCTAGATTTTCCCTAGGTTTTAGTTTGGAGTTCTCTTTGAGGTGTTTTGTTTACGAATACCGAGTTAAAATAGTTGTTTGAAATATCACTCATTCCTTCATTTGAATACTAAAGTTGACCGTCAGCAGACAATAGTGGGCCAATGTGATTCCTAATAACCTTTTTATCTCTAATGTAACTACAGAATTCTTTGGAATTCTCTTTAGATTCATCAGTGATATTCATTTCGTATTGTCGTTTTCGTTTTTTATTACCTTTTTCTGTATTATTACATAACTTTGATAGTCATTAGGTGCACCCGAGCAGTTGTATTTCTTATAAGCCCGTCTCTTTTTAGCAATATATATATATATATATATATATATATATATATATATATATATATATACATATATATATATACTTTTTTTTTCAGTTTCTTTGTCGAGCCATTTTGGGCGAGCCTGATTTGGGGGACGTCTGTCCTTAAACAGGATGTAAGTGTGAATCATCTTAGCGTATTTTGAAATATTTCCCACATCTGATCTACAGGCATTTCTCTTAATTTTGCCTCCAAATCTGTAAGCTGAAGCTCCTGACGTAGTCCTATGAACTAAGCTTCACTAAAATCGGGTATTTTAGATATACAAGTATCTATTCTAAATTTTCTTAGCAATTTGAATTTAAGTGTGTGATCGCTATTTGCAATAGTTTCACTTGATATTTAATGAGCCTGTTGGCAGTAGTACGATTTCCAACATTTTCACAGTTTCAACTACAAATGCCATAAACGTTGGTATCACTGTTGGAATGATAAAGAACACACGTACGAACGCACACATCATTCCGCTGACATGCAGACACAAAGAATCACACACACATACATACGCACACAGACGTAAACACACACGTACATGTGGACGTACGAAAGATCAAGTTAGAAAAAGTAAGAAACAGGACCCCACGAGTGTTGTTCGTTCCTGTTTACTACAATTAGGTAACTACACAAACGCGTGCGCACACACACACAGACGCGCTAGCACACACACACACACACACACATGCACACGCACACACACACAACGCACACACATGCTCACGCGCTTGCACACACACACACACACACACACACACACACACACACACACACACACACACAGACGACTTATTAAGGTGGGACAGAAGAGAAATAAGAGGACACGAAAAGAAACTAAAGAAAGACAGCTACAGAAGAAAACTGAAAAAGAATAGCTTCCCACATAGAGTGATTGATGTCTGGAACAAACTGAAAGGAGTAACAGTGAATGCCAAAACTATACACGATTTTAAGATTAAACTGGATGTGGAGAGATAAGAAAATGGGTCACTACGAGCATAGATCTCGTCCCGTAAAACACAACTAGGTAAATACACATATATACACGACTCGATGGCATAGTGGTAGAGTTCCCGGCCGCCACTACGATGGTCCGGGTTGGAATCCCTCCCAGGGCTGAAATAATTTCAGTATCACTGCGCTGCGGGTCGTTACTCCAACTCTCCTGGGCGGGGATTTGGGTGTGTGTGTGCGTGTAAGGTCACAGCATTACCCATAGATTGGTCATATATGAGCTCTGAGCTCTCTTCCGGGAGGGTAAAAAATGTCGATCGCGCGTCCAACACGTGATCCGGACCATGGTGAAGCACACACACATAAGCACACACACACACGTGCGTATACGTGTGTGTGTGTGTGTGTGTGTGTGTGTGTGTGTGTGTGTGTGTGTGTGTGTGTGTGTGTGTGTGTGTGTGCGTGTGTGTAAAGTCACAGCATTGCCCATAGATCGGTCATATACGAGCTCTGAGCTCTCTTCCGTGAGGGAAATAGCTGTGGATCACGAGTCCAACACGTGATCCAAGACCATGGTGAATCACACACAAACACACACACATACACACACACACACACACACATGCACACGAGTACGCTTATCGCCTCCTAAACCTGTTCTGTCGTGTATGTAGACATAAAATTCTTATCTAATCAACTTGCCTAACTTCTCTATAACATAATAAGCTACTTCACTACTGCGGCACTTCACTGTAGTTTTTATTCTGGCTTACTCTACACGATTATATCATTATGGGGTTCAACAAGGGATGAAGACTCACTTCCCTAGTTGTGTGTGTGTGTGTGTGTGTGTGTGTGTGTGTGTGTGTGTGTGTGTGTGTGTGTGTGTGTGTGTGTGTGTCCGTCTGCGTGTGTGTTACAGTGTGTGCACCTGTGAAAATATATATATATATATATATATATATATATATATATATATATATATATATATGTATATCAAATCAAATCGGCCATCCTGAGTCCACTGCTGAACAAAGGCCTCCTTCATAGCATTCCATGAATCACACGACTGCGCCATCCTCTGCCACGTCACTCCTACAAACTTCTCGATCTCGTCTCTCCAACTTCTGTCTGGTCTCCCTCTTCCACGCTTCCCATCTCGCGGCGTCCATTCAATAACACACTTGCTCCATCGTTCATCAGTCGTTCGCACTAACTTACCTGCTCAATTCCACTTCCTCATCTTTTACTGCTTCCACAATATCTTTCACTCTAGTCTGCTCTCTCACCCAACTTGCTCTCTTTCGGTCTCTCAGCGTTATTCCCATCATTGATCTCTCCATTCTCCTCTGTGCTGTCCTTAGTTTTGTTTCCATTGCCTTCGTTAGTTTCCAAGTCTCACATCCGCAGATTATTGCTGGTAGAATGCATTGATTGTAAATTTTACGTTTGAAACATAAAGGTAGAGAGCCTCTCAGGATCTTATTATACTTACCAAACACTTTCATATCAATTGTGATACGTCTTTTTATTTCATTATCATGATCTTTCGTCACCTTCACCATCTGGCCGAAATAATTATACTCTTCAACTTATCATCAATTGCAATCTCTTTACTTTGAACTTTCGTATTGAACATTACTTTGATTTTACTTTTATTCATTTTTAAACCTACTTTGACACTTTCCTTGTTTAGATCACTCAGCATATCTTGCAAATAAGAATGGCATCCGCAAATCTTAGGTGGTTCAATTATTCGCCATTAATCTTTAAAACTTTCTTTTCCCAAATCAATCTTCTGAAAATATCTTCCAAGCAAGCTGTAAGTAGTTTCGGTGAAATTGTATCGACTTGCCGTACTCCTTTCTCGATCTTGATCTTTTCTGTATCTTTATGTAGTCGAATTATAGCGGTAACTTTCGCATAAATCTTTTCTAAAACTTTTACGATCTGCTCGTTTGTACCCTGTTTGCGTAGCGAGTTTAGTATTCCTATTTGTTCTACCGAGTCAAAGGCCTTCTCGTAATCTACAAAAGCTAAACACAGAGGTATATTGTATTCTGTCGTTTTCTCGATTAGTTGGTTTATCGCCTGCAAATGGTCTTAGGTCGAATATCCGCTCCTAAAGCCTGCCTGTTCTCTCGGTTGGTTTCCATCTAAAACTTGAATTAGTCTATTTGTAAGGATCTTGGAGAATACTTTATATACATTTGATAGCAAGCTAATCGGTCAATAGTTACTAAGGTCCTTCTGGTCTCCT